>NW_028274807.1:164695999-164999030 GCF_037043125.1 Eumetopias jubatus
AAAAATTAACTCCAGAAAAATAAACAGCTATTCAGGATGGGAAACAGAACTGTAGTATACTGCCTGGCTCAACTGGGAGCAGTACTTTCAAAGCTAATGCGATGTAAACACGGACAACTAATTTCACTGAAAATTACAAATACATCATGAAGATGGCAGGGAGGACAAGTGTGTGTTTTGGGAAAAGGGGTGTGGTGGTAAAGAGCTAACTTCTTATCTTCCACTGTAGGAAGTCTGTGGGGAATGAACACAACTTTCAAAATAGCAGCATACCACATGTTATTTTAAAGACATAGAGGTAAATTCCAGGAGAAATGTTTAAAAGAATTAAAAATGACTGTTTCTGAGGAATAGGAACTGGGGACTGAGGGTTTCTGTTCATGAAAAGCTTTATCCTGACTTTTAAAACTAGGTACAAGTCTTACTTTTGTAGAAGTAAAAATTAAGCTAAATATCTTTTCATTGTAGTATCTTCCCATGATTTCACTGAACAGAGGGAATATATATATTCCTTGCATGTTTCTCAGTCCTCTTAAAAGGAATTATCATGCAATAAAACCTGGAAAAGTAGAGAAAATTTTAATGTATTTTTAATGCTTGATCAATAGTTGGTTGTCCTTTTGGCTCAAGCATTTAAAAAATTCTATCAATTAATTTCTTTTCCTTCACTGGTATCACAGATTTTGATCAAGAAAGCAGGAAAAAGACTCTGGATCCCATTAGCAGAAGTACAACTTAATAATAGATAACAATTTTGAAGTATTTACATGGCAGACATTGTACCTTAAAACCATTACACATGTGATTTATAATTTATTAATGTATATATTTGTAATTTATAAATGTATACATAGATATAATTTACATCTATGAATAGTTATATATATGTATATAACCTATGGGTTATATACAATTATTATCACTCCCAATGGATTGAAAACATTAGACAGAAAGGGGTTAAGTGCAGGGAACCTGGGTGGCTCATTTGGTAAAGCATCTGACTCTTGGTTTCAGCTCAGGTCATGATCTCAGGGTCCTGGGATTGAGCCCCACATGTTGAGCTCCATGCTCAGTGCAGAGACCGTTCAACCCTCTGTCTCTCTCCCCTTTTGCTCATACTCTCTTTCTCAAATAAAATCTTAAAAAAAAAAAAAGAGGTTAAGTGCCTTGCCTGTTGTCGCACAGGTAATAGGTATTGGGATTTGAATCCTGTTGTGATTTCTCAGAATAGAGAACCTCTTATTTTGGCCACCATGAATTAAGAAAAGGATTAGAAATGGATTCTTTGCTGTGTCATTTGTTTCTTCAATGTGAAAAAATATATTTTCATTCAGTTGTCTACTTAGACTATATTAAAACTCAAATCTAATGCTTCTGTGGTTTGGTTCCCCATTGATACTCCCACTGATAACTCTGGCAGAGGGGAAGCATTCCAATATGTAACCATATATGCACTTTCCTTATAAGGAGCCAGAAGGTCTTGTAACAAATTTTCAAATTCAGATCAACAAAGGGCCTATCATCAGCTTTTAGAGAAGACCATGTGCACTTATGTTTTTCAAAAGTTCATTTTCTCTTGCATGGGTCAGATCTTGTTTAGATAGCTTGCTTATTAACCCAGTCCTGAGGGGTCAGGAGACAGGAAAGATTACAGGATCATGCCCTCATCCATAGCCATCATTTCTTCTGCTTCCTGAGCTGGAGATTCATGTCCTCTATTTCACCATGGCCAAAGTGAGTCAAGCTTGGTTCTTTTGCTAAAACTACCTTCACGTTTCTAAAGGGAGACTTCCTAGTAATTGAATCAACACTAAACCTAAGTCTGTTGAACAGCTAGTTATTCTGGTTTGATTGAAATTCCTACTTTACCAAGCATATACTGGTAGTAAGTGAAGAACGGTGTGGAGGTCAGGAAAAAAACAAAACAAAACTGGAATGTTCTCCCCAGCTAGCTCCCTCTGCAAATTTTGGTTTGGGCTTTGCAGTGAGAGGGTAATGAAAATGGGAGACAGGAGACTGAGTGGAAAAGAAAAAAATTAAGGGAATGGTCCAGGAGTTTGTAACTGTCAGAAAGGAGGGGCCACCAAAGAGATGCCAGAGTACTGTTTCTCTTTGCTTTGTCTACCTCTCAAACACTGTCAAGGACCCTCTTGCAACCAGGAAAAGGTAAGGGTGGCAGTGGTTTTAAATAATGCTTTACTACTGAAGCACCTTGAATAGCTTGAAATTATCACAGAGTAGAAAGGGATTGTCTTACTCAGAATTGTTTAGTCTGGCAAAATGATGTGATATGCTATGCTCCTGTGTACTCTTGTTTTTAATTTACTGTGCCAAGCACTCTTAATGAAAAGACAATGGTCTTAAGCTAAACAAATATGAGAACAAAAGTGTCAAAACAGATGTAGCCAGATTGCCAGTGGTTATGGGCTGATTTGCAGATTTTCACTAGCTATATCACATATTATCTCAAAAAATACTATAATGTGGTATTAAAATATCCATAGTAAACATTTTTCATGTTTAAATACTCCTCCCGAGCTATTATAGCATTATCAAAAATATTCTATATAAAAACATTTGACACAATTCAAAACATCCATGATCTAAAAAAAAATCTCTTAACTAGCAAGAGAAGAGAACTTCAATAATCTGATAAAGCATATCCATAAAAACAAACAAACAAAAACCTAAAGGAGCCATCATACTTGATGGTGAAATATTTAAAGCTTTCCTTTGAGATCAGGAATGAGATAAGCATACTAGCTATCACTGCTTCTATTCAACAGTGTATTGGAAATTCTATCCAGTGCAACAGGGAAGAAAAAAACAAGGATTAGAAAAGAAAAAATAAAACTAACATTACTCACAGATGACATGATTGTCACACATATATATATATATACACATATAATTATATATGTTTGTGTGTATATAATAAAACCCATTATAATTAATAAGAGAATTCAGGAAAGTTGCTGGATATAAGGTCAAAATGAACTCTATTTTTATAAGTCAGCAACAAACAAAATGACATTTTAAAATGATTTTTACAATAGCATCAAAAACATCAAATGCCTTGGGGGAAAATCTAGCAAAATATGTGTAAGCCTGCTATAATGAAAACTCAAAAATATTATTTTAAAAAAGTATTTAAATAAATGAAGGGATATACTGTGTTCATGGACTGGAATACTCAATATAAACTGTCAATTCTCTCCATATTTATCTATAGATTCAGGAAAATTCCAATCAAAATACTAGCATTCTTGTGTGGAAAGTGACATGCTGAGTCTAAAATTTATATGGAAATTCAAAGAGCCAAAAATAGCCAAGGCAATCTTGAAGAGAAGAACAGCACTAGAGGAATTTACTGCCAGATATTAAACCCAATTATAAAACTACAGTAAGTAAGGCAATACGTCAATTAGTGCAAAGAGAAAAACAGATCAATGCAACAGGAGAGCAAGTCCAGAATTAATCCCACAAGAATATGGTCACCTGGTTTATGACCAAAATGTCGCTGCAGTGTAGTGGGGAAAGGGTCACCCCGTAAATAAATGAAGTAGGTCAACTGTATGTCATCCATATGGAAAAAAGTGAATCAACCTCTACCTTAAAACATACACAAAAATCAGTTCCATGTGGATTGAAGATCTAAATGTGAAATATGAAACAAAAGAGTTTTCAAAATAAAAATTAGGATAACACTTCATCAACCTTGGAGTAGGCAAAGATTTCTTCATAAAACACTTCATAAAAAGCATTATTAGATAAGCTGGACAATATTTAAGATTAAAACTGATTATTAAGTAAATGAAAAAGTAACACACAGCGTGGGAAAACATATCTGCAACATATACATTTGACAAAGTATGCTTTATTTTTATTTATTTATTTATTTATTTTTGACAAAGTATGCTTTAGAACTCATATCTAAAGTACCCAATATAAAAATGGGCAAAAGACTTGAACAAGCACTTCACAAAAATGAATAGCCAAATGGGTAATAAATATTTTTTTAAAGTGCTTAACATTTTAGTTATCAGAGACAGAGAAATAAAAATTACAGTGTGATACCACCATAAACCCACTACCATGGCTAAAATGAAAAAGAAAATGTCAAGTACCAATAAAGATGTGGACCAAGTGGAACACTCCAGACACTGCTTGGTGTAAATGGTACAGCCATGTTCAAAACTGTCTGGTAGGGTCCTCTTAAAGCTGAACACACCCTATGGCCCATGTATATGTCTACAGAAATGTGTATCCTTGTTCACTGAAAGACCTATACGAGAATGTTCCTAGTTGTACTATTTGCAATAATGAAAAATACCTGAATGCCCATCAACAGTAGGATAGATATATTGTGATACATTCACAAAATGAAATACAGTAATAAGAATGAAGTATAATTATACTCAGTAATGTGATTAAGAAACAAATGCTGAGCAAAAGAATCCAGACACAAAAGAGTAAACAATGTATGATTCTATTCATATAAAATCCCAAAACAGGCAAACTAATCCAGGGGTTAGAAATTAGAACACTCAGAGGGCTTCCAGAGGGCTGGTATTGTTCTGTTTCCTTATCTGAGTGCGAATTACACATTTGCTCATTTGTGAAAATGATTTACCTACTTTTCTCTATGTATTTTATACTCCGATAAAAAACTTAAACAGGAGAGATGGGTCTTGGGAATGGGAGTTGATAGAAGGAAACATGCAGACCAGTCACAGAAGCCAACAAAAACTCTTATTTGTGTTATAAAAATTGTTATGAAATTTTTAGTGTATTTAAGAATTTTTCTATTCAGAAGTTACAAAATGGTATTAAAATCAGTCTCAATAAACTACCTATTATTCTAACTGGCTTCATTGTATAATAAAGGCTAAATACATCTTCAAATAAGGTCCTCAAGTCAGTGTAAACCGGGAAGGAAAAAATTCAAAAGGTGCACATTTTACCCTAAGGAGTATTAAAAGTTATGTTTTTGCTTTAGACATGCTTGGCTTAGATGTAAGGCCTATCCTGCCTTACAAGAACCCTGTATTTTTTTTATTTTTATTTATTTATTTTTTAAAAATATTATTTATTTTTTTTGAGAGAGAGAATGAGAGAGAGAAAGCACATGGGGGGAGGGTCAGAGGGAGAAGCAGACTCCCTGCCAAGCAGGGAGCCCGATGCAGGACTTGATACAGGGACTCCAGGATCATGACCTGAACCAAAGGCAGTCGCTTAACCAACTGAGCCACCCAGGCACCCCCTGTATTTTTTTTTATTGTTATGTTAATCACCATATATTACATCATTTGTTTTGGTGTAGTGTTCCATGATTCATTGTTTGTTCATAACACCCAGTGCTCCATGCAGAATGTGCCCTCTTTAATACCCATCACCAGGCTAACCCATCCCCCTTACCCTCCTCCCCTCCAGAAACCTCAGTTTGTTTTTCAGAGTCCATCATCTCTCCTGGTTCATCTCCCCCTCTGACTTACTCCCCTTCATTCTTCCTCTCCTGCTATCTTCTTCTTTTTCTTTTTTCTTAAAATATGTTGCGTTATTTGTTTCAGAAGTACAGATCTGTGATTAAACAGTCTTACACAATTCACAGCACTCACCGTAGCACATACCCTCCCCAATGTCTATCACCCAGCCACCCCATCCCTCCCACCCCCAACCACTCCAGCAACCCTCAGTTTGTTCCTGAGATTAAGAATTCCTCATATCAGTGAGGTCATATGATACATGTCTTTCTCTGATTGACTTATTTCACTAAGCATAACACCCTCCAGTTCCATCCACGTTGTTGCAAATGGCAAGATCTCATTCCTTTTGATGGCTGCATATTTTTTTTTTTAAATGCAGGAAATCTTTTCCCAAATACTAATGCCTACATTAGGACTCCTATGTTTGCGAAGTTAACATGTTTGGATCAGTTGAGTTGTCTTTTGAAACATTCAATTTAAATGAAATGAAGTCTGTGGCTTAAATCCAAGCTACCAATTTTATGGTAATTATTTAACTCTTCTTTGTATCAACAATCTGTTTCATCAACTTTTTGTCTTAGAAGAGTTATATTTTACTACAGTATTTCTCTTTCCAAAATCTCTCTTTGTTTTACTTTTCTTTGGTATTTTCCTTTCTCAATATCTTAATCTCAGTACATGCTTGATCAGTAATATGAAACCCAAATCATCTCAAATCAAGATAATCAATTACCTAATACTGTATGCGCAAGGTATTTCTCAGGCCTCACAAGAAATACATTATAACATGGTTCTTGACCTTGAGAAGCTTACCAAGGTGAAAGATGTTTAATAATAGAAGGCAGTATAGAGACCAAACTAGTGAGAGAGACAGGAAGTGCTCTAGAAATATAGAGGAGAAAAAGACCAACATGTTCTGAAATAATCCAGGATAACTACATGGTAGAGCTGGGTTTTGAATTCTGAGGACCCTGCGGAATGATTAGGATTTGGATTATTATTTATAAAGCTATTCCAAGGAAAAGACATTTGTCTCTACTATCCAGCATGACCCTTATATTACCTGAGTTACCTTAGGCCTAAATGAATAGGACATCAAAATGATTAAATTTTGTGTTAGGACATATGCTTGCAAATTGGATCGATTTCTTGGCCAATTGGGTCATCTGTTTGGGTCAATTGTTTGTATCTCGTAATTGGCTAGAGATGTGGTTATATCAGTGGCAAGGAGGTTTCTTTGAAAATGGCAGAGATTTCTCTGTAAATCTGACCACACTTATATCAAACTGACACGTTTGGTTCTTTTCAGCATTACGTTTTAGTCAATTAAGCAAACTTGCCCAGAAGGTCCATAGAATAGGTCTAAATTTTTAAAACTATACTAAAGTCAGGGTTTTTGGTAAAGTGTAAGACAACAGTAAAGTAATATCCAACAATCTTACATTAAAAATATTCAATTGGTAATGCCAAGTAATGAATGTTTTACTTTTTCCAAAAGAAGTGACTTAATTCAACAAAGTAAGGTGAGCCATGGTGCTCACATGTCTAGAACCTGTGAAGAATATTAGAACTGCTGTTCCATTCCTGAGTTTTGCCATTGGCTCTGGGTTTGAACCTGGGTTTCTTTCTTCTGGAACTGTGACTAATAATATGTATCTATCAGATAACATCTAAATATTCTGGGGAAAAATGCTAAGGAAAAGATTGTAAGCAAGTAAGAAGTAAGTCTGACTCACTTAACTATAGTAATAGAAAACTTTTGATAGCATGGATAATGAAAATCTATATTATCCCAAAGTTGTAACTTCCATTTTAGGGGTGAGAGGACAAAACTAACATTTGTTGGACACTTATCACACATCAGGCACTGTGCTAAGTGCTTCACATATTGGATATTTTTTACCTAATCAAATAGCTTGCTTTCCTTAGCACTGCCAGCAAATAAGTCTCCTAAAATTTCAAACGAATACTGGAAGTATCAAAAGGTAGGCAGACTTGCAAAAGAAGCCAGGCATTTGGATAATTCACAAACTGTGATATTCAAATTAATATTCAAATAATATTCAACTAATGATAATCCAAACCAATGGAGGGATATGATGCAAATAACTGTACAATCGGTAATTCAAAATAGATTTGTACCTGGTTTTTAACATATATAATGTTGTTGGTTTGTTTATATCAGCATGGGTTTTAGAATAATATGTTAGCATGTACACTAAACTTTTGTTTTTACTTACTGAACATATTCTAGAGCTTGACCTCAGGAGCTGGTGAGGTACAGCAGCAGGTCAGCTGGGTATTAATAAGTCAACAATAAGAGTTTATTAGATACCTCTTATATGTTAGATACTTGCGGAATAAAGAAGAGAATAAAACATGGGTCTTATCCTCAACAACTATAATTTGGATTAGGGGAATATATAAAACAGAAAGTAACATCAGGCAGTCTCCAATTAAGGGCTAAAGAGTGTGATACAGACCAACGCAGAAGAGAGGATATTATTCTTTCATTTTAACAAGTATTAATAAACTGGCCATTTACCAAACACGTTCGAGGCATTTGGGATATACCAGTGAGTGAACAAACTAGACAAAGACCCCTGCCTTTATGGTGTTAATATGCTAGTGTGAGAAAGTGGACAATAAATACAATAGATCAGTAAATAGTATAGTATGTAAGGAGGTGATGAATAATTTAGAAATAAAACTATGGAGCAGGAGGAGGGAAAGGGCAGTGGGGAGGACAGATAATTCAACAACAGCAGGGTAGAGGCAGTCCTTACTAGAAGTGAGATCTGAGCCAAGATTAGAAGGAGCTGACAAGAAGATGTCAGAGGATGAGGGTTCAAGGAAGGAGCAAGAACTAGAGCAAATGCACTAAGGCAGGAGCATGTCTGGAATGTGGGAGGAACGGCAAGGAGGCCAGTGTGGCCGGAGCCGACTGAGGAAAGGGCAGAGCGGTAGATCGCAGTGGGGTGGGGGGTTGGGGCAGACTGGGCTTCCATGCTAAGTGAAGTGAGGAGCTGCTGTAGGGTTGTGAGTGGAGTGACAGATCTGGCTTACATTTTAACGTGATCCCTCTGCATGATGGGCTGAGACTAAGCAGCTGGGAGGTGAGGGCAGAGGCAGGACAACCCGTCAAAGAGTGGGATAGCAATCCAGGCAAGAGACAGTAGCTTGGATGAGGGTGCTGGTAGTGAAGTGGGGAGAGGAGATATATTCTGAACATATTTTCAGTTTAGAGGAACAATTAACAGTAATGTATTAAGAGGAGGTCTAGTGTCATGGTGGTTACTTGTACCTGACATTGAAGGATAGGGGGGATTTGAAAAGGTGGCAGAATTAGGAAAGGCATTCCAGGACGTGGTAGGCTTAGAGGCATGAGTGAGTCCGGCTTATTCTTGGGACAATGTGATCAGTCCAAGTAGAAGAAGGCAGATGATTCTCTGGGGTGTGGAGGGAAATAAAATACACAAAGTGGAAACAGATTATACAGAGCTTTGAAAGCTAGGGAGGGGTGTTTAGACATCACAACATTCACTATGGTGCCCTACTTGTATGTAGTAGGTGCTCAATACATATTAGAAGTCTGATAGGCTTTTGAGGACCACGTATCTGGCAGATTAGGCTGGATGGCTGAAAGTTTCTCATTTAGAAAGTCAGCTAAAATGCTGTACAAGAATCCCAGTGGGAGGTCATAAGGGCTGCTCTACCTGTCGGTAATTGACAGCTGACTGTTTTAAATTTACTTTATAATGCAAACCATTCACCACTTGTGGGAACTTCAGTCTTGTGTTGGCAAATCTCTTACCTGATAAAAATTACATGGGTCTAAAAAACTGTGTACTCAAATAACCACACGATCTTAATTCTGAGGTTACTGGAGTTGGACGGCAGTTGCTATCAGATGCATATGAAATTCCCGTGTCTCTAAATTAGTTACAGGTGCAAAACCGTATCTACAAAAAAAGGTAATCTAGTAGAGGTTTACAGAAACTTAGTTCCATCTAAGTGAGTCTGATTCATTCACTATCACATATATTTTTGCAAATATTCAACACTAGTAGATGGACACGAGGCATTTACTGGACAACTTTCTTATGCCTAATTTAAAGGGGGTGTCCAAAAGAAGCTAAAATAACAGAACCCATGTCAGTTCTGTTGATCTAATACAGTGAAGACATTTATTCTGCTCAGATTTCCTCTGATGCAAAGACTATATGCTTTATAAGGAGTTATGATGATTTTAGAATTTCCTAAGGGTTACCTTATTCAAGTTATAGGTGAGAATATTGACAAAGATAGTAATCTATGACAAACTATCAGAGCTTATAAAAATTGTTTTCCATTTAATGACCTATGTTTTACACTGCAATGAACAGTTTAAATGGATAATTGCTGTCAGGCAGCTTTCAAGACAAGTTGTATTCCTTAGGGATGCCGGGGGAAAATAAATAAAAACATTTTTAAATGCTGTGTTTTCTTGTAAGCATCTAATATACATGACATCTGTTTCTGGTGTTTCCTATAATTCATAATTTGGGGGGAAGTAGAAGAGAAACGATAGTTTTTGCAAACACAGCAAGGAGATTCTGAGTCTGGAAATCTACCAAATCTACTAAGACCTGGTGATCAGAAAAGAGATATGAACAGTTAAATCAGAGAAATAAATGATAAAATAGAGCCATACTAAAAAAATTAATATGGACAATAGTAAAATTCTAGAAAAAGGCCCTGAATTATTACTAATGTGAGATTATGAAATTCAGAGCTGTGTCAATTACCTAAATCTTCATCAGAAAGAATATTATAATCTAAGATAGTTTTTCAATGTCTCAGAGAAGAAAACGTGTAATCACTGCTTTCATTTAGGGCTAAAGAATGATTTCAGCTTTTGGAAATCCAATCTTTTCTGAAACAAACATTAATGAAAGTGGGAGGTAATTGCCCCATTAAAAAAAATCAGACAGAAAGTTGCTTTCTCTAAGTATGATTATTTCCTTATCAAAACATTCATGGGAGATCATGGAGAAGCCTCATCTCACTCAAAAACTGCCACTTATTTTGATGCACAAAGAATTCTGCAGTTTCCCCCCATATATTCCCTAAAATGCTTCCAATTGAGGATATCATATGTCTTCTCTTCCATCTATAAGTGATTAATACTAGAAGACCAAAACAGTAAACTCTCTATAGGACTTCAGATGTGCTTTCGCAAATATTGTGTCCCATTTAATCCTTGCAATAACCCTGTATGTCTGTTGCTATATGTGGAAACAGAGGGAAGAGAGGATAAATGACTTACTCAAATTCACACAAAATGTACATGGCCAAGACAAGACTGGTAGTTACATTCCCTGATACTACTTGGGTCCCTTAAAACCTCTAGAAAGGTGAAAACTTTGGTCAATTATTTAAATGCTTCCAAATATATAGTTGCCTGGAGTCACAAAGACACAGTTTAAGTATCCCTCAATAAAAATGGCTGGCAATCAATCACTCACTCCTATCTCAGGAGAGGCGCTCGTTTCAAAGGATTGTCTATTGCAGCATTTATCATGTCTCCAAGGCATATTTCCATTGCTCAATCAGCTCCAAAGGACAAGCGTGTCATCATCTTTCAATGCTCTGGTGCAACACTTTAAAATTATAGAATTCACATAGGACTAAGTCTGGCACTAAAAGCAGGAGGCATATTCAGCTTGAGTTTGTGGAAGCTTCCCTTCAATCTTGCCAATTTTTACTAGTAGAAATGGTTTCAGAGCCAGCATGGGGTTACTTGGGGTTACTTAAGGAGCTCATGATGAAAATAGGGAAATAAGATAAAGGGGGGGGTCACAATGATAATGGAGCCCAGGAAAAAGTGCAGAAGTCCTCTTTGGGCATAGTGGCTACATACATTTTTGAATCTCATGAATATGACCAATATAGCTTGGACATCTGGATCATTTACACACAACAAACACTTTTTCTTCAAAGTAGCACCCAGCTACTTGCAACAACCCCCAAGCCCACCTTGCCTATAGTAAGGAAGAAGGAATACCTAAATTGATTACCATATTAAAGCCAAATACCTAAACTCTACAGTGTTTCACCTCTGATGGCCTCAAATAGCTAATGAGGATTGTATGTCCAATTTCAAGTTTGTTTTTTGTCTGTTTTGGCAAGGGGGGAGTAAACAGTGGGTAGCTACAAAATGCAATTGAAGTTAACAACCACAGGTTTTTGGCCTTTAGGAATAATATTTTTAACAGAAAAACAACACTTTTGAATAAGAAGTAATCAGCTGGCTTAACAAAAATTTAACTTAACAAAAGTTAAATTATCTGTACAATATGTAATTTCTTAATTGCTAATAATCTATTCTGTACCATGTTAATTAAGAAGAAAAGTACTGAGTTAGTCTTTTGGAGGGGATTTGAGACTCAAAATAATTAAACCCCGGGCAAATTCAAGGCATAAACATACAGAGATTAGTACAGAATGAAAACTAACTTGATCACATAACTATTTCTTACCATAAACAGTATTTTTCCTCAGTTAACCTAAAATATTTGTTGCACTACATTATGGACGTATTCTTCACAAACAGACAAAATTACCAAATTTTGACTCAAGAACTATTTCACAGTATAGCTAGGACATTCTGCCCTGATGTAGGCTAAATTAGTAACTGGAGAAAGATAGCAATAATTTTTATGGCTTTTAGAAAAATAGAATAACAGATTTTTATATAATATAATGAAACCAAACTCCTATTTAAGAGGCTCAGATGACATATATATATATGTGTATATATATATATATACACATATACATATATATACACATACATATATACATATACTGAATCAAATCATCATAATAGAATGAAATAGTATTTCAGGAAATATTTTTCCTTAATTTTTAAACAGCCTGATGTTTTAACAAAAAAATCTGTGAATAATATGTTCAAACTTCAGGCTTCCAGAAAAACTGAAACATTAAAATGTAAAGCCATTCATTTCAACAGTGAAGTGACTTAACTGAAATGCTTTAGCACTTACACTATAAAACAAAAATCACACTAGTTAACACAATCTATTTTTATGTGGTATCTATGAGAAAGAAAATAAACAGAAATACAGAAAATAAATATGAAACAGTACAAAACAGAAGAAGCTGTGCTAAGAAACTCCAGCAGAAGGAGCTGTAGAAATGAAGAACTTAACATTTTGCAATGACCAAGAAAGGGATTTTGAAAAATGAGGTATCTACTTGAATCTTATAGATCTGAGTACAAGTAATAGCTAATCAGTTATTTAGCATGCAATTGGCATTTAGGGACATGTTTTCTTTATGTGTAAAATGAAATGCTTGGAATAGATATTCTCCAAGTCCCCACAATCTATTTGATAATGCATGAGGCACCATGCCAGGTATCCTAAGAAATATAGTTTATAAGCTGGTCCTACACTCTGGAAGCATACAATTCTTTGGGAGAGATAAAATGTACAAATATCTAGATTTCAAAGTAGAACTAAACATACTGAGAGAGCTTTAAGTGGAATAAAAATGCTGTAGGGGGGATAAAATCTGCCTGAGAGATATGTACCACATAAGACTATAAAATGGGAAAAAGGGACCCCTCGGATATTCTAAAAAGATCTTAAGTATATTTGGGAAACACATATAAACCCAGGAAATAAAAATGAATAGGATTTAAAAATATATAACTATACCCTTAATGCTTACAATTCAGGAAATGGAAGCCATGCACAGAGATAAATATGGATTAGTTTAGGTTTCTTTTTCAAAGTTCTGATGCTTGTAAGTGAACACTAACGCAGCAAACTAGGCATTAAAAGTACTGGACTATACACATTTCATATTAGAATATAACTTGGAAAACAAACTACAAGAGCAATTTTACCATTTCAAAAATGCCCAAAGTAACCCAATAGCCATATCTGGAATTGACTTTACCTTGTGAAGTGCTTGCAGACAGTGTATCAGCAAAGGAATCGCTTTCTGGGTCAATAAGAGAATCTCCCAGAGTTTCACCCATAACAGCATGGAAGAGGGATTTGCTGTAATTCACACTGATATTTTGTCTATTTCTTGCAAAAGACCAATCCATTAAAAGAAAAGGACTTGCAGTAGTAGAACTTGTGAACACAACCAATGAGTTAAGACATCAGTTTCCAAATATTTTGGAGAGGTGGGAATAAATCCACAAAGGACCAGGCCTGAATTGGCTGGCACTGTCCTGCTGGAGAGCCAGCTGTGACAAATATTGTGTCATAATGTTGCTCACTGCTTTGGCAAGACTTGGTACATTACAAGGAAAACATTGCCACACTGTCTCGCCAGTGACCCACATGTTCTGTGTCTTGTGAGGGGCGTGAGTTGTACAGTATTTAGAGCTATCAGAGCAAAGAGATCATTCAGTTTTCGATTGCTTCTTAAATGGGAAACTTTACATCTCTGGGTTATGAAATACCAGATAAACTTACTTGGACAAAGTTTTTTCTAGCTGCCTGTTCCTGGTGCAATCTCTAATCATATTATCTGAAGAAAGCTATTTAATTCAAACATGTACTTGTATTTTAAAATTCGACACTGGCATGCTACTGAAATGTTATTTTCTGAGGCATTTGTCCCACCCCTTGACAAAGGCCAAAATGATACTGACAAATTCTATAAGATTAAATAGTTGAGAGCCACAGTTTAGATTTGCTCTATCAGGGTTTGCTTTTTAAAAACTTGATGATTAAGTTTATCTATCACTAGCAGAGAGAGTAATGCTGCATCAAGGTCTGAACGTAGCTGATGTTTAAATGATAAATGCCATGTCATAACAGAAAAAGTGGAGTTCTCTCTGAGAAGAATAATGCATTAGCAGAAAAAAAAAAAGACTCACACTGATAGGTTGGCGAGGAACTGTGGTCAGTTTTGTAATCAGGAAAAAGCTGGCTTCTTGCTCAAGTCCTTTGCCCTTTCTGGCAAGGAGAAACACAAGCAGTGCCAAACTTCAGTGTGGAAGCTGGTCTCCACTTGTCCTATACGTGGCCTGATAGAATTGCAGTGACTTATGGATTTAATCAAGATACCCCACATAGGGCGATGATCAGATGGCATTAATTCCCTTAGACTTATCCCAATGTTCCCCCAAGTGGCCTAAGTATCTATCAGTTTCATCTACATTGAGTAACTGGTCATCCTGCCAGGGGACTAGTCAAAGTTTCCCTGGTAATCATGGAGCAAACAGCTTGGTGGGGAAAACGCATACTTGGGTCTCAACAGCCCAGAATAAAGTGGAGAGTTGGGCATTTGTATTGCTTAAAAACCTTAAAAAAACCCAAAAAGCTTTTACTCAGGTAGTTCAAGTGAAAGCAAGCTTCTTGACAGTCCAAATGACTGAGGAAATTATAGGTGTGTAGAATTAGTTTTGTCTATATTCAACTTGAACTGTCAATAAAGGAGTTTCTCCTTCCCTTTCAAAGCTGGGAAATTTCCTTGTATTACAGACACAATGATAATAGTTAAAAGTGTGATTAGTCTACGATTTTTGGTTGAATATAATGATAGATCAAAGTCAACTCTAGAAGTCAAGGACAATTTCCTTGTTAATAAAACAGAACAAAAATTTAAGCCCATTCTGCTTATGGATGCTCTTCCTCAATGTCCCAAGATGTGCTTGAGTCTGGAAGGCAAATTTTAGCTTTCTTCCTATGAAATGGCAGTTTCTCCCTCAATTCCCTATCCTCTCCCCATTCTTGCTTTCAGATTCCAATGTCTCCCCAACTTTAAAAAAAGTTTATTAAAATGTTAAGATTATGCCAGAGTATAAGAAGGACAAAACGGGCAGAAGGATACAATTTTAGAATGAAACTTTTTATAAAAGTCTAACACTCTGTTAATAAGATGAGAAAATAAGGCCCCCAAATGACAAGTACACTCTCCAGGTTAAACAGTTAGGTAGTGACGTGGAACTAGAATCTAGGTTTTTAGGTATCTAATTCACCAGCCAGCCTACTATTGGCCTTCCCCAACTTCTACTCTTAAAAGTGTCTAAATTACCTCTTTTAATAAATCAGTCACCACAGGGACAGAGTATAGAGTGAGTTAAGGGGAAAATATGTTAACTCTTTCACGGAATATCAGTCAATAACTGTCATTCATTTTTCAATACCCATAGATATGGAATTGGTGTGGGGAGTTTCTCAATGCCTTTTTCTCCCTTATTCCTACATTTCTTCAACGATGATGTAGGTCATTCAGGCTACATAATTTTATCTAGGGAGATCAGTTTAGTTTCTGAGGCCAAAGGCATTAAGCTGGTCCTCCAGTTGGATAGTGGTCTCTTCTGCTATTCAGACAATACACAGATCCGTTCTTTCCAACTATCATCAAAGGGACTAATTTCTGGATTCTTTACCTACTATTACTTCTATTCTCTTTTTTTCCCCCCTCAGACACCATTCAACTTGTCTGTCTACTGTTGCCCAATCCCCTAACAGTTCTCACTCACACTATGCTTTAGTTATTCAAATATAGAATTATTTTTAACAGCTAATTATTCTCTAACATCTGAATCTAATGGCATCTACTCCCCCTGGATGGTATTGTTTGAGAGCAACAACCTGTCCTATTCACTGTATTTCACTCATTTATTTGTTCAACAAATGTTTATTGGCAAAAAATCAGAATATATTGGCAGGCCTTGAGTTAGGTGCTGGCTTAATGAACAAGATGGATGTATTCTTATCTTGTGGATTTCAAAAATAGTCATAAACAAAAATTACAATTTTTATCAACAATTTTTATCAACATGTGGATTGTAGGCTCAGTAAATGTTGCCTAAACTCTTTACAGCATATCAAGCAATACAGAAAACATCCCAAGTTGCTAACAAAATACTCATACAATGTGGATTTCTAATCATATTTTTAATGTTAGTAACAATATTTATTTTTTTAAGATTTATTTATTTGAGAGAGAGAAAGAGTGTGAGCGGGGGAAGGGGCAGAGGGAGAAGGAGAGAATCTCAAGCAGACTCCCCGCTGAGCGTGGAACCGCACAGAGCTCAATCCCAGGACCTGGAGATTATGACCTGAGCTGAAACCAAGAGTCCAATGCTCAACTGACTGAGCTACCCGGCACCCCAGTAACAATATTTTAATATTTTGTATCACACTATAACACCAGGTCACTGAGAAATAACATGTTCATGTGGATATTAAAATGGACAAAAATAAATGGAATCAATCCCAATTTGTATTTAATTAGGAATGTGCTTTGCCCTGAGATACTGAAAAGACTTATTTTATTTTACAGTGATCCATCCAGGTATTCCTCAAATATTTACCAAATACCTTCTGAGTGCCAGATATTAGTCTAGATATAGGAGATAAATTCATTAATAATCCAAAGTTCCTATCCTCAATAAGTTTATATTTAACTATATTCACCAAAATTATCCAAATATACCTGAAAGAGTGATCCTTTAGCTCATTTAACTTTGAAGGTCAATTAGCATGCACTGATATAAGAAATAATACATTTGCTTAAATGAAGTCATTCCTATCAATGGACAGTATATGATCAACAGAAAATTTATGAGAATTTTGACATGCATGTGACTATTTCTATCTTCAAGGCCTTAAGATTCCCCAGCGTCCTACTCTTCATAATATCAAAATCTAAAGAATATTACAATAAGATGCATAAGAGAGCATGCTGGTAAATGGGACTATAATGTAAGATGTTGGAGCTGTAGACCATATCTAGGTGTTTTGCACACCAATTGCATATCAGTACTTTGCATCTGAAGGGTACCTCTACAAAGAAGTCTATGGCTTTCCATCCTATGGAGAAACCCCTTTGAAGGCTAGTCCTTGCTAATTCAGCAGAGTGAAGAGGAATGGTAGAAGACCACCTTCCTAATGCACTTGCACAAAAGCTAACTCAGCTTCTTCTATTATGGGATGCAGGGATCTGTGTGATATAGAAGGTCATCTCCTCTTGGACTTTGGAGACATATGGGGTATGGATGTGACTGTGGGTAGAGTAGGCATGAACAGCAAGAGAAAGAATGAAGATAATTAGGAATGGCCATATAGTGAGGAGGCTGAAAAACTTATTTCTGTCCTAGTTTATGACATTAGGACAAAAATGTAATTTGGTATTTGAGAAGGCTATGCTTCAGTATTTTGTTTTCAGTATTATTTATGATTCCTGTCTTTAGCCAAAAGGATCTGAATATTACTCAGCCAAAAAACTCCCAAAATTTTAGTACACTTACAAGAAGGCAACTGGACTAATAACAGCTATGCATGTCTAAAAATCCATAGTTAATAAAATCATAGTATTATATATGTAAAGTGTTTGTAAAAACATTATTCAGGGGCACCGAGGTGGCTCAGTCATTAAGCGTCTGCCTTCGGCTCAGGTCATGATCCCAGGGTCCTGGGATCGAGCCCTGCGTCGGGCTCCCTGCTCAGCGGGAAGCCTGCTTCTCCCTCTCCCACTCCCCCTGCTTGTGTTCCCTCTCTTGTTGTGTCTCTCTCTCTGTCAAATAAATAAATAAATAAAATCTTTAAAAAAATAAATAAAAGCATTATTCAGTGTTTAGAATAATTTATATCTAATATATCCATAAAATAGAATATTAAATACTTTTTGTGTTGTGTTACTCTTGAAAGCTAATTAAAACCTGCGTTTTTTGGCTGTAGGTTAAATCTGGATTTTATCCTCTAGAGTAAAATTGAATTTTTTTCTAAAGATTTTATTTATTTATTTGAGAGAGAGAGCACATGAGAGGGGGGAGGGTCAGAGGGAGGAGCAAACTCCCTGCTGAGCAGGGAGCCTGATGCGGGACTCGATCCAGGGACTCCAGGATCATGACCTGAGCCGAAGGCAGTCGCTTAACCAACTGAGCCAACCAGGCATCCTAAAATTGAATTTTTAAAACTGCTTTAATTGCTTCCTTTTTCTTTTATGTAAAATAAGCTATGTTATAGTATTGGTATCAAATAGTGTGTACAGTATTTTTTTGTTGTTGTAACCCCATTTTAAAAGCGCTTCATTTAATGCTTCAGGCGCTACGAATACTTATGTTGGCCCCTAAAGGTTAGTAGCTCCTCAGGAGAACAAGATTGAACACCTCTTTGTATCTCTAGAGCCTAGCAGTGTCTCTAGTTGGCACAGAACATGTTTATTATTTTTGTTGATGTTGAGAATCATGAAAGAACAGCTGCTTGCACATCTGTCTCACACAGATCATTCAAAGAAGAGTTTAGAGACCTAATGAACTGACAACAACATCACTAATGTGCTTGTTCCAACAAGACATTCCCCTGTGGTACTCTGAAGGACACCAGAATAATCGCGAACAAGCAGAATGGCTACCTGGCTCAGTGCTCCCCCTACCCAGAACTGCTGCCTTTTCCTACTCCACTTCAAGCTGGCTCAGAACTCTAGCTTCTGGCTGTGGTTGCATCAATTCAGGGTTTCTTCATAGTCACAGGGGACACAACATGGAAGAAATGATGTTCCAATGGGACACAAGCCTAACAGAGGAACAAATAATCCTGTATCGTTAAGATGTAAATTCCACTGCGACCATCACAGCAAGCCTGGTACTCCCATGGAAAGAGACAAAGGAAGGTTGCTGTTGAGAACATTTGTGTTTTTTTTTTTTTTTTAAAGGCAAAGTCCATTCTTCTTTAATCAAAAACAATAATTTGGTTCAGATTTTCAAAAAAAGTAACATTTTCTATACAGGATTGATATTTCAAACTAATATACCATTTTGATTTAAAGAAACACCAACTGAAAATTTCCTTTTCTTTTCCCCTTTCAAAAGTTAACTTGCCAGTAATATCTGAAAAAGAGCCTAACCTGTCTAACTACTTTCTAGGGATCAACTAAACACTTTTCAAATTACTGTACCTTTGAACCAACGACATCTCACCTTAACTATGTTTAAGTTGTCTTTGCCTATAATATCTGAAGTTCTCCAGTAATGTGGTTCCAAGCATGATAAGATACAATGGGCTGTATTATCAACTGACCTAGATTTACATTGTGTAAAATCCTAAACCTCTAAAACATATCTTCTTCACGTTCAGGTTTTAACAATTAATTTTTCAAGATCAGATATGGAGATTCCCTAGGTAACATATCTTATCACTGGTGAACCACACTAGAATTTCACAAACATCCTAAAGCAAGCTCAGAGCCACAGTGCTATACACAAGTTCAGTTTATGTAAAATAAACAATTTACCAGTTCTGCAACTGTACCAAAGGAAATATATGGATTATTGAGATCACAGGCTTATAAAACTTAATACTGGGGAGATTAATATATTCAAACTCTTTTAATTTTTCACATAAAGAAAATGAGTTCCAGAAAAATGAAATGATTTGCCCAAGGTATTACCCAGATAATTAGCAGCAGAGTTTGAACTAAACATCAGGTTTCTTCATTCCCAGTCCAAAGCACCAAACTGTGCTCTGTCATGAAAATGATGCAATAAAATGTTCAAATAAATTGTTCCGATCCATTATCCTTAATGCCAACAATTATGTTAGAAGTCTATCAGCATGAAAGCATTTGTACTATGATATGATTCACTTAATGTGCATGAATCACCAATGAGAATGCTATAGTTCATCACAGAGTTTAGAGACTTTGCTTTCTACAAAGTACTCAAAAACAACTTGGTAAATAAAATCCAGCAATATTTGAGCTATCAATTCAGGAATTCATTTTGCTGACAAATGTCCTTTTGCCTCATTCATATATTCTTTAAGAGTCATCCTAGCATTCTGAAGTTCTTCAGGTAGAAACAGTTGTCTTTTCTACCGCCATAGTTCTTTGTTCTTATGAAACTAATAAAATTACTACTTGAAATCTTCCACTTTGCAGTAATAATACTGTAATTTTTTTAAAAAGTACATTAGAGCCGTATGGTGTTTTTAACCTCATTTGAAATTCACAATGCCACTGGGAGGTTATTCAAAGCAAAACAAGAAAATAATAGCAAGTACCAAATAGGGCTTCGATATGGAACCTGGTAATGGATTTGGGTCATAAAGTTTTACTTTACTTTCTATTTATAAAGTTATACTTTATTTTCTATCAACTCTGTAAATGCTATCATGAATAAAATGGTCTACTACTAAGTGAACTTGTAAAGTTCATACTTGTTTTTGAGGATTCCATACTCTACTTGTATACCATTTCTTCATGAAACATATTTATGTTCATGGAACATATTTCAAAGCAATAGCAGGTAATATAAGATGTTAACAATAGGAGAAATTGGGTGAGGGTTATATTAATACCTCTTCAGCTTCTTTGTAAATCTAAAATTACCCCAAAATAAAAACTTCATTTAAAAGAATAAAAGCAATAATAATGTCAGTTGATGGCTGCTTTTTATTACTTTATTAATCAAGTTTTCATGTATAAGATTTAAATTTTTGATAAGAATTCATAAAATTATAATTTTGGGAGCCTATTCTGTTCCAGGCACTGATTTATTTCAATTGTCTTTAGTTCTCACAATTATTCTTTTAGATGAGAAAAGAGAGGTTTAGAGAAATAAGGTGACTTGCCAAAAAGTAAAAATGCTTGTAATCGATAGAGTTTGAATTCAAAGCCAGGTCTGTGTGACTTTTTATACCACACCGACTAAAGACAAATAGGCAAAGTTTTACAGCCACAAACTATTACCAGATGTTTTTGAAAGATAAGAAAGTGTTTTCTAGTCTTTGTACCTTCTTTCCTCAAAGGAAACATATTTATTTTCCTTAAAGGACAAAGTACACTGTTCCTTTTCTGCATATTGTTGTTTAATAATCTTATTATTACAAAACCAGTCTATATTCATTGTTGCAAATTTAAAAACTAAATTATTTCTACTACTCAGAGATCATCAATGTTGAACTGTGTTTCTCTCATTGGTTCTTTTTCTGAGCATATGTATGATCCTAAGTATATACAATACTTAAGTACATACATACAGTATTTGTATTTTTTAAATAAAAACGAGATATGGTACTTAGTGGCAACCTGCTTCTTCAAGTCAATTAATATCAAGTCATTTCAAATAATATCCATCCATATTTAAAATTCCCCAAGCTGACCCAAAATGTTCCTTTACAGCTGGTTTGTTTCAAACCTGAATCTAATCCAGGATGATGAAATGCATCTGGTTATAATGTCCCTTAAGTCTTTTTAAAAGACTTTCCTTAATTTTAAGGCCACTGACCAGTTGAAGAGATAAGGCCAGTTATTATGTAGAATGTTTCACCCTCTGGATTTGTCTGGTTGCTTTCTTGTGGTATCGTTTAGCTTGCTGCTCTATCCCTGTGTTACTTGTAAACTGGGTGTTATATTTAAAGATCTATGAATTCAAGTTAAACATTTTTTACTTGAATGTAACACAGGTAATATTCTAGACTTCCTATTCGATTACAGCAGAGACACAGCATATGACTGACCACTGATGATGTTAAGATCAACTACTAATTTAGAATGATGACAGTCAGATCTTTCCATTGTAAGGTTCCTTTTTTCTCCTTGCAACTAGAAAGTAATCTGTGTGCTGTGACTTTGGCATATAAGGATGTTCAGTTTCACCAACTGCTCATTTAAAGATTTTAACACATTTAATGATCTTCTCCTGAACCACTACTTTGAGTTTATGAAATGAAGCTTTTCTAATTCTATCACTCCTTCTGCATTTGTTTTTTTAAAGATTTATTTATTTGACAGAAAGGGACACAGCGAGAGAGAGAACACAAGCAGGGGGACTGGGAGAGGGAAATGCAGGCCTCCTGCTGAGCAGGAAGCCCAATGTGGGGCTCCATCCCAGGACTCTGGGATCATGACCTGAGCTGAAGGCAGACGCTTGGGAACAACTGAGCCACCCGAGGCGCCCCCCTCCTTCTGCATTTGTTAGCTGCCCTTTTCTGATGAGGCAGAGCTTTCCTTTGGGAAGTATAACTATGCGGATACCTTGAAACAGTTCCTACTACAAAGGAAGAATAAATATCTCATCTGTTCTCTGTCATTAAAAAGGTAGATATCTTCAACACCAAACTTTCTTAGTTGGGCATATCTGTATCTTCTGTTCATTGAATGTTCCCATCATAAAATATTTATATACCTAAGTTTCTTTTTCAATCATTTCCAAGGAATTTGATTTCAACTTCAATTTTCTGTTATCCTTGGTCCTGACAGTTACAACCGGGACATCCATCCACTGGTTCTTTTACTTTTTATGGCATATACAAAACCACTTATCACACCCTAATAAAATAACTAATGCTTTAGTTTTACCTAACAATTTCCATCAACAGGGACTTTCAGTTTTTATCAAATGTTTATTCCTAAATTATAGGGAATACGTAGAATACACACTTAACTGGTTCTTCCAAAACTGTATTGTGTGTCAGCAAAGCTTTAGGAAGAGAGTCTAAGATTCCTGACGGGTTTATGGACTAATTAAACCACATTCCAACCACCAAGTTTGTTCTTTATACCCCAAGGTTGCCTTTCTTCAGATACACTAAGCTCTAGGAAGTAAGATGCTATGTTTCTATATTTACAAACATAAACCCCGTTGTAATAAACTTCTCATTTTAAACATCCAAAAACTTCTTATTGAACACAAAAGGAAGGCGAAGACAGACAGGAAATAACTTTTTCAATTCTAAAATGAACACACACACTGCAATAGAAATAAAAACAAAACTGAGTCTTAAAGTCAGTCCTTCTTCTAATTATGTTTTTATTTTTCTATTGCACACAGTCAGATGAATAGCTCAAAATGCCTAAAGTCATTCTGGGCAAGTTGACAAGGATCCTACACATTGAAATGAGAAGTGGGAAGAAGGCCAGATTGCTTCATTGTTACTTGGGAATCCGAGGAGGTGGACAAGCCAGAATCTTGATGGGGATCCAAAGGGTACAACTTCTTCCTTAGGCAGCAGGAGGAA
The DNA here is from genome assembly GCF_037043125.1 of Eumetopias jubatus. Taxonomy (NCBI): domain Eukaryota; kingdom Metazoa; phylum Chordata; class Mammalia; order Carnivora; family Otariidae; genus Eumetopias; species Eumetopias jubatus. The sequence goes on from NW_028274807.1 coordinate 164,719,485, forward strand.
ACAATGGGCCAGATTTTCATACTGTGTCATTTTATAGGATGATTCCATTGTATCGTCCATTGTTTCTTTCATGTACTGCCTGAAGGGGAAGTGTATTGTTATCTATGGAAGAGCATCCATAAGAGTTCTAGAGGATGAGAACAGAGCCTCTGGGAGATTAATGAATGATGCGGCATTCAGTCTAGTATGGAAATTTCAGATAAACATTTTGGGAACTGCGTACTCAAAAGACCTATGCCTTAAGGTGAGGAAGTTTAACTGACCAAGAGTTAATGAGACAAGGAATATGCCAAGCTGATTAAAGGGACTTTGAAAAGAACATTTGGGGAGGGGGGGACAATAAATAGGAGCTTGAGAAAGGATAACAGAAATGTGGAGATGAGGTTGTTGTATCTACAGGAAGTCTTAGAGAACATATAATCTAACTCTTCATTTGCAGATGGGGAAACCAAGGCAGAGAGAGGTTAAGTGACTTGCTGAGGCCTTGCCCAAGATTTAATACAGAGTTAATGCCAAAGTCAAAGCTAGAATAGAATCCATGATCCCCTAAGTACTAGATGCTCTCTCCAGTTCCATTAAAATAGTGTTTTTTTTCAATCAGGTCTCCTTACCATGAGGGAGGGATATCTATGGATATATACTTCTAGGAAGTCCTACTTAAAAAAAAAAAGAAAAAAAAACTTTATAAAAAGCTTTATTAACAACTTTATTGAGGTATATTTTTATATCATAAAATTCATTTCAAGTGTACAATTGAATGAAATCTGGTAAGTTTACCAAGTTTTGCAACCATCTTCATAAATCAGTTTTAGAACATTTTTATCACCCAGTAAAATCTTTCATGCTGATTTACTATCAATCCCAGTTCCCCACCCCCAATCCCAGGCAACCACAAATCTACTTTTCTGCCTTTATAGATTTGCTTTTACTAGACATTCTGTATAAATGTAATCATGCAATATATGGTCTTGTGTCTGGCTTTCATTTTTTTTTTTTTTTTTTATTATTAAGGAGGCTCCATGCCCAACGTGGGGCTTCAACTCACAACCCTGAGATCAAGAGTCAATTAAATGCTCTACTGACGAAGCCAGTCAGGCACCCCTCTGGCTTTTTTTACCTAGGATTATTGTTTTGAGGCTCATCCATGTGGTAGCATGTATCAGTAGTGAGTTCCTTTTTACCGATGAAGAATCTAGGTCAGGCCATGTATGAGCACACGATATTTTGGCTATTCATTTAGTTGATGGACAATGAAACTGTTTCCCATTTTTGATAAAAAATTTTAATTCTATATTTTTAATTTTCCTTTCATTCTAATGATAAAAAACTGAAATAATTTATATTTTACATTATCTGGCTATCTGGATTATCTAGATGATTTTGTAACCAAATCCACACAGGTTCAGTGCCACAGTTTGTATTTATGATTTCACAAACTCAAATATGGTTCCCAGGATTACTACTTTAGCTGTCCAGGATTCATGACAGAAGGACACAGGTAGACTTTTAACATGTAAATGATCCATTTAAGTTAAGTGAAAACCAAATGAGGCCCAGTAATATTGTCAAGAGGACTGTTTCACAGAAGAGTTCAGTCAGAGAAAAGTTGAGGGAGAATTTAATCAGATATATGGCACTGAGGAGCACAGGGTTTAGAACCTCAAAAACAGGTGCTACAGCAGTCATTTCCATTTTGAATTATTAATTTGAATGTTAAGAATTTTGTTATTTGATTCATTTCGGTTGTATGTAAGAGCTATATGCATCAAAAATTTATAGCTAGTTTTGTACATATTTAAGTTACGTTACAATAAAAAGTATGTGAACGCTGAGAACCATAAGACATTTTTCCTTAAAAGAAGTCTGTGCTTGGGGTGCCTGGGTGGCTCAGTCATTAAGCGTCTGCTTTTGGCTCAGGTCATGATCCCAAGGTCCTGGGATCAAGCCCCACATCGGGCTCCCTGCTGGGCAGGAACCCTGCTTTTTCCTCTCCCAATCCCCCTGCTTGTGTTCCCTCTCTCGCTGTCTCTGTCAAATAAATAAATAAAATCTTAAAAAAAAAAAAGGAAGTCTGTGCTTTTACTCAAATACTAATAAGAAGTAGCTATATAAAATAACTGAACCAGACTTTAAAAGTGTTTCTTACCCTCTCATTTTATAGATAATGAAAAAAGTAGATGATCTTACAAAATGATACAGCTAGTTAGTGATTGAGCTAGGTCTAAAATACAGACTCTTCCCTGCCATCACTATAAAACATTTTCTCCAAGTTGTATATTGTTAATCTCATTGAGCCTTTAGTCATTTTATAAATAAGATATTCACTGAGATTGAGACATGAAACAGAATCTTTTTCTGAACCATATTTTTCTACCAATGACTGAATAATGATTATAATCCAAACCTTTAACTGAGGATCTAACACCTGGTATTCACATAGCTGGCATGGGGAAGAAGAAAAGATGTTTTACTTAAATTCAAGAGTCAAGAGGCAGAATGGTACACATAACTGGAAAGTGGAAGACCAGGGTTCAACCTTCAGTTCTGCCACTAACTCTGTTTACAAACTCAGGCAAGTCACAATGATTCTGGTCGTAATTCCCAATTTTTAAAGTGGAAATAAGAAAAGGCTGGTAGAGTAGATGACTTCTACCATTTCCATTTAGCTCTTCCATTCAATGAATTACAAGTGTTTAGGTCTCATCTATCATAAACTCTTGTCCCTAGTTAGAATCACACCTAACCTCTGCATAGGTTAATAATATTGCTATAATCCACCCACACATCCACCTACTCATCCACCTTATTGTTTACTATTTCCTAACATGTAACTTAAGTTCTATTCAAAAGGATATATCTAGTCACTCCTATGTACCTGTGGCATATGGTAAATGTTCAATAAATGTGGAGTAGATGCATTAATGTGTGAATGAATGTGTATTTCTTATATTCTGTCATCCACCAGGACTTGTTTCTGGCTTCTTGATCTTATTTATAACATTTAAGGATATTTTCTTGATTAGCACAAAGTAAATGCTCTTTGAACATCAATTTATTATTTCTAACGCCAAATAATTCATTTACATAGAGTCAATACCACATAATTTACAGCTAAGTTGTTTCATAGATATGTGTTTTATTCCTCCAGGTATATTGTCAAGTCCTTTGGAAACATAAGAGGGTATGCTTTTTACTTCATTTATTCTTTTTATTACAGCACTAGATGTTCAAGATTTAACTGACTGTTAATTCCAAACAGATAAAACGCTGTCTTTTCAAAGGCCTTCAGGAAATTATCCTACTCCAAATTTAAATGTCCATGGGAAACTCAGCCCCCTTGTTTTACTTTCAGAAGAGGGTCTAAGAAAGATGCTTACTCTTCTTTGAATAGTGCCCCTGTACAAACCTAAAGACCATTATTCAAAACAACATTCCTCTTCCTTACCTTCTTAGCCCAGTTAAAGAATCAGTTTCTCAAAATTAGCTCGGATTCGGTTTTTGGTACTTGAAAATTCTAGCATAATTAATTCTTTGAGTTGTGCACATAAAGAGTCTTGGGCTGTGAAGGAGCACGAGGTTCTAATCAAGACTCTACTGCTTACGAATGTCTTTGGGCAAGTCACTGAGCACTTCTGGGCTTCAATTTCCCCATCTGTATAAAATGGAAAGTGACATCTACCCTGCCTTATAGGGATATTATGAGGATTAAACATTTTACTACCTGAAAAAAACTTTACATGTTTTAAAGCTCTATGCAAATGCTAGATATTATTTCCCTATTGTTGCCAGAACACTAAAAGCATTTTTCTTACGGCTATAATTTAAGAGCTCCATTGAACACACATTAAAAAATATATACATGTAAGAAGGTTGAAAGCAGCTATGCTATTGTTAGTTATTTCTGGGTGATGGGATTATGAATGATTGTTTTTTGCTTTATATTTTTTGGCGTATTTTTCAATAGTAGCTACCGCTCTTAGAATTTAAAAAGTTATTTTAAATAAAATAAAGACTCTATGCAACAACTGAGTATTAAAAAAAACAGCTGTCAAATCTGGAGGACTCTTGAAAAGAAAATATCAAGCAAGTCTTTTTATAGTTAATAAAATTAAGTTTCTGAGTAGATTATTAAGGTAAATGGCAGAGACATTCAGCTAGCTGTTCAAAGAAGAGGAAGGTTATCAAGAATAATATGTTTCCATTTTTCTAAAGAACTATTATCTTCTATCTTTTTTTTTTTTTAATTCTGTGAAGTGCTTCTGCTAGATATCAGCATCACCAGTCCTCAAAGAGTATCAAGAGGTGAGAGACTCACAACAGCGAAAACCTCAGACAGGAAGCTTAACGTTAGTATTGCATAAAAGATACCACAAACTCCTGACCTGGTTCTTGTCCTCCGCCTCTCCCCACTCCCCACGAGCAGCCAGCATTAATCTGATGGATCTTATGATGCTCAGAATGCATTCACAAATCACTTTCCAGCTCAGCTCATATCTTATTTCCTGAGAATTCTGATCAGTAGCCTTTTGGTTCCAGCACCCCCCCAGCCCCAATATCATTTCCCCTTTAATATGTTCTCATCATTCCCAGACCTCACCTCCTGATTAGGGTCTCTGAGGGATGAAGTAAGATGACCATATACTTTTTTACGCAACCTGGGACACTTTCAAGAGTGAAAGAGGGCAATATTAAAAACGACACTCAAGGAAGAGGCATCACCTCAGATTGTCACAGGCAACCAGGAATATAATCACTTCAAAATTCAGCAGAGCAGGGGGTGCCTGGCCGGCTCAGCATGCCACTCTTGATCTCGAGGTCATGAATTCAAGCCCCATGTTGGGCATGGAGCCTACTTTTTAAAAAATTTCAGCAAAGTGAGGAGATGTAAGAGAGGTGAAGAAGTTTCATGATGTCTTTGGTCCTGGCCCTGAAACTAGGTCAAGGCTGCCACTGTTCATTGCACATTGCCTTCCACTTCTTTTTTTTTTTTAAAGATTTTTATTTTTATTTATTTGAGAGAGAGAGAGAACATGAGAGAGAGAGAGAGAGAGAGAGAGAGAGAGAGAGCATGAGAGGGGGGAGGGTCAGAGGGAGAAGCAGACTCCCCGCTGAGCCGGGAGCCCGCGGGACTCCGGGATCATGACCTGAGCCAAAGGCAGACGCTTAACCGACTGAGCCACCCAGGCGCCCTTGCCTTCCACTTCTAGTGGTTGTTCACTCTTGAATATAGGAATCCCCTATGAACACTTTCATTGGAAATTTATAATTAAATGGGGTGAAGCAAATTTTCTTTGTTTGCTTTTCTTTTTTTCTTAATGTGAAAGGTTCACACAGGGCAACTGTTTTGCAAAGGAGTGTGTGAATTGCAAAGGTTTTGCCCTAGGCTGTCTTGCATTAAGAACTGTTGCATCTGGCCACTTTTCAAGCAACCAGATGTGAAGTAAGTAATGCCCATCTGGATTACAAATCTCATTTTAATATCTTTCAACATAAATAACAAGAGTCAATATACTTATTTCAAGGCTTCCAAGAGGTGAGAGACCTTAACCACACAAGAATTACACTCTAGAAACATTAGGGAAAACAATGACCCTATTACAAATATTTTTAAATGACCAAAAAAAGCTTATTTCAATGATGGGAGTAAAATAAACTTCATTTGATAGCTAATCAAAGCATCACATTTGTAAAGATTTAAGATTTTATTTATTTGAGAGAAAGAGAACGTGTGCGTGAGTAGGGGGCAGAGGCAAAGGGAGAAGCAGACTCCCCGCTGAGCAGGGAGCTGATGTGGGGCTCGATCCCAGGACCCTGGGATCATGACCTGAGACAAAGGCAGATGCTTAACCGACTGAGCCACCCAGGCGCCCCCCAAAGCATAAAATTAACCAAAGCATCAAAAGTAGCAAAGACCCAATGCAATTCAGTAAATTCTTAACACCTGGGAAGTCTTAATCATAAGACTTAGCTATTGAAATTATTGTATTTCATCCCATACACATGACCTAAGGCAATACAGGCTTTGATGGTACCAGTCCTAATATATTCTTCGGAGAGTATACAGAACACTAATAGAGACTTAAAAAGCATTTCAACATTCCTAACAACAAACCCTTTATATCAGTCTGAACTACAAGTGATTGGATTTAGTACCTTGAAAGAAAATTAACAATAATTTCTAGTATTCTCAGTTTTGTGATGGGTCCATTAATTGGATGGACCTTGTGATCCATCAGATTAGGCTAGTCTGATAACAATTCATACTATTCATGTCCATAAACATAAATGAGACTAAGACTTGGGAATATGCAAAATAAAGGAGAGCATTAGAAATAAACTTAGAGCAGATAAGTTAAACTGCAAAGAGCTATACAGTAGGATAATAGAGAGAAAAATAGGTCAAGTGAACAGGTGAAATAAATGTTGAGACACAAAGTATCTATTGGAAGAGTTCAGGATAGGGCTACTTATACCACAAAATATAAAATGATCAGTAACACTTGTATAATCTAAAGTTTTAAAGTGTACAAGCATTTTTACATATTTATTTAGCCTCAAGAGATAAGAATTATTTCCATTTTATTGAAAACTAAGGCTCAGGGAAGCTAAGTGATGGCCCAGATCATCTGACCATAAAGTAAACTCTGAACCTAAAAATTTAACACCAATTAACAAACATTTGCTGAATGAATCCCGTCAAAAAAACTTTGCTATTTACAAGACAGTGTGGGAAATACAAAAAAGGGTAAGCCTGCCCTTAAGGAATTTATATCTTAGTAAAACAAACTGCAAAGAGGTGAAAAGTTAGGTAATAATGATTCATAATTTGAGTAAGATTCTAGCCAATGGTAGAACAGATGTCACAAGGTAGCACCTGGTTAATTGACAAATAATTGAAAAATAACTGCGTTTCACAGGGACTCCTGAAAAGCATGTCAAAATGGGATGGTTCACAGAAAAGGCTCCATGGAAGAAATGGGATTCCAGCGAGGGCTTATATGGTGAGCAGGGTATATACTAGAAGAGAGTGACCTCCTTAGAGACAAAGACCGTGTATCTATGTCACTTTCATATCTGTGTCACAGAACCTCAATAACTTACTGCATGATTAAAGATCATTGTCTGGCTGACTGATGAACTGATTAACAACTGGATGAATAAACACATGGATGGGAAGTATGGAGCATTCTAGACCGGGGGAAGGGCCAGAGTATGCCTGGGAGATAGTGAATGCAAAAAAAATTATTGTGCCTATCCAAGGTTAGAGGTGTGAATGGAAAGAATACCGGTTTTAAAATTAGACAAACTTAAGCTAGAATCCCAGCACCACCCCATACCCGGGCTGTAACTTTGGGCAAGCTACTGAAACACTTCAAGACTCAGAAATCATGTATGTAAAGCACTTAGGAGTGCATACAGAGTTAAGTGTGTTAGTTTCCTTCTCCCCAGATCCCATCTTAAAGGGTATTTTACTTTATTAAAAGATTCACTTTGGTACTGCTAGCATTGGAAATATCCCCTAGACAGCTGCCTTATGACTTAATTTACCCAAACCTAATTTAGATGTAACTTTTCAGATGGCTCTTTACTGCACACATATATGTATCTGTCATGTCAGTAAAATAATTTGAAATCGCTGCATTATATATGAGGCCAGTGATCAAAGAGGACACATTTTGATGAAATTAACAGTGCTGAGGAATATACTGATATACCTGGTTTTACTGAGTTAGAATTATAGAAAAACCCAGATATTTAAAAACAGTTGCAATATAAGTTTCATTAACTATTAAATACCCTTAATGTACTGAAAGTTGTTCTTATACCTTTAGAAAAAATGGACAAATGCTAAGGGAAAGAAAAGAAAAGGCAGTTAAAAAGTAATTTGTTTTTAAAAGTAGCCTCCAGAGCATTTCCTGAGATAATCTTCAATATTTATCTGTATCTTCAGAAAAATGCCATTTGCTATTCAAAATGAAACTAAGATATTAAAAATTCTCAAATCATCAATTCAGTTATCTAAATTGAATTTAAATTTTATTTCACCCCACAATATCTACCAAGACGGAAAAATGGCTTATGGTGTTTAAGGAAGATTTTGTATGACCAGAAATGAAAAGGGTTTTTTAGTTGGCTGAATTAACCAGAAATTCAATTCACCAAGAATAATGTATACATTGTACATCCCAGTTTATCAACATTTCACATGACTAGATTCTGGAAAAAGGATTGGAAAAATGTTTAATTTGACAATCAGTAGGATATAACTGTCTGTCTGTATGTAAGGTAGGCATTTTATGGAACCAATCATTTGACTTTTCCATCAGAGAACAGCCCCCCGGCTCCTGGCCTTTCTTCCACTGCTCTGTCTTCTTCCTGGCTCCTGAGAGACCAATTACCCTACCACTCGGGTTGCTCCTTCCTCAAGGCTCTGTCTTAGGTTCTTTCACTCTTCTAATTCCATATGCTCTTCTCTAAGCAATCCCATTACAGAACGTTTCAAACATCATGGATGAACTGAAACCAAATCAGTATTAAGCCCTAGCTGCCTCTTCCATGCCGCAGCTCTGTAGAGGGACATCTGTTTGAGCTGTCCACTGAAATAGCTCACAGGCAACTCAACAGCAAATGGTCCAAAACTGCATTCATCATCTATTCCCCCAAACTTGTCTCCTTCAGTGAGCCCTATCTTTAGTAAACAGCTCCAACCATCTCCCAACTGATCATGCCCCCCAAAAAGGGAGTCATAACTGGCTGCTACAAGACCCACATTTAATCAGTCACTAAGTCCCTTTGATTCTACCTGTTAAATACATTTAGCCGCTTCTCTCAGTCCTCTCATTCAACCCTATCTTTCCTGTAGCTTCCTAGTGGTCTCCTTACATCTTTATAGGCCCTTAATCTCCTCTCCAATCAATTATGCGTCTGCAGCTAGAGCGGCCTTTTAAAGATGCAACTCAGATTACGTCACTTCCTTACTGAAACTGTACTGACTTCTAATTGTCTTAAATCTATACTGGAGGGGCGCCTGGGTGGCTCAGTCGTTTCGGCGTCTGCCATCGGCTCAGGTCATGATCCTAGGGTCCTGGGATCAGGCCTGCTCAGCGGGGAGCCTGCTTCTCCCTCTCCCTCTGCTTCTCCCCGTGCTTGTGCTCGCTCTGTCAAATAAATAAATCTTAAAAAAAAATAAATTAAAAGTACAAAAAAATCTATAGTGGAATAATCTGGTCCCTGTTTATCTCGGAAGCCTCTTTTTACTCCTTTTCCCACCTCAGAGCCCCCACACAAGTTATTTCCTCTGTAACGCTGCTCTTCTCAGAGCTCCCTGCAGCTAACTTCTGTTCTCTCTTCGACTGTCAGCATAACAATCTCTTGCCCAAACCCTCAGACTGGGTTAAACCACCCTGCTATCACTTGATACAACTCCTATTAGTCTTCTTCTCCTTCACACACTTCTCATTTTAGTTATTACTTGTTCATCTGCTTTCCCACTACATTTTAAACTCAGGGATGCCAGGATCCCTGCAGTATCCCCACAGTGGCACAAAGAACACTGAAGAAAGCTTTAGAAGACTTGGGTTTTAGTGCTGGTTAGTTTAACTTGCTGTGCTGTTCTGGCGAGTCACTTCACTTCTCTAGGCCTTCTTTGTAAAAGGACAGGCGTTGGTTTTGATCAGAGTTTCTTAAGCTTCACTAATGTACGGGTCCCTTTTAAAGGAAGAAAAAAAATCTTAGACACCTGCCAAGGTTCTGTCCTGAGATTTCCCCAGAGGCCCTGCAACTCCCAGGTGAGAAAAATGATACAAGAAACCTTTAAAATGTCCTTGAATTGTGAAATTTGGGCTTTATAATGACCTTTTAGATTATTAATATAAAAATGTCATATTTTTAAATTCTAAAACTCTCAGATCCCAAGAATATATTTGTGGATCCCCAAGAATCTGTAGATCCCAGTTTGAGACAGAGATGGTCTCCTCCAGGTTTAAAATTTCATCATTCTAAGAAAATGAAAATGGATGTTTATTTTCTAGAGTACTTCATAATGAATCATACCCTACACATGGGCTGCTCCCCCCACTCCCCCCCAACATGGGCTCATTAAACTGAGATTTGGGAAATAATACAAGGAATTTCACAGCATCAAGGCATCCAGAAAAAAAAAATCTATCGTTTGAAGAGAAATTCTTAGGTACTGATTTGATAACAGGATGAAAAGCATTTGACCTTAAGTCAATGTATGTGGCAATGAATGACTGATAGCATTTCCCTGGGCTCAAATTATACTATCTTTTTGATTATATAGAGAAGTATGTGAGAACATGAATTAAAAAGTGAGAGAAGAACAATAAAAAAGGCAAAAGGCAATCGCTCAATTTAAAAAAAGGGCACCGGACATGTGACCAAGGACATACAGATGTCCAAAAAGCACATGAACAGATACTCAACAGAATCAGTCATTAAGCAAATGCAAATCAAAACCACAATGAGATAACAGTCTACACCTACAAGAACGGCTCTAATCAAAAATATGGAAAACAACAAGAGTTCAGGAGGATGTGAAAACGGGGACCCTCACACATTAAGCTATGGAAAACAGTTTGGCAGGTCCTCAAAAAGTTAAACACAGAATACAAGCCAGCAATTGTGTTCCTAGGTATCTACCTAAAAGAACTGAAAACAGGGACTCAAACGGATACTTGAACACTTGAAGGTTCATTGCAGCATTATTCATACAAGTCAAAAGGTGGGATCAACCCAAGTGTTCAACAACAAATGAATGGATAAGCAAAATGTGGTATATACGTACAAAGGAACATTATTCCGCCAAAAAAGAAATAGGAGTTCTGATACATGCTACAACATGGATGAACTTTGCTAAGTGAAATAATACACCAAAGGACAAATATTGTATGATCCCACTTACATGAAATAACTGAATAGGCAAATTCATAGAGACAAAAAATAGGACAGAAATAACTCTGGGCTAGGGATGGGTGGGTGATGGGGAGTTATAGTTTAATGGGTGCAGACTTTCTACTTGGGATGATGAGACATTTTGAATATAGACAGGGCAGATGTTTGCACAATGTTGCGAATGCAATTAATGTCACTGAACTGTATACTTAAAATGGCTGAAATGGGGCCAAGAGACACATGACAAGATGCTCAACATCATAATCATCAGGGAAATGCAAATCAAAAACACAATGAGATCACCTTACACATGTCAGAATGGCTAAAATAAAAAACATAAGAAATAATAAGTAGTGTTGAGGATGTGGAGAAAAAGGAACTCTTGTGCATTGTTGGTGGGAAGGTAAACTGGTATAGCCACTGTGGAAAACAGTATGGAGGTTACTCAAAAAATTTAAAAAAAAAATACCATATGACCCAATAATCCCACTACGGAGTATTTACCCAAAGAGAATGAAAACATGAGTTCCAAAAGATATATGCGCCTCTATGTTTATTGCAGCACTATTTGTGATAACCAAGATATGGGAGCAACTAAGTGAATGGATAAAGAAGATATGCGATACATGCATGCACAAGCACATGCACAGAACGGAATACTACAAAACCATAAAGAAGATGAGATCTTGCTGTTTGTGACATGGATGGACCTGGTAAACTTGATCTTAGCCAAAAGGCCGAGAAGCGACGGATGCACCTAGTACTATGCCAAGTGAAATAAGTCAGACAAAGACGACTACCATATGATTTCACTCATGTGAAATCTAAGAAACAAAACAAAATAATAAACAAACAAAAATAGAATGAGACCTATAAACACAGAGAATCGAGGGAAGGGGGAAGGGGCAAAATGTGTGAAGAGGAGTGGGAGATACAAGCTTCCAGTCACAGAAATAAAAGGTATAGCATTGGGAATACAGTCAGTGACCTCGTAATAGCATTGTATGGTGACAGATGGTAGCTACACTTGTGGTGAACATAGCGTAACATATAGAGATGCTGAATTGCTATGTTATACTCCTGAAACTAATGGAACGTTGTATGTCAACTATTTCCAAATAAAAAATTTAAAAAAAAGGAAAAGAAAATGGTTAAAATGGCAAATTTTATGTTAAATCTATTTTACCACAATAAAAGTGAGAGAAGAGCTTGTTATTTACTGATTGTGTAACTAAAAGGTTAATGATCTAATAGAGATACAAAATACACAATACATTGTTTTAACAGAAAAACTTGTTCTAAAATCAAGGATCTCAAGAATTAGCAGTACTGGGGACACCTAGGTGGTTCAGTTGGTTAAGTGGCTACCTTCAGCTCAGGTCATGATCTCAGGATCCTGAGATGGAGCCTTGCATTGGGCTCCCTGCTAAGAAAGGGAACCTACTCCCTCTGCCTCTCTCCCCAGCTTGTGCCCGCTAGCGTGCACTCTTTCTCAAGTAAATAAATAAAATCTTAAAAAAAAAAAAAAGAATTAGCAGTAGTAAGTGTATGACTCATCACCTACTCATATTTTGGAATTATGGAGGTTCCCTAACTGGTTTACACCTATCAAGCCATACAGATTCTAATTCTATGGCTCAAGATAATTACCAATCATCCTTAGTGATGGATGTTAGAGGCCTCAAGGGTAACTGAAGAACGCTGAACTGCAAATCTAAATATACTGATCTCTTACTATCCTTTGCATCCCCTTCTAGTAGAGGTGATAAGTGATTAAATGACTCAGAATCTAGGAGAGAAAAGTTAAATCACAATCGCTGTGTACAGTAGGTTCTGAGAGCAGAACCTAATGCTATTTCTTCCAGTTCTTACCTTATAGAACACATGCTTTGCAAGGGAAAACAGAACTCCAGTGTCACTCAGATACTAAAGAATTAATTTTATTTGTTCAGTTTGTTTGCTTTGTTTTACAACTTGACAAGTGATTCTAATAGAAGTGCTCTTCTTGGTTGAAACACCCTGGTATCTTAGCACCTCTTTTTGACATGACTGTGTTTCAAAGGACTTTCCCAAATGTATCAGCTGTACTATGGAACAAACTGATCACCCTTGCTACCTCTTCAGATTCTGAGTCGAAGGCCTTTCTCAAAAATGCCAAAAAGGCCTTCTTCAGGCCAGCTGTCATCCCATGTTCTCCGCCACGGTCTTCATGCTCTTTTGATTTAGATACTTCACTATCTTCGAAAAATCTTGCCAAGAAAGTCAAAAGAGAGAACATTCTTCATTTTACTCAAGCTGCTTGGAATTAAACCCCTGAGTGAGAAACGTAACATCTATTTATAATAAATATTCTGTTTTTCAGGCTTCCCTTTTCTGGACTTCTTAGAGAATGCCCAGAGGCCAGGCTCTCAAATTATCTAAATATAAACAAAATGCGTGTTTCCTGACTGAGACCTCATCTGCCAAGATTCCACTCAGACTGCTGATTTATAGGTGGCTCTAACTCTAAGTACAGAAGACTTTAACAGACATGGTGACACTGCCCATGGCTGGGGAAACAGAACAGCTAAAATAAAATCCACAGCACTCCAAAGAGGAAGAAGCAAATTGGGGTAAAACACCCAGTTTCCTTCTTTTTTTTTTTTTTAGCACTCAATACTTTTCACTCTACCTCTTGTATTCTGAATTACAAGATAACCTTTTTGACATAACTTATATGTGTCACAGTAAACTGGATACTCTTAATACTGTGTATCTTGAAAAAAATAAATACTTAAAATTGAACAAACCTTTTTTTTAAAGATTTTCTTTATTTATGTGAGACAGAGTGAGAGAGCGTGCACAAGCAGGGTGGAGGGGCAGAGGGAGAGGGAGAAGCTGGCCCCTCGCTGAGCAGGGAGCCCGATGCAGGGCTCGATCCTAGGACCCCAGGATCACGACCTGAGCTGAAGGCAGACGCTTAACCAACTGAGCCACGCAGGTGGCCCTGAACAAACATTTAAGGAAGCAATTTAAAAAATCAATTATCCTTTTCCTTCAAGTTCATATTTTCACAGGATGGCTGATTCTATAAGCTATGCTACTATCTTGACTCAAAACCCAGGATAACTAACTGTACAGCTTCAGCTGAGCGTTCAGTTTTTGGATACTTGGTTGTCTTGCCCAACATTTCAGTTTCTATCCAAGAATCAAGAAATCATTTATATAGGGGCACCTGGGTGGCTCAGTCGTTAAGCGTCTGCCTTCGGCTCAGGTCATGATCCCAGGGTCCTGGGATTGAGCCCAGCATCAGGCTCCCTGCTCCGCGGGGAGGTCTGCTTCTCCCTCTCACTCTCCCTCTGTGCTCTCTCTCTCTCAAATAAATAAATAAAATCTTTAAAAAAAAAAAGTCATTTGTTGAAGTCTGCATTTTTATGTAACCCATGTAAAAAAATACTGTAAATCTCCAACTCAGGGTAAGGAAGGACGAATGACAATCTGCCAACTTGAAGCTTGGTAATGAAAGGGATAGACATCTTCAGATCACCAGATCACTGAAAGTGAAGTTGACTAACAGTGAAATGTCAACTCTGGCTCTAATTCTTCATCAGAAAGATGAGAAGAATAAGAGACTCCCAATATAGCACTAAGTAAAATTGATAATATTCTAGAAAGCAGTAGAAAGTATATAAAAAACATGCATTTGGGAAAAAATTCCTGCACTCGATTTTCTCACTTAAGAACACTAGCCAGAGATGTCTCTGTTGATTTTGTTACAGCTGTAACTTTTCCACCATACCAGGCATTAAAGTTATAAATTGGCTTGCTGTTCTAGTGGTCTAAAAAAATATATGCTGTTTCACTGAACTGCTGTAAATTTAAATCCATTTCCTCTAGTTCTTAGCTTCTTTTGGCAGAATACTTCTAACTAAAAGTGTAATAAACTATATTGTCATACTTCAGGGGTTTTTACAACTCCATCTACAGTGAGGAGGTAGTAAGAACTCATAAGGAAGTAACATATTATGGTGACATTTTATAACCTTTAGCAAGCCTGAGGACAACTGAAATCACGTGTTTAAGATGGGAAGCGTTACTAAATTTGGGATGATTTCTTGTGGCTTTTTTTTTTTTTCTTACACCAGCATCACTAAATTTTTCAGAAATAGATTCCTGGTTTTTTTCTAAATCATTTTTCCTTCATAACATAAAACACAATTCCTTTTTCAGAAAAGAAATGTTCTCGGTAAAATTTAAGTTAACAAAAGATGGGAAACTAGGATACTAATTAATTTTTAAGTTACTACAAAAGATAATTTTGAAAAATCCTGAGATTTCCATGAACTGTCAGTCAGTGCCCCAAGTATAGTTCCTTTTTAACAAGAAATCAACCTAGTAACCAAATGAAAAATAATTAAAATGAGACAAAAACAAGGTAGCTACATGACTGTCTTAACATAATATGTTTCTGAATTGTCATGGGGGAGACTGATAAGAACAATCAAAGCAGAGAAAAAACATGGAAAGAGTACTATGTAAAGCCTCTCTTGGTGACCTTTTATTTTGTAATTCAGCTTCCATTCATTTGATAAGTATTGATTGAGTTGTTACTGTGTAGCAGACCTTATGCTCTATGCTAAGACACATCACAGAACAGGATATGGTCCTTGTCTTCAAGAGTTTAAAGTTAGCAACACACTCAGACATTTTAATAATTTTTAATAAGGGAGGGAAGGATACATTCAGAAATTTTGACTTGTGGACCTAAAATTCTAAAAATTTTCTTTGTTTTATTTTAGTTATTCCTGCAAATTCCTTTGATATATAAAGTTACAAGATTGCCCTATCTGTGAATAGATCAAGGCTGTCCCATTCTACATGTATAGAAAATTAAGTATTGGAAGGGTCTTTAAAGATCAATTGGTCTAACTTAACCTAATTTGTCTAACATATGAAGCTAGAGGAGGGAAAGAGACTTGATTAAGGTCACTTGGCTGCTCTGCCTTTATTTTAATGAGCTTTTCTTCCAAGTAAGATATAACTTCAGAAATATTATAGTTAGTGCTTTGATAAACCTATGCCTATCTGATACCTTTCTTCTTTACCTACTGGGAGAGTGGTCACATTTAAAGCTCTTTCTCCTTTCTTCCAAACTTAGTGGAAGCAATCTTTTCTCACAGGGTCTGCTTCTCTTTAATGGCTATCCTGAGACCTCAGCCCTGTACTATTTCCTCCTTCTCCACTGATGTGCTCTCTTCTTGACTTTACTTGACTCAGCTGCTCCGGGAGAACTGTCCTACTTGTTGCCAAAATTCTCAGTGGTCTAAAATCACTCCCTTCATTCACACACCACCTGTTACCCTCACAGCTCGCTGAAATACCCCTTCCTACAGCTGGACTTAAACCCTAATCTTAAATGACAGTCTCTTCCTTCTAGCTGTTAATGGCATTATTCTTTTCTTCATTCTTCTTGACCTTTCATTGTCATTTCACATTTTATTTCAGTAAAAAAAAATACGTGAGTTTGGGAGTCAGAAAGATCTCCATTTCAATCCAGATTCCACCTTGTACTGGCAGTGTACTCTCAGGCAAGTTACTGAACCAGGCTAAATTTTATTTGCCTGTAAAATAGGGATAATCCTAATTCTTACTTTATAGGGTAATTGTGAGGACTAAATAAGATTATGTATGTAAAATTATCACCACAATGCCAGGTACATAAGAGATACTAAGTGTTGTTTTCCTTTCCTTTTCATAAAGCTCTCTTCGTTTGGCATCGATGATACCAGTCTGTCCTCTCTCTCATCTTTCAAACTTCACTTGTGTGTCAGTTCTGCAGACCTCAGCTTCCCTCTGTGCCATGACACCCAAATCAACAGGCTAGCTCCACCATCTGAAGCGAGGCTCATTCCATCCCCTATCTTCACTTCTCTCTGGGATATTTCTTAGATATCCCACCTTCACTTCAAATTCAACAAGTCTAAAAGCAAGTGCATCTTTCTTCCCTCAGAGGAGTCCCCCTTCTCTATTTCTTTTAATATCTCATCTCTCTGTATATCAGTCAGAATTTCATCTTTGACCCTTTTGTCTTTCCATCTTCTTGATAACTTGTGAGATATCAAGTTATCAAGAAGTTATCAAAATATCTGTCACTTGTCCCTTCCGCAGAGAGCTGCCTTACCTCTTCCCTATTCCTAAATCTTCAAACTCCCGGTACCTCCTAGACAAGGTCCATGTTCCTCAGGCCAGCGTTTGTACCCTGCCAACCCGAGCCCTTTCCCTCCGTATGTGCACTTCCCACTGACTCTCCAGTACAGCATGCCTACTGATATCTTGACCTTCCTACCCCAGGATGCTCCTGATGTTTACCATTTCCAGCTTCTTCCTTCTCACATACCTATATCCTTTCTTCCAGGTGCAAGCATCTTATGAAACAACTACTCGCTATTCCAGCTCTGCATGCATGTGTTCTTCCACAAAGTTTTACTACAAGTTTTTCCTCAATCACACATTGCCCGGCTCTGTTATTTAATTCTTTCATGTGGTATGTGTAGGTACTATCTTTGAAACAAGACTGTGAGCAAGGACTATCTCATCTCTGTTTTGTCTAGAAGAGTGCTGCATACATAAAATAGTTCAATAAATAACTTGTTTAATAAATAATACATACAGGGGCAGCTGGGTGGCTCAGTCGGTTAAGAGTTTGCCTTCGGCTCAAGTTATGATCTCAGGGTCCTGGGACTGAGTCCCCACATAGGGCTCCCTGCTCAACAGGGAGTCTGCTCCTCCCTCTGCCTGCCACTCCCCTGCTTGTGCTCTCTCGCGCGCGCTCTCTTTCTTTCTGACAAATACATAAAATCTTTCAAAATAAATAAATAATACATATAAACAGGTATCCAAAAAAATCTCATGATAAATAAATTTCCTAGCCCTTTACCTGACTTGGAAGCCCTGCATCAGATGCAACAGAACACTGAATGTCCATCACTAGTCTGTGAACTGAATTATACAGGTAAAAAGTAGCTGATGAGGTACTTATGCAATTTTATGGATTCATTTACAATATGTGCAAAAAGAAAAAGCCCGTGTAAATGTTAAATCCACAAAATCATAAATACATATATATGTCATGGAAAGTCTTTTAAAATAATTCAATTTTGTACATGCTTTGCATCTCTAGTTGGTAAATTTTAAAATAATATTTAGGCAAGACTGCTAATAATATTATGTCTAACTAGTAGAAATAAAAGTATACCTGAATCATTTAATTTCAATTACATTATCATTTCCTTAACTGCATAATATTTGCTAAGAATTGTGGTAAGCACTAGGGATAGCCAGAAGATGGTCTCTGCTCTCAAGAAGCTCACTCCTAAAACTGACTGTAAAATCGGTTATAGTATGATCCAATAATTGGTATGTTCCAGTCATGAACCGAAGGCTGTGAGGGGAACACTGCGCAGTCTGGTACGGCTGAACCATAATATTTGTGGTAGCAAATGGAGGGGATAGGCTGAGGGGGTAGGCTGAGGCTGACCACAAAGTTTCTAATGCTCCCTGAAAGGAGGGTGAAATGTAAACAAACAGCATTTTAGAAAGATAACTGTCAACTTGGGAGGATGAAATGCAAACAGTAGACTGTTGAGTCAGACAGATAACTTGCAATTACTCAGGTGAGGAATTAGGAAAATCTGAACTAAATCAACATCAATGGAAATAAAAAGGTTAGAAAAACAAAATTATAGTAGCAGCAATCAGCAGATTCAGATATAGAAAGATTTTTTTCCCCCACCACATTTGGCGCCGGGGAGCAGAAGTGTACAAAAAAAGTATTCTTCTTAGATACTTACTTGCTATTTACTTTTATTTCAAAGTCTGATGGATAAAAATAGTTAGTCCATATACTGAGAACACAGCTTGGCAGCATTTTTTCTAACTTTCATGTTTCACTTAAGGTTGAAAGTCAAGTCACTCCAACACATTCCAGCCACCAATGCATCCCAGGTTAGGTGTTCTTTAAAAGGATGTGAACTTAGAGGAAGTGAGTCTACTTTGTTAGACACAGAGGCACTGCGTATTTAGAAGTGTGATTACTTCTAGTAAGCACTAATATGTGTCACCGTTTTCATATTGGTGCTTAAAATAAAATTTTAAAAACAAACTAATACAATGAAGGGGCTTAATGTTTTTCTTGAACAAAGGTAGTTTTAAAACATATTGAATATTTGCAGAAATTCTTTAAACTCCTATCACACAGATAAGCATTTAAGCAAATTATTTTGTTATCTCTTATTATGTGACAATATATTACTGTGGGGCCTGAGACTGAAATAACTAAGTGCAGAAATATCTCAATAATTTCAACAAATAGCTCCTGCTACTGAATGGGTCCCAGCAGGGAGGACAGCCAGGTATGTTCCTATAAATCCTTAAATTATTGAAAACACATAATCACCATTAAGGAAAGTAATAGCAGCAGGTCAAAGGGCAAAACCGCATTCTGTTCCACTTTAACTGGTAATAAGAAAGTACAGATTAAGGAATAAAGATGTGCACTAACCACACATCCTAAAAAAAAAATTAGTATGTGCTAGGAAGCAATCATCCTGGTGGCAAATTAATTCTTGTGTAGTATTACAGTATAAGGGAGTGGCTTGCACTCAAATCCCACCCTTTTAAAAAAATGACCTGGATTTGGTCAGTGATTGGAGCACTGATTAGGGTGTCCTGGTGACTCTTGAGTGGGATGGAATAAGTTACTTGTCCTCTATTTTGATTTCATTTGGAGAAGATAAAAATTTAAGGCAACAATTATGGTCATCCTTTAAAGACATATAATCCTGTAAGAATTTTCTAAGCCCCTTGTATATCTGATCTTACTTGATCTTCACAATAAACACCTTCCACTTAATAGATAAGGGAATTGAGGTCCCAAGTTTTTAAAGAAATTGCCAATTAACAGAAGAGGAAAGATTACAACCCAGGTATCCTGACTCCTAAAACAGTGATATTCTCTGGAATAAAGTATAATCGGAGGTCAGTGCTGGTAAGAAGTTGAGTATTAAACATCTCTATAGTAGTAGGGAAATCATCTTCATTGTTTGTATGTAATGATTATAACACTTCCTGAATGATACACCTTATATTTCCAGTGAAAACAACAAGAAAATGTTTCATGGTTTGGTAGTTATGCTAGATTTCTCTGGATACTCAAAATAGATTGCTAAAAAAAAAATCAGTTCTTGTCAATTATATTTATACGTCGGTGGTCACTTCTGGACACAAAAGTGCTCTCAATTTTATGACACTATCTGGAAGAAGTTCAACAACACATTGTTAATACTCTACTCCTACAAAATAATTTTAAAGCTCCATGGGAATTTAGATTTGCACAAGTTATTAGGATGTGACCTTTCCCTTAGATTTCTTATTTTAGGATTGACTTAACATTGTATTTCCCCAGTGGGAGCTGTTGTACTTCCTTCGCAGATAAGAAAAATAGCAATCACAAATTATAGTGAGTAAACTTAGGAAAACATATATTTCTGTGATGCAGATGAAACCAAAATCATAAAAGGAGCCTGAACTACGTATTCCTTGAGTTTGAGAGGAAAGCCATGTGGCTTGCTAACAAAAGAAAACAGAAGTCATGCCATTATGGTATTTCCCTGAAATTTATACCTAATTGTTTTTCGTCCCAGCTACCAAGTCTTATGACTTTTAAAGATTATTAAAGATGTTTACGTCACTAAATTTCCTATGTCCTGTCTACTGAGAGTATAAAAGATTAAAAATACCAAACTTTTAATAATTTAAAAGATTTCAGATCACAGGATCTGGATTGAAGGACAAGGAGTTCATCAGTATAAAGAAAAAAATTGAGTAACAGAGTTGCTTCACTTTACGTTTTATGGAATAATAGTGGCTTCCAATGATTGACCTCTTACATGATACTGCGGTAGAATTCAGGCATATTATTTGTAACATACGAGTCGTTGAAAGAATCCAGATAACCAAGCATGCTATAGCTAGGACTCCAGAGCTCCTTACTGGTATTTTTTTTAAAGGCAAAGAAAAGTGTGGAAGGGGAGATGATGAAGACATGTACATATTTTTCCTAACTGGGTGCCAAAATCAATAATTTTATATGGTATTAGTTGATGGAAATATTAAGAAATTATGAAAAGATTAAAAGTATTTTCTAAGAATGAAAGTGCAGGATATAAATGGGAATTAAGTAACTGTCAAAAGTAATCTTTTGTATCCTCTCTTATCAGACATATTTGTACGGTTAGGTTTTTTTTAATTTCTTTTTTTAAGATTTTTTTATTTATTTGACAGAGAGAAAGACAGCCAGAGAGGGTTCCCTCTGGGACCCTGGAGGGGGCTGGAACCCAGCAGGGGGAGTGGGCAGAGGGAGAAGCAGGCTTCCCGCAGAGCAGGGAGCCCGATGCGGGGCTCGATCCCAGGACCCTGGGATCATGACCTGGGCTGAAGGCAGATACCCAACGAATGAGCCACCCAGGCGCCCCTGTACGGTTAGGTTTTACTCAAATTACTTGAGAACATGGCTTCACTTGATTTATTCCTCAAGAATCTCAAATAATCAAACCTACCATTCATTCTGAAGTTTAATTGTTAATTCAGAGTCTCTATATCACAGAAGTTTTTCTTTCAGGCTTAATTTTTAGGAATTTAACCCTCAACATATTACAGCTGTGACTAACATTTTTAAGTAAAGATAGTACCCACTATGGTTGACATACATTTTTTCACAAAATATATAGTTTGGACAAAGCTAGGCTTTAAAACATTGTTTTAAATGGAAACAGAATTTAGAAATCATTTAATACAATCCCTTAAGTGTCAATGGATAGCAATGTATCAAATACTACACAGACATATAAAAATATGTGTGTATGTTTATTAAGAACTGGGAGGCAACTTTAGAATAGTTTGAATATGAACATTAAGATTATAGATAATTTTTTTCTTTAAATGATCTGTATTGTTGTTATTACATTGCTTATTTGATATAAAAAATATAGTAAACTGTATTGCAGTTAAAACCTATAATCTCTACTTCATGTCATTAACTATAACACTTAACCCTCAAATGAAGGTTTAGAATGAAAAGCAAAGGCAAGAGGCGCCTGACTGGCTCAGTCGATTAAACATCTGCCTTCAGCTCAGGTCATGATCCCAGGGTCCTGGGATCGAGTCCCACATCGGGCTCCCTGCTGAGCGGGGAGCCTGCTTCTCCCTCTCCCTCTGCCTGCCACTCTGCCTGCCTGTGCTCTCTCTCTGTCAAATAAATGAATAAAATCTTAAAAAAAAAAAAAGACAAGACAATCACCCCTAATCCTTTTACTGTTCATTGCAATACATTTTAATCATGTAATTTTGTATCTTAAAATTTTCTCTATATTGTTATTCTAAAACGACCATTCCCCTCAAATATTCAAACCACAAATTTAGAATATTTGATTTAGATAAATCTTTTTTAAACAACTGATTTGTATCCGCCTCTCCGGAAGTCCTACTTTGTTAAACCTGCATTTTCAAAAGCAGTCATTCCTTTCTAACTAGCAACACGTGGACTTGCAGGCCATGAGGAACCTGCAGCACAGTCTTTACATTTTATTTAAATTTGGCACAACCTCAGGAAATCATCTGCACCTCCTTGCAATTAAGTAGGTTTTTTCCTAGCCAAAAACAAAACAAAACAAAAAAAATACCAAAACCCCATATTATTCTGATACCTAAACTTGGTTAAACTCCTCACTCTCCACCCTTATTCCACTATCACACACACACAAAGCCACTGCTAAGTGATAATATATTTAAATGAACAGAAATCATTTAAATGTATGCTTCAGAGGAAATATGTCTCTGTTCATATTGCTGGTAACGTATCTCCAGAGCAATCTGAAATGTCTTAAATACTAGTAATGAAAGACTAATGTAGTTGCTCAAACCCTTTAACAAAGAAACTCCTCTTCCAGCAATGTAGTTGAACAAGATTATTTTTTAAAAAGTGAAATATAGGGGTGCCTGGGTGGCTCAGATGGTTAAGTGTCTGCCTTCGGCTCAGGTCATGATCCCAGGGGTCCTGGGATCGAGTCCTGCGCCAGGCTCCTGGCTCAGCGGGGAGCCTTCTTCTCCCTCTGCCTCTCCCCCTGCTCATGCTCTCTCTCTCTCTCTCTCTCTGTGTGTCTCAGATGAACAAATAAAATCCTAAAAAAAAGTGAAATATATTCCTATATGTAATGATATAAGAATAAATAGCAATTGTATAACAATAAAAAACTTGAAACCACCTCAAAACTGGCTTAGTAAATTATGTGGTATCATTAAGATTTATTATTGTGTTGCCACTACAACAAATTTGGAAGCCAGGTAGAAACAAAGAAAGATTTATACGATCTAACAGTAAAAGAAGCAAAAATGCTACATATACTATAACTATTAGTAAATACAAGATGTGAACACATTAACAAGAACTATGCAGAACTAAGAAAAGGACAGCATGTGTGATTAAATGTGATCTTTTTATTTAAAAAAATATTTTCAACTTTTCAGTCATAAAAATGTCTTAAAAGAATTTAATGTGAAGTGAAAAAAAACCTGATAATCAAAATTCAAAAGCAAAAGTAACTTGTCCTCGTTCCTAATCTTATTTCTAAATGGACCACCTCCCTGCCTTTTAGGTTTTACAAGTAAACATTATCTCTGTTCCAATCCTGAAGGCTTGCATTCATACACAGCAGTATAGCTCGGGAGAGAGTTTATTTACAGAGGGCAGGACTGAACTTTGCATGTGAGCACATACAGAAAACGATAAAGATCGTTATGTCCTATTAGTAATTTACAGAATTGTGATTTGCTCCACCCAGTATACCTATAATTGAATTCCTCAGCCATAAAATCATTGGGACCAAACAAGTTCAGATATCTTTTATCTAAGCCCTTTTTTCTCCCTTACCATCAGTTAACATATTTCTTCTGGGGCTTTTCTTCTTTTTATAGATTCATTTGTCTTAGTTATAAATTAACCCCACAAGCAACTCTCCCCACAACCCAGCTCTAGTGTGTCCTGTGTACCAGGCTTCTTTTTACACGCACAATTGATGACAGAGGGGCCATTTAAACTGCCCGTTGGTAAATGATGCCCAGGGAATCGTCTCTAGATTAATAACAAGATAAAAAATTCCTGGGCGCCTGGGTGGCTCAGTTGGTTAAGTGTCTGCCTTCGGCTCAGATCATGATCCTAGAGTCCCAGGGTCGAGTCCCACATCGTGTTCCCTGCTCAGCGGGGAGCCTGCTTCTCCCTCCGCTTCCTGCTTCCCCTGCTTGTGCTCTCTCTCTCATTCTCTCTCTCTCTCTCTCTCAAATAAATAAATAACATCTTTAAAAAAATAAAAATAAAAAATTCCTCAGGATAAAGGCCCTCGAGCAGAGAGTCTCCTCACAGCTGGGTACCCTGGCAAAGAAGTGGAATGCTAACTGCTGGAAACTTCCATTATTTCTTTTTTGCTTTTCAGAAAAATTGTGGTAAAATATATACAACATAAAAATTTACCACGTTCACCATTTTTAAGTGTACAGTTCAGTGGCACTGAGTACATTCATACATTGTTCAACCATCACCACCATCTACCATCTCCAGAACTTGTTCATCTTCCCAAACTAAAACTCTGTCCCCATGAAACATGCACTCCCCATCCGTCCCTCTTTCAAGCCCTGGCAGCCACCATGCTGCCTGCGGTCTCTAGGAATTTAGCTGCTCTAGGTACAAACTTCTGTTTTTTCTTGTTTCACCTGAATTGTGTAAAATAGTGTAGTTTACAAAACTGGTTGAACACAGAGTTGCGTGCAAAAAATAAAAAACTTAAGAGAGGAATTCCTAATACTTAGCATTTCATTTCTATGCCCAAATGCTTGGATTCAGACCAAACACTCATTTTTAGATGCCAAAGTATATACCTGCCCCTTACTTTGTCTTTCAAGAGTTTGGTCTTTCAATTTGAAATGGCTTTAGGTTTTTCTAAAGTCACACTGATTTTCTAAGCAAACTATAGCTGCTGTTCATTTTCTGTAAGAATTAAAGTTCCCTTAGTACTACTTGTAGTCACTGAATTCCCAGACATTTTGCCCAAAAACAATACGATCTTCCCTCATCTTTACCATTCAACTATAAGACTCCTAATTCTCCTAATTCTAAGTTCAGACGTTGCCTTGGGTTATGAAGATTGATGGGCCAAGAGATTATTAATGAGATCTAAACACTCCCAGTTTGGGTTTGAAAATTCAAATCAGACCCTGATCATCACCAACTAAAAACTTTGCTAAGGTATGTTTTCCGAGGAGGCAGAGCCCTGTGGAATTTTCCCACTTACAGGTCTTCTCCGGGACTGGAAGTAACTCGCTGAAGTAGTAAGTGGAGACCAAACTTGTGGAGGTAGGGACTGCAGTGTGTATGGCTAGGATTAAGAAACACAGTTCAAGGAGTATCCTTGATGAAAAGAATGCCCCTGCTTCTCTCTGTTCTAAGATGTGCAAACAAATAGAAACTTGCCATATAAATCAATGAAAATCTAATGAGAATGATTATTTAGGGACTCCAGTGGGACTTCTAAAGAACTTTTTATTTCAAAATAATCTGAGGCTTACAGAAAAGTTGCAAAGACAGAAAGCTCCCATGTACCCTTCACTTAGCTTCTCCTGCTGTTGACATATTACAACCACAGTACAATGATCAAAACTAATAAATTAACATTGGCACAAACCTATAAACTACTTTCTTTGGACTTCATCAGTTTTTCCACTAATGTCCTTTCTCAGTCCCTGGATCTAATCCAGGATCCCATATTGCATTTAGTTGCCACATTTTCTTATTCTTCTCCAAATCTGGGGTAGTTCCTCAGTCTTTTTTTTTTTTTAACAGCTTTATTGAGGTATAATTGATATACAGAAACTGCACATATTTAACTGCATTTATTGATTCAGTCATTTATCTATATCAGTGTGGAATCACGTATATATATTTTATTTGGGGAGCAATAATCCAACACTATAGTTATTTATTTTCTTGCTCAAATTATTTCAGCTTTGGCCATTGGGAGCTGGAAAAAATGTGAGCAATAAAATAACTATAGTATCAGATTTTATCTCTCCGAATAAAAAATATATATATGAGTATTAAATACTGAACCTACTTTCTCCTTTGTGAGCAAGGATCATGGTTGCATGGCCTAGAGGGAACCAGGCAAGATATTTTTATTTTTATCTCAATTTAATTGTAAGTATTATAGGAACCTAAAATAATATACTTGTACTTGAGACTTAATTCTAAGGATCTAAGTTATTTTCCAACTTCTAGGTCACTCTCTTATCTTTGTTTTGTCTTAGACAAATACATTACTGTGTTCTCCTTCAACTGATGGTAAATTACACAACAGAAAGTCTTCTGATAGCCAAAATAAAAGCTCTCTAAGAAATTTTACAATAAAATATTATGAAGCATTTGCATGTTCTTTTAAAAAGATACTTTGAAATACCAATTTAGTAAAATAAATTCTGCATTTACCTACCGTGAAAGGGCGACTCTTGTTTGAGAAAATGGTCTTCTTGTATGCTGTGGCTTAGAGTTGGCTTCTTTCAAATCTGAACAATTAAAAAAAAACACACAAAACATTTGATATACACATACTCAAAATTTTTAGACAACCTAGGCTGCCAAAATGTACAGGCACAAATAAATTTATTTTCTCTGTTGGATTTCACTCTGAATATTTGTTTTCCCTTATTTTTATATTCTCTAGAAGTAACCAACAGACTACCAACTGTAAATCACACAGGGCTGGAGAATCTTCTTAAAGAGACATGTATTAGATTTACTTCACCCACTCTCCTACTTGTCACTGATCATGAGTTAAGGTCTTTTATCTTATCTATCTTTTATGTCAACTTAATAATGACACCTACATTATTGGACAAACTTAAGAAAAACTAGATCTTAAAAGAATTAATAATCTCGGGTGCCTGGGTGGCTCAGTTGGTTAAGCGACTGCCTTCGGCTCAGGTCATGATCCCAGGGATCTCGGGATCGAGTCCCACATCGGGCTCCCGGCTCAGTGGGGAGCCTGCTTCTCCCTCTGACCCTCTCCCCTCTCATGCTGTTTCTCTCTCGCTCGCTCTCTAATAAATAAATAAAATCTTTAAAAAAATTAATAATCTCAAAAGATAGGTGTTTGCTAAAAGCTACACATAGCAAATATGCTATTTATTAAAATACAGAACTTCATTCTGTATTTTAGCACTGTATAATAGCACATGGCTATTAAGTCTACATTAAAAGTATAGTCACGTATCACAACCATTTAGGCAACAGTAGATGTAGCACAGTCCATGTGCAGATTTTTAAAAGGAAGACCCAGAGAGCAAAATATTCAAGTAAATGTGCCAAAGGTCTCAGGATTCATATCCTTGGCTCTTACGAAGGGCTCGGGGATCCTAGAAGAGCTGTACGTTCCATAAAGACAAAACAGCATCTAGTGCCAAAAGCCTTATCATCAGGGCCTTAATAGCCCAAACTTCCAGACCCAATGATCTGCACAGTCTAACCTATACAAAATTCCTTTTTTTTTCTTTTTAAATTCTACACCTTTGCAAATTTGGAACTCGCAAAAACTGTCCTATTACCTGATACATAACATCAAAGTAGTGGATTATGAGTAAAAAACGTTTTCCCATTTTGTTATTTCTAACATGAAAGAATATAAACCATAGCCAATGAATTTTGTTTGTTTCTCTAGCATTATTTAGTACTTTTCTTTGGGAATTGAAAATTCTCTTAACATAGACTCAACGCTAATAATAAAGTAATTATTTGTTTTCAGAATGGGACATATTCTTCTATAGAAAAAGCTGATTTGTCAGTGTTTTAGACCTGTATGTTTTGTTTTCTGACTGATTACCAACCTGTATGAGAGCAATTTACATAAATGCTCTCCGATTTGTTAGTCAAAAACTAAAGGAGTATCCACACCAAAACTATTCATTGTATATAACATGTATAACACATGAGAAACAACTTTATCTATAATGGATTATCACTTTTACTTTTTTTTATGTTAAATTAAACTAAAAAGGGCTTAAGTATACGGGGAAAAAGGGAAAGAATATTAATAAAGAAAAACCGGAACAAAATCTCTATCTGAAAAATTAAAGAATGCTGACTCCTGGTTAAGAGTAAATCATACAAGCTTTCCTTGACACTGGTCCCAATTTCCCTTTGAAATACATATGAGTTCATTAGAAGTACACAAGAAGAAAGTAAAGATAAACTGCCATGTATTCCTAGCTCGTGGCCCCAAGAGTTGGATCAAACAGAAAACTGGACCACCTCCTGCAGCTTTCAGAGACAGACAGAATTCTATAACCTTTCACCAAACTCTTCCTATAACTAAGATCAGTAATGTCCTTTCTGTATCCATTCAGAATTGCACTGTACCACACATAAAATGTGTAGTTTCCAAACATTAACTACAGTAGAGAAGAAACAAGATCCATTCTGGGGGTAATGTATACCAAGGATTACAGTTCTTTCACATTCTCCATCTGGTCAGTTAAATACAGATTGGTTTATATTCATTAGATTATAAATCCTTCTACTCATCCCTATATGCCAGAGAACTAGGCTGTGACAACAGCAGACAAATCCCTGACATTTCAATAGAACCCACATTACATAGGGGCTCTTCATACCTACTCATCCAACTTTTTAGGTTCTGCTAAAAGTCGTCTCTCAGATAAAAGTAGATAATAATGCAGGCCAAAGGGCAATTTACTCAAACTAATTTGTCTGAAATGGTATAAATGGCAAAAGTTGACTTAAGAAATAGAAAAACAATTAACAATGAAAGCCACTGAAAACTTATCAAAGAATTATTTCCCCAAGAAGCTCTGGGCCTAGATAATTTTCTAGATTATCTTTTTCTAACTTTCAAGGAAGAGGTAACTTTCTTGTTACAAAATTGTTTATGAATAGAAGAAAATACCGCTACCAAATTAACTTTTCAAAAGTAGCACACTGATATTAAAACCTAACAAAAAAGAGAAAAATACCAGTCCTACTTAGTAATATTGATTTAAAGTTATAAATAAAGTGCTAATGAACAAACTCAATCATATACTAGAAGAATAAACCACCATAATCAGGCTGGATTTACCTCAGGCAGATTTACCCCCAGAATATCTACTAAATAACGTGTCACAGCACTAGGTCAAGTTTTAAAAGAAACCGGATGATTATCTCAAACAATGCAAAAAAAAAAAAATACTTCAACAAAATGCAACAGCCATTCTTGACATTGTTCCTTTAGAAAACTAAGAAACTTTAATAACAGGAATATTTATCTCACTCAAACTTACAACCAATATCATCCTATTTGTTAAATACTATAGCAGCATTTCCCAAAATGTTTTCTGTAGATAACTAGTTCCTTAAGACTTTCCAACAGAAAGGTTTCCACCATAAAGCAAATTTGCACACGTTACTTCTTTTTTGGAGATTAATAAGGTATATAAGCATTGTATATACTCCATGGGCCCTATACCTAAAACAAAAATCAACAATAACAATCTGCCTTAACTCAATTGTTCTCAAACTTTTTTGAACATGTCTCTTCACTTCACTCCTCAACCCACTTTACTGTGGTTTTTGTCCACCTTTCTACAGAAACTAAGGCAAAATTTGCACGTTTCCTTCTTGCTAAATCCTTTAGGCTTTTCTCGATTTTCACTCTATTCGTCCAAAGCTGTGCTGGTAAATGTTTAACAAGTGGTTCTCCTTACGGGGAAAAATGCCCTGATTGGCAGTGTTTGCCAATTTCTGGGGTATAAATACTCCCACCAGGACTGAACTGAGGCTACCAACGTGATGTCACTGAGTGCTGAGGTGGGCAGAGCTGGAGCATGCCATGCAGCATTTCTACCATTCAGATACAGTCAACATGAACACAAACATGTAAAATAATTAGGAAGTGATGCCGGTGGTGTGTTTATTACCTTTGTTTTTGTTTTTTTTTAATTTAACTTGTTTAATTGCAAGTATACATCACTGTATTTTTAATAATGGCTGTGGATAATAATGGGCTCACAGAAACCGTGAAAATTTAACAGCTGACTTTCACAAGCAGGTCTGAGCTGGCTCTGGCACACTGGTGTTCTGCAGTATTTGGTATTCTGTCCATCCTTTACCACTGAAACTGTCTCCTTCTTTAGTTGCTTGGAGACCAGTTTCTCCTAGTTCTTATTCTGTCGCATGACTACTATTTCTCTTCTTGGTACCTCTTCTTTCTGAGCTCTTCTATCTTATGTGTCCTGAAAGTTCCTTCCTGGTTCACTCTTACCCATAAACCCTTCTGCCTGCTTATAACTCCCAAATCTTTATCTGTAACCACAACTATTCTCTCAAGAGTTCTAATTCTGTGTTTCCAACTTTTTTTTGGATATCCCTACCTGAGGTTCTTTGGGAACCTCAAGCTCAACACCACCCAAGCTAACTACCCATCTTCTCCCTCTAAAGAACAAAAGAAACACAACTCAACACATAATTGGGCCACTCCTCATTCCCTGCAAGATTAAAGAGTAGAGAATAGAATTCTCTCTACTCAGGTCTCTCAAAATATGTTATAGAAGATTCAGTTCATAATCACAAGCAACCCTTCTCAGGGAAGGGATACCGTTTTCCCTACTTCCCTTCAATGTTTTTCACACACCACACTCTCCAAAATGTCTCCTTCACCAAAACCCCTCCCACTGAACATTTTCTCCATTCCCAGCCCAGTCATTTTTTAATCTCTCCCTCTTCCTCCCCTTCCCAGCACTTTATCATGTCCTCCAGCTTTTCACATCCAGTCCCTTTCTACTCATTCTCCAGCACTTCCTCACAAAAACTAGGAAATGACCCTGCAAGATCAACTTTTCTAAGGGTAAGGGAAGAGGGTGTTGTATTATCAAAAGAAGATTCCCTTTGGTGGACTGGGGGAAAGTGAAAGTGTATGAACACGCCCAAATGACTAATTTTTATCCCATCAAACCAAATCTCTAACTAGTCTCCCCCTAAATAGCTGACGGATTCCATTAGAGGCCAGACTCAAGAAGGGCCAATTATATCCTTCCCTAGATTTTTACACTAGTCATACTAAATTTGCTATTAAATTTACCTCTCTATCCTGGGATGAGGCTTATTTTGATTAAGAGGAATCTAAGAGGGAGAGAAAAATGGAACTGAAGAAGCTCTTAACAATGGCAATTTTAACTGATGGTGGAACTACTGAATATAAGTTAAAGATTTGGTGAGATGATTTACCTTGTCACAAGTAATAAGAATAAGTACTTCAAGTTCCTTAGCATTTATGAGACACATAAACTGATGCAGTGAACCAAAACAACTAAAAGTTTAGATCTAATCCATGCTTACATCTGAATATGGTTATACTTGTGTAGATCTAATGATTAAGTGTAGAATGGTGGTAGTGGTGGTGCTAAAGTGTAGACATCTCCTTCTCTGGCAAGTTAAATACTGCAAAATTAGGCTTTTGTTAAAGAGTGTAAGACAGGGTGGCTGTGTTCAAAATGCTTGGGTTTGAATCCTCATTTTATCACCTGGCAGGTTATTTTTACCTCTCTGTGCTTATTTCTTCATCTGCAAAAGAGAGATAATAGTGTGTATTTTCTATGGTTGTCGGAAGAATAAAATGAGATAATGTAGGCGATGCTTAAAATAGAGCCTGATACAGAGTAAGTACTCAATAAATATTAAATATTACTATCAATAGCTAATTACTTTTTTGGTGCTTGAGATAATTAAAGAACAGTCCTTTAGAAGGATAGTTAAATGACATTTTGGTGAAAGATTTAAGCTGTGGAGTAAAGGGTAGACTGAATGGAAAGAAAGCATTCTCTAAACATGAAATCATATGGTTCCATTTATAAATCAGTTATAAACTAAGTTATCCTAGTGACAATATTACTCCAAAAAGTCATGGTATCTATTTAGGATTAAGAAGTAGAATGAGACTGTAGGTTTGAAATAAAAAATAACAATCATTCGTTGAGCATCTGATACTTGTTAGCAGTGTTCTGGACACTGACGATAAAGAATGAACAAAACAGACTAAAGTTCCAACTCTTGTGTAATGGCATATATGAAGACATACTAAAAAAAAAACCAAAAAACAAAAAACCTAGATCCTGAAGGATCATGTGATATATCTGATACACCTACCATTTGGAAAAAAGAGATAAAACTAAGGTTGTTAGAGACAATTAGGAGTTACTTCAACAAGCTACTATGCTTTACTAGATTTACCACTGATCCCCTTCTCCCAGTGTGAAGATGAGTGATTCAAAAATATTTTATAGGGCTCCTGGGTGGCTCAGTTGGTTAGGCGACTGCCTTCAGCTCAGGTCATGATCCTGGAGTCCTGGAATCGAGTCCCGCATCAGGCTCCCTGCTCGGCAGGGAGTCTGCTTCTCCCTCTGACTCTCCCCCATCTCTCGTGCTCTATCTCATTCTCTCTCTCAAATAAATAAATCTTTAAAAAAAATCTTTTATAAAACCAATCGAAGTCCATGTATAAGTGATAACCAATTTTATTTCATATCAGAAAGAGCAACATAAACATTTTATTCATGCTAAATTCAGAAAACATCCCCACTTCATCATTTGACTAGTAGATAAAAATACATTTAATTTCCATATTAGAGACCTAACCAAAGAGAGAGATGTTAGGAATTGGGAAACAGAGAGAAAAAGGAAGACAGCCATCAGAAGGAGAGAAACAGAAAGGAAAAAAAAAGGAAAAAAAAGAGACAGCATATAGGAAACACCAAAAATCCCTGGGGGGGGGGCGTTGAAGGAGAGAGGTGATGGGAAAGAGGGAATTAGAAGAGCTATAGCAGGAACTGAGAGGACAGCCAGGAGATCTCGAAAATCCAGATTAGGTCACGGGTAATAACTTTTTACATTTAAGCTCAGCTATTCACTTTGGATATAAGCATCATAAATCATCATCATTGGTAGACTATATACTGTACAGAAATTAAGAAACCACCAAAGTTTTTACATTGGTAATTACATACATATTCTACCTTCAGGAGACTATCTCTGCTTTTCTCTAAAGTCACATTTTCCCTACTTTGGTGCCTATGCTCATATAATTTTTCCATTTGAAGTGCTTTGTCCATCACTCCACATTCAATGAACAACACCCAATAAATATTTATTGAGTACCTACAACCCTGAATCGCCAAGGAAATGTTGAAAAAGAAAAACAAAGCTGGGGGCATCACGTTGCCCAATTTCAAGCTATATTACAAAGCAGAGATCACCAAGCCAGCATGGTACTGGCACAAAAACAGACATATAGACCAATGGAACAGAATAGAGAGCCCAGATATGGACCCTCAACTCTATGGGCAAATAATCTTTGACAAAGCAGGAAAAAATATGCAAAAGAAAAAAGACAGTCTCTTCAATAAATGGTGCTGGGAAAATTGGACAGCCAGAAGAATGAAACTCGACCATTCTCTAACACCATACATAAAGATAAACTCAAAATGGATGAAAGACCTCAATGTGAGACAGGAATCCATCAAAATACTAGAGGAGGACATAGGTAGTAACCTCTTTGACATCGGCCACAGCAACTTCTTTCAAGATACATCTCCAAAGGCTAGTGAAACAAAAGCAAAAATGAACTTTTGGGACTTCATCAAGATAAAAAGCTTCTGCACAGCAAAGGAAACAGTCAACAAAACAAAGAGGCAACTCACAGAATGGGAGAAGATATTTGCAAATGACACTACAAAGGGCTGACAGCCAAGATCTATAAAGAATTTCTCAAACTCAACACCCAAAAAAACAAATAACCAGGTCAAAAACTGGGCAGAAGACATGAACAGACACTTCTCCAAAGAAGACATACAAATGGCTAACAGACACATGAAAAAATGTTCATCATCATTAGCCATCAGGGAAATTCAAATCAAAACCACACTGAGATACCACCTTACGCCAGTTAGAATGGCAAAAATTGGCAAGGCAAGAAACAACAAATGTTGGAGAGGTTGTGGAGAAAGGGGAACCCTCTTACACTGTCGGTGGGAAGGCAAGTTGGTACAGCCACTTTGGAAAACAGTGTGGAGGTGCCTCAAAAAATAAAAAATAGAGCTACCCTATGACCCAGCAATTGCACTCCTGGGTATTTACCCCAAAGACACACATGTAGTGAAAAGAAGGGCCATAGGCACCCCAATGTTCATAGCAGCAATGTCCGCAATAGCCAAACTGTGGAAAGAGCTGAGATGCCCTTCAACAGATGAATGGATAAAGAAAATGTGGCCCATATATACAATGGAATATTACTCAGCCATCAGAAAGGATGAATACCCAACTTTTACATCAACATGGATGGGACTGGAGGAGATCATGCTAAGTGAAATAAGTTAAGCAGAGAAAGTCAATTATCATACGGTTTCACTTATTTGTGGAACATAAGGAATAGTATGGAGGACATTAGGAGAAGGAAGGGAAAAATGAAGGGGGGGAAATCGGAGGGAGAGATGAACCATGAGAGACTATGGACTCTGAGAAACAAACTGAGGGTTTTAGAGGGGAGGGGGTGAGGGGTGGGGGATGGTTTAGCCTGGTGACGGGTATTAAAGAGGGCACGTACTGCATGGAGCACTGGGTGTTATAGGAAAACAATGAATCATGGACCACTACATCAAAAACTAATGATGTAATGTATGGTGACTAACATAACGTAATAAAATAAAACTAAAAAAAAAAAACATATGAGACACTATTCTAGACACAATTCAAATATTTATGCAGATTTTAATGAAAATGGGCTATTTTAACAAAATATTCTACTAGACTTGAAGAAAAATGATTTTTTTTCTTCTGCAGCTACCTTTTTCTTCATCTGATGCCATAACCACTAAAAAAATCCTTATGAAAATAATGTCCCTTACTTAAAAGCATTCTAGAATTTTCCCCAAACTCTAGTGAGGATACCACTCCTGTGGGGGTCTAAGTCCTCCAGATCCTCCAAAGTGCAATTAATTTGTGATAATTCCAGCTGCTAAATGTTTACAATAACAATTGGAAGTTTCTAATAACTAAGTCAAAAATGTTGAATAATAAAAGTTATTTGAACTTTCACCCACATCAAAATGGAATCCTGAAGACATTACCAAAATGGATAGTCAGGGCTGGTCTTGTTCAACCACAGCAATACATCACAGGAGGGAGAACAAATGATTTTAAGTCAGCAGCAAGACTGTGATTTAGGTAACTTGTTTCTGTAGATATTGCATTACTTGTGAAAAACATCACTTGGAAGAGGAGCATACCACAAATATTAAAGGTGGAATTAAAGGGTGGCTGAGAAGCCACCAGAACTGTACTTTTTTTTTAAAAAAGAACTATGGAACTAACTGTACAGATATGCTTAAAACTGAACGTGCATTCAAATTTAGGAAAATGTAATTACAAGTCCTGATGAAAACATCCAGACACTTAGTAGACATTGGTTTTCCAATACGGTCTATAACAAAAGAAATAAGTCTATGAAGTTAATATTACAGATTAGGGAATCGCTAGGGTATCACCCTATAAGTCGTCTAGTTCATTTGTCCTATCAGACAAGACTCCTTGACTGATGGCAGTTCAGATTCTGCATGAATGTCTCTACTGACAAAGTATTCACTTCCACACAAGACAGCCTTCCCACTGGTGGACAACGGCAGTAACTGGAATCCTTTCCTTATGCTGAGCTGAAGCATGTCTCCCTTTAATTTCTAGCAATCCTGTGACAAAGGGCTGTCTATGACGGAGGAAGCTCCATAAGGGAAGGGACCTGTCTGTCTTGCTTACTGCTACAGTACCAGTAGCTAGCACAATGTGTGACGCATAGTAAACATGCCATAAAAATGAGTCTATGGAACCATGAGAGATGATGGACTCTGAAAAACAAACTGAGGGTTCTAGAGGGGAGGAAGGTGGGGGGATGGGTTAGCCTGGTGATGGGTATTAAGGAGGGCACGGACTGAATGGAGCACTGGGTGTTATGCACAAACAATGAATCATGGAACACTACATCAAAAACTAATGATGTAATGTATGGTGATTAACATAACAATAAAAAAATGAGGGTATGGCTGATGACGGCCTCACAGGACTCAGTCACAAAGTCCAGTCCATTTGTCCTTTAGGGCAGTGGTGCTCTAACTCGGAGGTGAAGGAACTTTTCTTTTTTTTTTTTTAAAGATTTTATTTATTTGACAGAGAGAGAGACAGCGAGAGAAGGAACACAAGCAGGGGGAGAGGGAGAAGCAGGCTTCCGGCTGAGTAGGGAGCCCGACGCGGGGCTTGATCCCAGGACCCTGGGATCATGACCTGAGCCAAAGGCAAGACGCCTAATGACTGAGCCACCCAGGTGCCCCGGAACTTTTCAATCTATCGTGGATATTTCTGTAGAATGGAAAATGATGTGCTTGAATGTTATGACAATATAAAATTTTTAATGCGTGTCCTCCAATCTGTACATACCTTGTACCAAGTCAGAAACGGAGGGTTTATGAGCAGATCAGTCTCATTTTCCCTACCTCTTTGTTCCTACAAGCCCTCCTCATTTTATGTCCAGATGTTCAGATAGCCTCCTGTTTTCCCTGCACACTACTGCCAAATTAATCTCCTGATTAAATCATCTCACTCTTTTTCTCAAGACCTGGAATCTCACCACTCCTTATAAGATAAAACCCACACTCCTTTGCCTGCATTCCAGACCCTTTCTCATCTGACCTAAAATCTCTATCTCCAGCCATATTTCTCCTACTCACATACACGTGCTACATCCACTTCAAATGCATTGATCTCGGCAGAGTTTCCCTCAATCCATGCTTACGCACTATTCCAGGCTTTGTTTTCTTACACTGGAAATTCCTTTCCCCTCCTTTTGGGCTGCCTCAAACCCTGAACTTTTGTTGTTGTTGTTGTTTTATGGGGCAAAATTTACAGAACATAAAATTAAGTATTTTAAAGTGCACAACTCAGTGGTATTAAGCACATTCTTCAAGCTGTGCAACCAGCACCTCTATCCAGTTCCAAAACATTTTAATCACCTCAAAAGGAAATCCTGTACCCATTAAGCAGTCACTCCCCTTTCCCCCCTCCCCCCTAGGCCCTGGCAACCACTAATCTGCTTTCTCTATGGATTTGCCTATTCTGGATATTTCGTATTAAAGGAATCATACTTTAGCTCCCTTCTTCGTTTCTTTTTCTGTATATTTTTTAAGTTTTTTTTCCCCTATAAGGTTACCCTGTCAATCTCCCAATTTCTCAAGTCTAGTTTAATCCCTCCCTTCTCTACATGGCTTTTCTGGGATATACCCTCCAATCCACACTGATCCACAATTCCCTGAATTTTTGTAGCATTTCTTTTCTGTCTTATTTATTTTAGCTCTTAATCATATGCTGCTCTGAACTGTTGTTTCCATGTTTGAATTTCACCCCATTTTGATTCATGTAGATTATAAACTCCTCCTTCTAGCAGCTTTGGTGTCTCCCTTTGTGCCTAGAACATACTTGAACATGTGTGCGATTCACTGTGTCCAGCCATACACGAATGAATAACAAACTAAGGAAACTGAAGTCTGGATCGCCAATGAGAGAAAGCTTCAAACCCATTTCAATCCTTCATCTTTCTTTTTATCAGGCTCTACCCTCCCTGCCATTTTGCTGTCTCTCTTGTGTCTGTTGGGCCCTTCTTTGCCCTAGTAGGAGGTGAACAGGTGTGGCTGCAGAAGGATAATGGCAGGCTGCCCAAGGGTGGAGAGGGTGCAAATTCCCTGCATTGATCTTTGGCTAAGAGACTCCTACCTTCGTTCTACATCCACAGATGAAGGCTGTGGAGAAGAGGGGGTGTGCAGAGATGTCACAAGGCCATATAAGAAAAGGTTCCTCTATTTGCTTTTCTTTTATATGTAAATCAGTTTCTTTGGTATTTTGATTTGAAGTTGCTTATAAACCCATATCTGCCTTGTGAAAGGAGATTAACTGTTAAATAATGATGATAATACTTGTGATTCATATATGAAATACTGATTAAATTACTTTGTATATTATAAACAAATTAATAGGCCAAAACTTGATAGTGTTTTATCTAATACTTAACAAAATGTTTGAAAAGGAACTGTTTATTTTATGCCTGAGTAATAAGTCTAAATGACATTTTTCTATTGTACATTATTAGGAGGTTTTCTCCAGTTGTAGGACTAAATAGAATCTGTTACAGTTGCCATTGGAAGCCTCCAAACAAGAATGTAAAACAGTGCTCTGACCCTTAGGCCATTTAAAACCTGTTTTTCTGACCAGAACTACTAAAAGATCCAACATAGAAAGCTGAAGTCTATAATTAACATTTTTTTCCCCTTTTCATATCCCATTTTGCCCGCTTTAGAACAGTAAAATGAAAATCTCTTCTGGCATTAATTTCAAATCATTATGTATCATTAAAATGTTAAATAAAATAGAAGTTAACATTTTAGAGAGTAACTTAGGGAATTCCTTTAATATGTAGAGAATAGTAGCACTGAGAATCCCATACAGGTGATCCTGAAAATGCCCAAACTTGTCCTCAGTAACAAATCAAGTTTAAAAATATTTATAAGGTACTTCTAATGCACCCAGCCCCCCTGTGCTACAGGCTGTGAATTAGGGAAATCAAATCAAGTTCAGAAGTATTTATAAAGCACTGATAATACACTCAGTTCTCTACACTATAGGCCATGAATTAGGGAAGGTATGCAGTACATACATAGGTAAGAGGAATAAGAATTACAACATCATTTCTATCCTCTATGAATGAACAATTTTGCTCGGTACACAGAATTTGTGCAGAAAAACTGTAAGACATGACAGCAAAGAATCAGCAAATAAAATGTGTAATACAGAGTATGGAACACGTTAAATTACATTTCAGGGTAGATCTGCCTTCTAACTGTTTTACGTCAGCTGAGATTAAAATTAGTTTGCATTTTCCGAATTCGAAAGCTGGTGGCCAGTATAAATACTTTACATACATGTTGTATGACAAAGGAAATCAACCTGACATTTACAAACTTCATATGCATAATAGAGACAAATTGTGTGTCTGTATTGTGCTTTGCTAGGATCCAAGATTGTTCCAGCAGACACAGTAAATTACACAGAATGAATCATGTGCGTGGCCTAAAGACACAACCAAACCAATATGCTGTGTTCAACTGCTTATTTTCTCAGCTTTTCCTGAGCTGTGGGCATTTGCCTCCCTAGCGCTAGATGCTGGTTTACCAACCTAGCATGGTGTGCTCTCAAGACTGAAAAGTATTAGTTTTCCTTCCTATGTAAGGATATCTAGTGTTGAAAGGCAAGTGGTCATTGATTAAATGTCTGTGGAGTCTGTGGAATTGAATAAACTGTAGTGAAATCTGCAAAACTGGAGAATTTTGGTTACATCTAAAGTTAACTGTAGGGTGCCTGGGTGGCTCAGTTGGTTAAGTGTCTGCCTTGGGCTCAGGTCATGATCTCAGAGTCCTGGGACTGAGTCCCGCATCGGGCTCCCTGTTCAGGGGGAGTCTGCTTCTCCCTTTCCCTCTGCCCCTCTCCTCCACTGGTGCTCTCTAAGAAATAAATAAAAATCTTTAAAGTAAACTATACTCTACTTTGCCATGTCAGTCTACATATGAATGGATTAATTGTACATCACATAAATTCCTTCAGAATGTATTTTCCTTATCATGATTCCCCCAAAGTGTCGTGTTATTCAGAACTTATTTTTAAGTGGTCAATAAAATATTTTCTGTTAATATAACATCAGAACTAAAATGGTAGACAATTTGTATGTGAATATAGAATTTGGAAATAGCTATAATAAGTAATTCGACCAAAGGACGCACAGTTGAAATAGTATCTGGATCTCCTTTTACCTCAAATATTATATTCTAAATATGTAAAAGTTCCTCATAGGCTTTTAAAGAAAAGTAGCTAACTTTATTTCCCAGGGGGGAAAAATGTGGTTTTTGTTTGTTTTTTTTTTTAATTTTAACCAGTGAACTTTGTTTTACATTTCTTTTAAGTATAAATTTTTTTGTAAATAAGGTTACAAATTCACTTGCATAGTTCACCCTTTACATATATTCACTGTGAGAACAATATAAAATAAATAATCCTTCTGCAAAGTGAATAATCACCTTGTCATTTGGATTTTCAATAATAGTAATACTCTATTAACAAAGGATGCATTCTACCTCCTTTTTTTTTTTTAAGATTTTACTTATTTATTTGACAGAGAGAGAGAGACACAGCAAGAGAGGGAACACAAGCAGGGGGAGTGGGAGAGGGAGAAGCAGGCTCCCAGCTGGGCAGGGAGCCCAATGCGGGGCTCGATCCCAGGACCCTGGGATCATGACCTGAGCGGAAGGCAGACGCTTAACCAACTGAGCCACCCAGGCGCCCCTCTACCTCCTTTGTTAATAAATTTGTTACTGAGAGAGACATAAAGTAATGTAATATAACATTATACATAACACAAAATACATACATATAACTTAAAATAGTATAGTAATAAGGGATCCAGGACAAATAATCAAGGATGCAGGTTTTCCCCTATTCACAACCAACTCAAAGATAGCCACCTGACTCCGTGTTGGTCTAGCAATGCTGACTTGTCACGGGGGTGGGGGAGGGTGGGGGGTGGGGGGGGAGGGCCAAGACCGTAGCCTCCTCTTAGATTTCACCTCCCCCACTAATGCTCTTGTTAAATCTAGTTAACAATAATTGTAAACTCCAGGAGAGATGGAATTTGTCTGTTCATTGCTTTATCCTTCTTCTCTAAAATAGTCTTGGCACAAAAGAGGAGCTCAATAGATATTTGTTGAATAAATAAATCTTCATTAAAAAGGAGCTTCTTCTCAATTTGTCATTGGAGGTATCATCACATGAAGTCTGTGTTACCCACAAATTCTAAGGCTATAAACTGAATCTTGTTGGCTGAGGTCTGCCTTGGGCTGTATTAAGGAGTAAATCATCAGAAGTGAGGGAGGCAGAAAGAAGAGAGAAATAGTCCGTATTTCTAAAAGCTTTTAAAACTTTGTTTTCATTCAGATAATGGTTATTCTAAAGACATCAAGCTGACATAAACTTCTCAAAATAAGTTCCAAAGAAAGTGACAAGAAAATGTAACCTGTAATCTGGGTCAAAGGTAAAAACATTTAATTTTCCCTTTGGGATTTCTAGAACATTGCAAAAGAAGAAAAGGAATAATTAATTCGAAGGCTATTGCTCTGTGTATGTGCATGGTGTGCACATATGTGTATATAAATATGTACTGCTTGGTGTATGTATATTTATATACTATATTATATATGTGTTATATATTAAAAATATGCCTTTTACAGCGTTCACTCAGAAGTCTGACTAGATTTTTGGAAACCTCAATTCCCTTGCTATTAATAACTATCCTATCATGGGATCATTTGTTTTTATAAAAAACCATAATAGACATACATATTTTTTAGAAAAAAATTTTTAAAAGGGTAGCTTTAAAGCAAAATAACCCCAGAAACTATTTTTTAAAAGTCCTGTTTGTCAGTGTATGCTAAACATCAAATAGGGAACGTAGGTCCAAAGAAATAAACAAAATCAAATCCAATGTATGGCTGAGAAAATTAAGAGACTATAACAGAGATGGGATATTTTTCTCCCCCCAAGTAGAGGCTAGTCAAGCAAAGAGTACAGTGAAGTCCAATATGTGAAATAAAATTAAGTATGAAATAAAAGTGGGTATAACCAAAAAGAATTCATGTGGTGCCTTAACATTATTGTCAATGGCTTTCAAGGAATTAAATAGGTAGAGGATTCTCAATGTTTAATTGACCCTTTGCCTTGATTTTTACTAATCAGAGTTATAGACATACTAAAAAACAGAAAAGCTTTAAACATACGCTTTTAGTTACAGAAATAATTTTATATTACTGGCCGAACTTTGGAAAAGAGAGAAAGAGATAAAAGTTTTTAAAAAGCCCTCCATAACCTAATATAACTATCATGAGTTTTATATATTCCTTTCCTTCCAGACTTTTTCATATACATATATTTATGTAAGGTTGCAATCAATAGTGCACATACATTTTTATGCTACTTCTTTTAGTTAATATTTTTCAGATGTATTAGCATTTCTAAAGCATCACTAATGATTGTATGACATTCCACTTGGTGATTATACCATAATTTACTTAATTGTTCTCTTGCTATTGAATATTTAAATTACTTCCAAATATTGGTTCCTATAACATTGCTTTTATGAAAGTCTTTGGGTGTATTGCTTTCCCTATATCCTCTATGTCTTTGGGAAATGTTCCAGAAGTAGGGGTATAGCATCCCAGTGTGTGATATACTGCCCAATTGCTTTCTAAGCACCTTGAACTCAATCACAGTGACATCAGAAATATATAAGACTACAAGTTTCTTCAATTCCAGAACCAAAGAATTTTAGAATTAAAAAAAAACCATCA
This sequence comes from Eumetopias jubatus, assembly GCF_037043125.1. NCBI lineage: Eukaryota > Metazoa > Chordata > Mammalia > Carnivora > Otariidae > Eumetopias > Eumetopias jubatus. The sequence continues at coordinate 164,762,007 of NW_028274807.1, forward strand.
CCAACAATCACTAGGAAGGGTACATTTTCTACTATTACTAAACTGGAATTGAGGCTTACACCCGTATCTTGTAAGTCTGTTTAATGTGGATCCTCTGGGGGTGAATCATCCTCAGTAATCTTATAAAATCCAGTCCCGAGGTTGTAGTCTTTGAACTTGGGAGACTCAGGAGAACCAGTGATGCTCAGACTACAAAGTGAGCTGGCTAGCTTCTCTTGACACAAGCTTACCGATAACACTGAACTTCTTTAAGTAATACAATGCCAAGCCAGTGGGGTTAATTTTACAGGATGATCCCAAGAGAGTCTATCAACGGGGAGAATATAGCAAAGAATTTAACTATAGGCAAGGGGAAGGCCTACTAAAAATAATCCAAACTAACTGCACTGATCAATGGGTCCAGGCCATCACATGGGATGCAGGAACAAGGCGTTCCAAAACAGTACCCATCAGAATCCCCTGGAGAGCCTGTTAAAACACATCTTCTGACTCAGTAGGTCTGGGCGTGGCCTGAGAATTTGCATTTCTACCAAGTTCCCAGATAATGCTGATGCTGCTGGTCCAAGGACCACACACTTGAGAACCATCTCCTTAGATGATTTCTTCATCGTTTTTTTTTTTTTTTAAAGATTTTATTTATTTATTCACGACAGACAGAGAGAGAGGCAGAGGCAGAGGGAGAAGCAGGCTCCCCATGGAGCAGGAAGCCTGATGCGGAACTTGATCCGAGGACCCTGGGATCATGACTCGAGCTGAAGGCAGACGCTCAACCAGGCACCCCTGATTTCTTCATCCTTTTTAAAACATGTATTGAGTGCATACTAAATACTGTGCTAGATGCTAGAGATAGGAAGATAAATAAAACCCAATTAGTACCTGCTTCAAGAAATTAATAATCTATATTTTTGTAGACATTGTACTGCTCTAGTCCTAAACACCAACGAATTTGGACCTTGTTAAAAAGAAAGTTTAAAAATATATTATATTGTCTTTAAATAAAGCCAGGATGTTTCTAATTAGTTCCAAATATTTTAGGAAAACATGTAGTAATCCTACATTGGCAAATGCCTGGGTATTTTCTTCACTCTTCTGGATTTTGACATATGCAAATAATTTGTTAAAGTATCTTCTTCATTTATATATACATCATTCATATGTTTGTTCTCTTTCATAAACTCTATCCACTACGTAAAACAAGAGAAAAAAATTTATGCACTTTTCCACATGCAATCAAAAACTTGTTTATACCGGTAATCATCAACTGACAGAAAAGAACAACGTTTAGTAAGGTAAGACTCTGAGATTCTTTGCTTTAGATTCCGACTTCCGCAACATTGTGAAAAAGTGAAAGACAAGTAAGCAATGTGCTCAGTCACAGGCATGAGGGTGGCCCAAACCTAACTGTTAAATAAACACTACCTATCAGCTGATTCAATTAATGAACTTGCTTTTGACATAGTTACTAAGCTTCTACTTCGAACAGAGATGTGTTGGCTTGCCATAACTATTTTTAAGCAAAAAATAAAAGAAGAAATAAAGCATGTGTTAAATTTTATGATCTGTGGATCTGCGAAAGCATTAAGTATTATTTATACTTCAGTATACGTTTTTCTGATGTGATTGAAAGGTCCCCCTCATTTCAATCTATTAGGAAGCTACTTTAAAAGTCTGGAAGAACTCATAGAGACACTAGATCACTTGTCTAGCATCACAGAGAAAATAAAAAGACATAATGAGAAGTAATATTTAGATATTTGACTGCCAACTACTAACTCATAACCTTAATTTTGATAACATTTCCTAGGAAAGTTGATGTTGGGGAATAACAACTTGTTTTCTTTGAGGGAAAAAAATGGTTCAAGGAAGACTTGTATTGACCTTTAAGAGAAAAATAAAGGCATGTATGGGAGAATATATCATTTCCTATCACTGCTATTTCCAATGATTATTTTGCTATTTGGTTTCATAGAGGCTGGTTTACAGGGAAACTGGAATATGAATCACTTTAATTTTATTTTCCTTCTCCCGATCACCTCTTTTTAAGCTCCCACATGTGTTGTCTATTCCCCAAAGGCCTTGTTTTCAGGTAGCAAGGAAACTAGGACTAACTTCTCAAATTTTTGCTGACAGTGATTTAAAGAACTAACTCTGCTAGGAGTATTGGCATTTTGAAAGTGGACTTCAAACTTTCAAATGAAAAATATAGTTTTAGGGGTGGAATGACAGCCAGTGGGGTAGGGTCAAAGTTAAGGGGTTCTTTCCAGTACTTCATCATTGTACTCAGGCAGTCTGACAGGTATGTTTCCCCACTGCCTTCCCTATAAAGGAAAATTTATTCCTTATACGTAGAGGGTAAGAATATCCTTTTTCCATTCACTTTCCCAGATTCTCTCCTGAGGAAACTTCTAGAGCCAGACAGAATAACAGTGCTAGGTGGTAACTTTAGAATTTAAAACTATTTTAGGGACGCCTGGGTGGCTCAGTTGTTAAGCATCTGCCTTCGGCTCGGGTCATGATCCCAGGGTCCTGGGACTGAGCCCCGCATCGGGCTCCCTGCTCGGCGGGAAGCCTGCCTCTCCCTCTCCCACTCCCCCTGCTTGTGTTCCCTCTCTCGCTGTGTCTCTCTCTGTCAAAATAAATAAATAGATAGATAGATAGATAGATAGATAGATAGATAGATAGATAAATAAAATCTTAAAACTATTCTAAAATTCTATGATGTCACTGGGGAACAGTAAATTCTTAGAAACCAACTTTATATTTGAGGTCTATGAACGGTAACTGCAATCTGCTGATTGTGGGAGTTGACCATACACAGATCTCTTACACTCCTACTCAGGGTATTTCCCTATTTTTCTACCTCCCTCATATCTCCCTTCTCCTTATCTGTGGTAAACTGTGAAGGAATTCACACCCCAGGTTTATGCTAATATGAACTCTTTCCAGAAGGTCAGAAAATTTGTTTCAGTAAGTCTTATCCATATTGTTAATTCTCCTAGATGAGTCTACAAATTAAAGTGTTTTTTTTAAACAGTGAATCAGTTAAACTAGCAATGAATTTATTTTCTAAAAGCAAAGAAGTGAAATAAAAATGTTTCCTAAACAGATACTGAATCAAATTGAACTAAACCTTATAGGATCTAGTTTAAATCCTGACTGTAAAGTTTTAAGTCTCAATTTTAATTGATTCTTGTTGCATGAACTGATGACTTCATTTCTTTCCTTCATATCTGAGAAATCACAGTAGGGAAAGGAGACTCACTACACCCTGTCGCAAAAAAGATTTTCAAGTTGAGAACGGCCTGGTCACTGGAATAGCTCAAGGTACAGCAATGACTCTGAGAAAGCCCAAGCTACTATGAAGAGAGCACATGCTAGCTAATATTGCTCCCTGCTCCCCACCCCAAAGGGGAAGCCACAGGAAAAGGGAACACTCACCTATAGGCACTGGCCTAAACCCTTCTTTGCCCTCAGTCTCCTCACCCCTTTAGTTATGTCCCTACATGGGTTCTGTAGCTCCATATTCCAGAAACAGAATGGGGTTCAGACCTGGAACCACGTCCCTTACTTTCTTGCAGAGGAGACACTTCACAATAAAATGCATTATTTAATAATTCACAAGTAGAATTTAAAATGTATTATTTGGATGATGCATGATTAATTACATGCTATTAGGAAGCATCCTCACTTTTAAGCCTCTAAAAGCCTATTTTTGGTTATAGCTTGTTAGGAAAAGACCCAATTTTTACAACAAGTACAAGTCACTATTTAGTCTTTTAGTCTGAGATACTGAACTGTCTTTTGATCTGAAGGTTCACAGGCCTCATTATAAAAGAAATCTACTCCTGGGTAACTTACATTAAGCACTCACAGGATGCGCCATAAAAATACGTAAAGAATAGAACTTTATCAAATAAAAGCACAATCTACACCTAGACCACATTAGACATGCGATATTGACACAAGAGGATCCACATTGTGTCTACATAAGACTCACAAAGATAGTAACAGTAAAACAAAAGAAAACAGACGTCTGATTTTTTATCTAAAGTTACCAGGGAATAGGAAATACAATTTTAAACTGAATATTGATGAAATATTTCCAGAAACATTTTATAAATTGATCACCACCCAGCAAGCATTATCTTTAGTTCATTCTTTGTTGTTGTGTTTTGTTGTTTTTTTAAGTATGCTCCACGCCCAGTGTGGAGCCCAACAGGGGTCTTGAACTCAAAACCCTAAGATAAAGACCTGAGCTGAGATCAAGAGTCAGATGCTCAACGGACTGAACCACCCCAGCACCCCTCTTCAGTTCATTCTTAACAATGATCTCAAAATTTGCGTCCATCAGCCTTTGTAGAAGAGCTAGCTGTGACATGAATAACCATGAAGGTTCTCTTTAAAATATCTGCTCAGTTAAATTCATAGGTCATATTATTTAAATACACAGGTTTGCTGATAAAGTCTTAAAGTCATACAAAAAAAAGCACAGAACAATAATTGCAATACTTTTCCCATTTCACAGATGAGGAAATGGACAGAAAGGATAAGTGGTTGATGGCCATTACCACCCTAACTGCGTGAGAGCTCATCTGATCTCAGAAGCTAAGCAAGGTTGGGCCTGCTTAGCAATGGGATGGGAGAAAGCACAAGGGACTCGCCCCATTGTAATAACCGAAACTGTGAGAAATGTAAACATTCATATTCTGAATTAAATATTCAGTATTAAAATGTTGATATGTATTGGTTGTTGAAGAAAAATATTTCTTAATATATAAACTTAAAAAAAACAAATAAGTATAGACTATTATTGGTGACAGTTTTTGCCTTAACATCTACAAAAACTATCTCCAAAATATGGTCTACTGTATTTGAATCAATTTCCTTCCAATAACCAACGTAAGTATTTTAGGTAAAGAGAAATTAAAACATGACATTTTTATTAAATAAGCTCTAAAACATACACCATAGAACTTCTCAAAATCTACCTCTCTATTTTGATAAAATACAAATAGTAAATAAGAAACTCCAGGAAGATTTCAAACAATCTTCAATTTAAAATTTTTGTCTAGAATGTTATGAAACTAACTAAAGTATGATATGTGGGGGCTGTCTATGCTTGCAAGATGAGTTATTCACAGATCTTACTGTACTTTGGTGGAGTCAAGTTATATCAGTTTCAAAGAACCTTCATAAGCACTTTAAACCGCTGCCTTTTTTTATTGCTTTTAGGCCTCAACTACCCTAACGTTGGGGTCTGCTAGGAAAAATAAGAAAAGCAACTTAGAAATTCAGTTTATTTTTTAGGTGGGGAGCATATGTTTACATTTACAGACTGGTGATTTAAATCAAGTTTTCTTGATTAGTGATTTTTAAAAAATCCTCTACAACTGGTATTTATTTAGTGGAAACCAATGAGACGAAAAACTTCTTCCAGTACGGTTTGCTACACCTTAGGACATATATTCCCAAGTTCAAGTGAAAATGAATTCAGCAGGACACCCACAAATTAGAAGGATGACATTTTCTGTCTTATCCATTAGCAGATAGATACATACATACATCCTATGAAAGAAGTAAAAGTATGGGCCAGGATTTATAAAACATTTGCAAAGTATTATTTCAACACTTTTCCCATGCTTCATGAAAGTCTCCTGTTATTAACAATCATTTCACAATCTGAAAACTAAATGAGATGTACTAATACTGGTGTATGTTTTCACAGCAGCGGCTGCCACAAAGCTTTCACACGCATAATTATCTTCCGAGTTAAGATTAGTGGCAAACATCTTATTTTCAGAGAATTACAGAAGAGAGAAAATAAGTATTTGTTTATAGTCCTACAACTTACTAAAAGCAATTAGCCGTGATCAGTAATGCCCTTCTAATCCATACTCCTAAAGTCAGACTTTGTCTCCTGTATAAATTTTAAATGTCATAGGGATTTTGAAATTAATAGTGTTTTTTTAAAAAATTATGACATATTGTTTAAACATCATTCTGAAACAAAGAAATGAACATTAAGGAAATTTGTCCCTTTAAAGAAAACTGTATTTAATTACTGAAAATAACCAATCACAAAAAATATTTTCAAAGTATTTTAAGTGTAATAGAGAATATGATGCTGGCGGACATTTGAGTTTTACTTTTTTAAAGTTATATTCTTTTAAATCTAGAAGAGTGAAAAAACAATGCCCCAAAATCTTAGTCCAGAATCCTCCAAATCTCCATACTTCATCAATGCCATGCTGTTATAGTTTTTGTAAAGACTAGAAACAAACTTCTCAATATGAAAAAGAATTTTTATTTAAAAATGAAATACCCACTTTTTCCCTCTCCCAGTGAATTACAAAAGATTGAGATGGTCACTAGTTGATTCTAAGATGTTTTAAGATATAATTATCAGCAAGTGAAATATCACATATCATATAATTTAAATAAAGGAGAAAAATTATGTGAAGTACCTAGTAAGGCAAAAATAGATGGTTTTGTAACAAACTTCATTTTTTGGCTAACACGACATTAGTTTTAAAGTTTGTGTATTAAAGAATACTATGGCACCGTATTAACTGCAGAATCAATCTGTGAATCTGACTGAAAACAGACAACACAAAAATTATGTTAAAACTTGAACAGGTTCCCTCGAAATATCCCTCAGAACGCTAACTGGTAATATGTGTAAGTGTCTTCCATAAAACATTCATAGGAGTGTGAAGTATTTCTTTGAGAAGCCCCAGGGAATGTTTATGTCAGTCTCTCTAGTTTCCTAAATCATCTAACGCCATCATTTTGGTTCTGCTTTCAGTTAGCGACTGATCCCTTAGCTATAGACGGGAGACTGCCAGAGAACACCTGAGATTTGTGGAAGAAGATGTGCCTGGGTCCTTTTAAAGAGTAAGTTATTTCACTGTTCTCTCAACACCTCTGGTTACAACTTGTTTCGTGAATGAAAAAAAAAAAAAAAACAGTTGACATTAAAATAATGTACTTCAAAATAAAGAGCTTCTCCAGCAATAGGGTTCCTACAGCTCCGTTCAGCATCTTGCGCCTGGTTATGTTTTCAGATGATAATTTAAACAAATTTAATTTTACATTTCATCCCCCAACCTTGAAAAGGAAAAACAGAAAAACTTTAGCTTCTTCCTGACAGATCACTATTTTTTTAAAATTTTATTTCTCCTAAAACTGACACTATTTTCCCCAAGAAAATAGTGAATTATCCTTAGACCCAAGTGAACTCGATTCGTAGGGTAAAACAAAAGCACAGCCAAACATCAACGATATAATATAATCGTCGTCATCATCATCTCGCAAATTTGGGACACATCAACACATTTCAACAAAATGCAATCAGAGTGAGGCGACTCACCTAAGCAACGGAAGCTAACAAGAAGAATTTAGAAATGCAGCCTTCTGAACACCAGCAGAGGTAAAGGCCCCTTCTTTACCTAACAACTGACCTTATATAAAAGCAGCGAATAGGTTACTCCCAGTTTCTGCCTCCTTACCTTAGGCTCCTCCCCAAATACCAAGGCATACAGTACCACAACCACACACCCACTTTTCACCCCCTGCACTGAGGGACCAGGGCTTTCTGTTTAGGCTACCTGCCTCTCCCTACCTCAGTGAGAGTACACAGAGCGGGCAGGGAGGCGCGGCACGTGTAGGAGCCCCCAGCCCGGTAATGCCACCTTTCCAAACACGGGGGTGGGGCGGGGGACGCACGCATTCTCCATCCCCTAGAACCCCAGGGAATCCGGCCCACATCCCAGCCTCTTCACTCGGCTCACGGCCAGCTCAGCGCTCAAGGGCACCGGGGTTAGGTGACCTCGAACGCGCCCCTCGCTTATCTGTCACCGCGACCCCCAGCGACCGCCTCCAGAGCTCTGGAGACCGAGAAGGAGACTCCACGGCGGCGGGACGGACAAGCGCCGGAGTCCGCGTTTCGGTCCCAAAGTTCCCCCTCGAGCGCCTCCCGGACGCCTGCGCACCTTCGCCGGGGACTCGGAGGTCCCCGGTTCTCGCGGACCCCGACCCAGGCGCTCCCTCGAGGAGGCCTGTCCCGGGAGCGCCGGACGCACGACCCGCGTCTCCCGGTGCGCGGCCGCCGCTCCCTGTGGCGCGTCTCGCGCGCAGCCCCTGCCCTCCACGGCCCGCCGGCTCGCTCTGTGCCGGGACTTCTCAGCACGACAGCGACCCTCACCCGGACCTGTCCGTGCCCGTCCCCTCCGACCTCGACGCCGCAGCCCCGGCCCTCCTCGGGCCCCGACCCCTCGGCGCTTCCCCGCCCTCCAGGCCCCCAGCGCCGCCCCGCACCCCGACACTGACCTGCGGCTGCGGCAGCGCCCAGCTCCGGTGTCCCGGCGGCCGACCCGAGCGCCCCAGGCGGCGACTCCGGCGCGGGCGCGGGCGCGGGCTACGGCTCCGAGTGCGGTCGGCCCCGCCTGCCCGAGGCCGAGCCGGGCCGGGGGCGGGCGCGGCGCGGCACGCCGCGGGGGAGGGCGCGGCGCGGGGGCGGGGAGCGCGCGGCGCGGGGCGCCCGCCGCCTGGCGCACAGTAGGGCCAGTGGCCTCCGGGGCTGTCTTGGCGCGCAGCCTCGGCCCGGCCTCGCTTGTTCCTCCCAGCCACCGCTGGGAGGCGGCCCAGAAATGGTCCCATTTTACAGAGCCGGCATCCGGACGGAGCTCAGAAAGGTGCCCACGGTCACGTCTGGGAACAGTCCGAGGTGCGGGGTTCCGGAGCCCGCCTTCCGTCTTCACGCCAGTGTGTCTCACCCTTCGCCCTGCGGGATTTCCTTTTTCCAAGCTGTTATTTTTAATGGCATTCTTTTAAAAAGAAATTAAATCATATTTAGGATCACCTGGTTTTTAGCCGAAGGCCCAATGGTGCTGCGCACTTTCAGCGCCCCCCCTTTTGCATTTGTACTTCACACCGGTGCTCATTAGTTTCTTAAGGTGACAGAGTTTTAGTTTTAATCATTAACAACATTTCTTAAACTCATTAACAGAATTTCTTGAATTCTTTAGCGGTGTTTCCTCCACTGAGGGATCAGGACTCATGGGGTGGGGGTGGGGTGGGACGCGGGGCGTGGGAATCCCAAGTTCTCACGTTGCAGAAGCAGTTTGGGGTATGCTGCCTGGTAAATGTGCTGGGCAGTCTGCAGGCCGCTGCTTTTCCTGCCGCTCTCTCCGTGACGACCCATCCAGAGGGATTCACAGATGCCCCCAGTCAGAAAGCCTCTGGTCTTCTGGACTTGAGGCCCTACCTTTTTCCCTTTCTCCCATCTCATTTACTGATCATCCCGCTCTCGGCCTGGTCCTCCTTGAGGAAGCAAAGACGAGTAACGTTCCTGACTTCAAGAAAATTATCGATTGCTTGTTCAGAATGCTCTCTAGTCCTTTCACATCTTAACTAGTTGGGGACGCTTAGTTCTTTTTCCTTTAAGGGCAAAAGGTTCTCATTTTTGAAGGACAATTTTGTGAGGATGAGTATCACTTCTGAAGCGGTTCAGAGCTAAAGTCAATAGATTCGTGTCCTTCCACTTGTCTCCTAGAACAAGAAGAGCTACAGCTCTGCAGGGACACGAGAGAAGAACATTTGTTGACCATTGGCAACCCCCCATTTCTTTGCCTGTCGTCTAGGTAAGTCAGGTTGTCAGGGCGCAGCATTCTACACTCAGGCATAGAAGCGCTGCATGCATTCTTCTTGATCATTCCAGAGTTCCAAATGTATGATGCAATATTTGTCAGTTTATTGACAGAGTTGTACCACCATCACCATTTCAAAAGAAACCTCCTACCCATTAACAGTCATTCCTTGTAACCCTACCTAACCACTAATCCAGTTCTGTCTCCATAGATTAACCTATCTTGGATATATCATATAAATGAAATACAATAAGGTCTTCTGTGACATGCTTCTTTGAACTTAGCATAATGTTTTGAGGCTCATCCATGTGGTATCGTATCGATATTTCTTTCTTTTCTATGGTCAAATAATATTCCATTGTATGGGTATATCACATTTCGTTTATTCATCCACTGTTGATGAATATTTGGGTTGTTTCTACTTTTTGACTATTAAGAATAATGCTGTTATGAACATTCATATCAAGGTTTTGTGTAGACATGTTTTTCATTTCCTCTTGGGTATGTGTCTAGGAGCAGAATTGCTTGATCAAATGGTAACTCTGTTTAATTTTTTAAGGAACTGCCAGCCTGTTTTCCAAGGTGGCTGCACCATTCTGCATTCCTGTCGGCCATGTATGGAGGTTCCAATTTCTCCACATTCCTGCAACACTTGTTATTGTCTTTTTTATTTTAGCCAACCTGATGTGTGTGAAGTGGTACCTCATTGTGGTTTTGACTTGTATTTCCCTAATGACTCATCATACAAGTATCTTTTCCTGTGCTTATTGGCTATTTGTATATCCTCCTTGAAGAAAAGTCTATTAAAATCCTTTGCTCATCTTTAAATTGGGTTATTTATATTTTTATTGTTAATTTATAAGATCTGTTTATATACTCTGTATACAAGTTCTTTATCAGATATATAATTAACAAATATTTCCTTCCATCCAGTAAATTCTTTTAACTTTCTTCTTGGCGTCATTTAAAGCAGAAGAATTTTTAATTTTAATGAAATCCAATTTACGTATTTTTCTTTTGGTGTCACATCAATTCCTAATCCAGAGCCATAAAACTTTACTCCTAAATTCTCTTCTAAGAGTTGATAGTTTTATCTCTGATGTTTAGGTCTCTGAGTTATTTTGAGTTAAATTTTGTATATGGTGTGAAGTAGGGCAAACCTGCTTTTGGTTGGGGAAGTTCCCATAATTAAGGACACTGACCAAAGAGAATCCCAACACAGTAAACTCAGAACTGGTGCAACATTTTAGAGTTGAATACTAGAATACGAATACTTTCTAAACATCCTTCTAAATAAAAAAAAAAAAATCTGTGATTTTTGAAAGTGATCTGTAGTTAGTGAAGCCTAAAAATGTAAGAAGTTAAGCAATGTAAATAGAAATAATATAAATCTGCTTTTTAAACTACTGGTCTTGATTCACTGGTGGATTATTAAATCAGTTCAGTGGGTTATAACCAATATATTTTTTAAAGTCCAATAAAACAGAACAGAAGAGAACAGAAACTATTAGAATGTACTTCCTAAATTAAAAAAAAATGTTGCTTCATAACTTTTATGTTGTGTATGTGTGTATTTGTGTGTACCAGGATTGGTGTAAAATGTGTTTATTACTGTTGGCCATATTTTCAGAAATTAGAAAAACACTGTGTAAGCTACAGTTGCAGAATTCTTTCATTCCACAAACATTTATTGAGTGCTTATTTTGTGCCAGGCCCTCTGCTAAGTGCTGGGGATAAAATGATAAACAGCACATGGTCTCCACCCTACAATAGCATGCATACGCAGTCCTATTCATACTGTAGTTTCTAGAGATAAAAGATTGTACCTTGGTTCAGTTATCCCAACCACAAGGACACCTTCCAACTATCAATGTTTGGTCCTGTGGCACTTATATTTTTGCAATTAGTTCTCAGCTGTTTACCTCATTTGAGATTTACAAACATATTTGCTTTTCTTCCAACTAGGGGAACTTTGTTCCCAGGTTCATAATTGCATACTATGTTTATTATATTGGGAAGGAAGTACAAATCTAGTAGTGGGAGGTAACCATTACTGAATTGATTTGCATTTTCCTCCAATTAAAACTAGCTTGAGTGAGAGAACCTCAGGTGTTGTTTTTTTTTTTTTTGAGAACTCAGGTATTTTTAAATACTGTTTATATTAGTTCTTTTTTTTATTTTTCAAGGGTTTGGCAAAACAGAGTGTTGACATTAATAGTGATATTTAACTATTTTGGAGACTGGGTTTAGGAAAATTAATGTGCTCTGTTTCCAATCATCCGAGTCACTTATTCATGGCAGATGTGCACCGTCACAACTCTCTCTCTGAGACACCATTTGTCCTATCTAAACGCCACACATTCCCAGGAGATTTAGAAGATCTTAATTTAAAATTTAAAAAATTATAACCAGTTCAACATGCCAGACAGGTTACACACACACACACACACACACACACACTTCCACAAATACAGCCACTTTTTGAATGACTTTGTTATGTTCCCATACATGATTTTTAGATCTTCTTATAAAATTTTACCCGCAACCTCCCAATTTTACTTTGACTTCGATTAAGGTCCTTTTCTGTTCCTCTCCCTATTCTGTCACCTGTTACCTTGCCCTTCACTAAATGACTTGCCCATTTGTTACAAGATCTTAGGTACCACAGCCAGGCTTGTGTCCCATTTCTTCTGACCTCCAACTGGCTGATCTTTTCATTTTACCTCTCTACATAAGTCAGCTTTCTATTTCTGAGTGGTTGCCTATGAATAAAAAAAATTTCTGGAACATTTTAATACAAATGTTAATCTTGATTATAAACAAATAATTAGGTTACAATAAATGCAGCTATGTGTTGATTCAAATTAAAAACCGTAAGAGAATATAGCCAAATTAGCATTTTTTTAGTACCCTCACTTTGAGCTTTTTTTAAAGATAATTTGGAATAACCGAAAGAAATAATTTTGTGTGTGTGTGTGACACTTTTAGAACTATCGTCTATTTCAATCCACAGTTCTGCTAGGGCCCGAGAAGTCCCGTTGCCTTATGGCCTCCATGCAGGGCCCGAGGTCCGCCGCCGTAGCTCTCTGTTCGGGCAGCTTCCCTCAAACGGCCCTGCACACAGGCGTCCACCACCGGCATCACCCCCTGACAGCAAGACAGAGCACATGTTTGCTAAGTTTCCTCTTCTCTGCTTCCAATTTCTGGTTCCTCACGACATCGGCATCCTAAATACCCGGGATGTCCCAATACCTTGTTTCCATGAGCTCTTCATGCCAGAGGTCAAGGGTTACTAATGGGCAATGAAACCAGCATTGTCCCTTCCCCAGCCTTGGCAAGTTAAAAGCTGGGCAGGTAGAGTCTGGAGGGTTCCAGAGACGTCGGTCCTGAAAGAAATAATTTTTAAAAAATTTTTTATTGTTATGTTAATCACCATATATTACATCATTAGTTTTTGATGTAGTGTTCCATGATTCGTTGTTTGTGTATAACACCCAGTGCTCCATGCAGAACGTGCCCTCTTTAATACCCATCACCAGGCTAACCCATCCCCCCACCCCCCTCCCCTCTAGAACCCTCAGTTTGTTTTTCAGAGTCCATCATCTCTCATGGTTCGTCTCCCCTTCTGATTTACCCCCCCTTCATTCTTCCCCTCCTGCTATCTTCTTCTTCTTCTTCTTTTTTTTTTTAACATATCATGTATTATTTGTTTCAGGGGTACAGATCTGTGATTCAACAGTCTTGCACAATTCACAGCGCTCACCATAGCACATACCCTCCCCAATGTCTATCACCCAGCCATCCCATCCCTCCCACCCCCCACCACTCCAGCAACCCTCAGTTTGTTTCCTGAGATTAAGAATTCCTCATATCAGTGAGGTCATATGATACATATCTTTCTCTGATTGACTTATTTCACTCAGCATAACACCCTCCAGTTCCATCCACGTCGTTGCAAATGGCAAGATCTCATTCCTTTTGATGGCTGCATAATATTCCATTGTGTATATATACCACATCTTTTTTATCCATTCATCTGTCGATGGACATTTTGGCTCTCTGAAAGAAATAATTTTAAAGCCATTTCTTCAAGAGTACTGTTTTCTTTCCTATTGAATGAAATAATTCCCTATTTTTCTTTTTATTTTTTATAATTTGTGAACATCTTATGAACTTAATGATGACATTTAATTCCAAGGAAATTCCATTTGGTAATTTCAATAGTTTTGAATTAGACTACTCAAATTTTAAGTTTTAATGGTTTGAAAACATCTCTTAGATGTTCAGAAATACTTTGATTTTCGGGGAATAAAGAAGAGCATTTTGCCCTGCTTTGCCAAATTTTCTCTACTTTTTTCCCTAAAAATTGACCTACTTTGCATATCAGATTGGCTTCTAAGTATCAAGAGTTAGGAAGTAGAATGAATAGATGAGAACTCCTGGTTACCCTGGAATGGCAGAGTTTTCAGAATGGGCAAATTGTCCTATTTTCCATTATCTTTTCCTTTCAAGAGCGTGAAGTAAGTAGTGGTAGAATGGAAAGAGCCCTGACCTTTATCTCTGCTCATTGTGACCTTGGGCAGGAGACTCGCTCTCTCTGAAGCTGTTTCCTCGTCTATAAAGTGGAAATATAATATATTCCCACAATCTCACCAATGAGATGACATGAGAAAAATGCCAAGTCAGCCTCCTTGTAGGAACTCAGTAAGTGTTGTTTATCAACTGGGTGAAAGCACTGAGAATGTTCTGATAGTCACTGATTATTATAGTAAAGCACAGTTTGGATGCTACACTGCATTTTCTTTTTTTTAAAGATTTTATTTATTTAGGGGGGCCTGGGTGGCTCAGTGGGTTAACCGTCTGCCTTCAGCTCAGGTCATGATCCCAGGGTCCTGGGATTGAGCCCTGCGTGAGGTTCCCTTCTTGCAGGGAACCTGCTTCTCCCTCTCCTCCCTGCTCATGCTCTCTCCTGCTCGCTCTCTCTCTATGTGAGAGGGAGGGAGAGAGAGAGCACAAGCGGGGGGGAGAGGGGCAGAGAGAGAGGGAGAAGCACACTCTCCGTTGAGCAGGGAGCCCGATGTAGGGCTCCATCCCAGGACTGGGGAATCATGACCTGAGCTGAAGGCAGCTGCTTAACCGACTGAGCCAACCAGGCGCCCCTAAATTGTATTTTCAAAACATTTTTTTGGGAAATACTTTTTGAAGTATTTTTTCCTATATATATCTTATTTAGTCATCAGTCTACATGGACACTCTGCTCTCTTTCTTTCTTGCATGTAAAGAATCACTAGTATAAGGAATAGATTTAAAAATAACTATGAACTCCAGATTTCTGTATGAGAATGGTTTTCTCAGGACACCTGTGTGATTTTATAGGTCCCAGGCTTTGTCATATAAAACTAAAAAGCAAATGCTTGTTATGATGGAAAAGATTAGACATAATACAGAAGTGGACAGAATAGGAAATGAACCTCCTTGTACTCATAATTTTGTGTCAGTTTATGGCCAGTCTTGTTTCTTCTGTGCCCTCACTCATCTCCCTCTCTTCTAATATTATTCTGAAGCAAATCCCCCAAACACGTTTTCATCATGAAACTTTCAAACTGTTTTAAAATGTTGTTTTTGAGCCTTCTACATAAAAGTTGGTCCAAATGATTTACTCTGGGAGCTTTTTGGTTATCAGAAAAGTTTCTCTACTGAAATACCAGAAAATTGTAAAATGTGTTTATTGCTGAGAGAACCATTGTCTGCCTGCTGCAGAGTTCCTTCCAGAGGACCCAAGGACATAAATATGTTCAGGCTGAGAAATGGGCAAGTAACTGGGGAAAGACAGTTATGGTAGTTTCAGTTGCTAACAATAACACAAAATCAAAAACAAAAGCAAAACAACCCTTTGTGTACCTGTGTCAAGAACAGATTTCAGCAGATATTGGTTCCTTAAGCTTTGGGGTAGCTGGGTGGGGCCTGGGTTGATAGAGTTCCGGGAGCGGGGGTTGGGGGGGGTCACTTTCAGCCACTGGCAGCCCACTTCTTCTACATTCCTCTTCCCCTTATGTGAACTGTACAAATGAGTATTGTGTGCTAAAGGTTAGGAAGAACAGCAAGACCCTAATCTGCCCTTCTGGAAGACCTCCCTGGGAATAATTGTGTTCCTCCGAATTTCTGCTTATTCCTCTGTGTATACCTAGTTCAGTCGAATACCTGTTGTATTTTGGTATAGATTGTTGGTGAAGTGTCCGTCTTCTCTTACTAGGGTGCAAGTGCCTTGACACGGAAACCATGGTTTATTGATTTTTTTTTTTTTTTTTAATGCCAAGGGCCTCTTCAGGCACTAAATGCCTGAAATCAAGTAAGTGGGCTATCGATGTCTGTTGAATGATTGATTGCTGGCTGTTTAATTTGCAAACCCATGCCTACAATTAAGTAAATAATGCAAATGTCACCTCATCAAGAGGTCTTCCATCCCTGTTATTCTTTATTCTTTTAACAGTTTTCTTTTTCTTTGTCCCACCTGAAATTGTTTTTAAACTTTTGGTTATTGTTTGTCTCCCCACACTAGAATGTAAACTCCATGAAGGCAGGGATTTTTGTAAGACTTTATTATTTTAGAGATTCACAGCAAAATTAAGAGTAAGATACAGCGATTTCCCATTTACCCCTTAAGGAGGGGGTTTTTTATTCACTGTTGTAGCCCTAGCTCATAGTATGCCTAACATGACAAGTGGTAGGGGCTCAATAAATTTTTATTATTGTAACAGTAATAATGTGATAGACTCAATTACCTTTAGAAGTTGTATTTTCATCATTTAGGTCCTACAAAATTGATTACTACGTAAATCCCCAGGCTCTGCTACTCATTTTAGCCTTCCTTAGGTAGCCACTGGCTTTTCTGTTTTTGTGAACATAATTTTGTTTTGAACTTTTGAACCCATGTGGCAACTTTGCTTTTGACCCTGCAAACAGCTACTATTGATACACAATTTCTGTTTTGAGCAGAATCTGAGGACTGATGGGGAAGTTTGACCCTGGAGCTCCGGAGATACGCTTCCTATTAGAGTTATTTTAGATATTCTCTTCCCACTGTGATCTTTCAGTAATATAATTTCCCTTTTCCCCTTGTACAGAAGAGGTTTTCCAGCACCTACATTGCCTATTTCTCAAGCGCCTGACTCCTAAAGGAGCATTTTTCATACATCTAGGACATGACATTTGGGAGTGACACCTGTCTGGGGGTGACGGTCTGGCTCAGGATAGACTTTCCTTCTGTTTTGCATTTCTACTGCAATTTAAATGTTTGAGTATCGGATCGGTTGGTCATGAATTACGTGTACAGTTGATCTTTTAACAATGTGGGGGCTAGGGGTCTTCCATGCAGTTGAAAATCTGTTTATAGCAGATCACATCAATAGCCAATGAACACATATTTTGTATGGTATATGTACTATATACTGTATTCTTACAAAAAAATAAGCTAGAGAAAGAAAATGTTACTAAGAAAATTATAAGAGAAATGTATTTACAGTTATTGTACTATATTTAAAAAAACTGTACAGTTCAAGGTTCAACTGTATATGTTTAGAAACTTTTGTACACTCTTGGGAGGAGGTGGGGGAGGGAGTTAAGGGGACCAGTGTGCTTTACTGAACAGTGATACTTTGTTGCCATTAATGTCTTTGCAGCCTCTCTTCCTACCACCACAACATGGATACATGGATATTTTTTCCTTCCCAAAGTATTTTTCTGTTTTAAATGTCCTGTAACTATCCATTGATTCTTTCAGTAAAACTTCAGTAATTCAATATAATCCTGTAGTATTTCCAGGCATTCAAAAACATATTTTTAATATATCATATTACATGCTTAAGGCATGCAATGTCATATGAAACAAATAAAACAAACATTTACAAACCATAAGATCAATAACAATCATAATATATGGACAAAGTCAACCCGACCACACGATAAAAAGATATTTACATCCTAGTTGAAAAACAAAAACAGAATAGAAAAGAAAGATAAATCACAGCTTTGAACTTTTATGTAAATGACTTTTTCCTTTTCTTTCTAATTACTTTAAAAATTACAGAAGTCATATAAGCTTTTTGTAAAAAGTCAAGCTACTTGAATGCTCATTAACAGTGCTCATAATAGTGTTACTCATAGGAAACCAAAAAAGTGGAAACCATCCAAATGTCCAGCAACTGATGAATGGGTAAACAGAAGGTGATGTGTATATACAGTGGAATATTATTCAGCAGTACAAATGAATGAGGTGCTGATGCATATTATGAAATATATGAGCCTCAAAAAAATGCTGAGTGAAAGAAGTCAGTCATAAAAGACCTTATATCATATAATTCCATTTATATGGGATGTTCAGAATAGGCAAATCCATAGGGACACAAAATAGATTAGATGGGAGAGGAGAAAATAAAGCACTGGGTGTTACACACAACTAATAAATCGTTGGACACTACATCAAAAATGAATGATGTACTATATGTTGGCTAACTGAACATAAAAAAAGAATAATTGTTCATGGGTATAATTTCTTTCTGGGGTGATGAAATGTTCTGGAATTACACAATGGTGATGGTTGCATGACTTTATTAAATATACTAAAATCCACTGAATTGTTCATTTAAAAGGCTGAATTCTATGGTATGTGAATTATATCTCCATTTTAAACATGTTGAGAAAAAAACATTTATATCCTCCTTTACTGAATAAGAACTAGTGTGTTTTTACTTTTCCCTTCTTCACCCACCTGCCTTATAATGTCATTCTGTTACTCCTGGGCTACAGCAGATTGTTCTAACTGTGCCCAGAGAGCCCAGCCTAGGGGACAAAAAGGGTCTGAAATCCTAGCCGTGCACTCATTCTACCTGAAAGAAGGGGTGACTTTTTCAGGGAGGAAGGGGCAATGGGAGAGGGGGAGAGAGAGAGAATCTTAAGCAGGCCCCATGCCCAGCATGGAGCCTGATGCCAGGCTCAATCTCATGACCCTGAGATCATGACCTGAGCCAAAATCAGGAGTCAGATACTTAACCGACCCAGCCACCCACAGGCCCCAAGGCGAGTGACTTTTTCTAATCCACACAGAAGTGCTTTGGGAAATAGCAGTGGCCTTAATCATTTTAATGGGCTTTTAGGGTAGTGAAGGTTGGTAAATAGATGTACTTGGTCTACTACCTTGGATTAAAAGTCAAACACTTCATTTCACTATAATACTATAATGGATTTACTATAATGGATTATTTTCATGAATGGAACACGCTTTGGCCCTCTCTTCACAAGTTAGGTTGAAAATTATCTGATTAATCTCAAAAAGCACATTTCTAGTTTGCATGGGTGTAATACAGTTCCTTTAGATTGGCTTTTTTTTGTTTAAAAAAGAATCAGTGTATTGTTCAATTTTACATTATGATCCTCCAATAGTTTTTATATTTTATATCACTAAAGTACCACCACTACCAAGGGGATTTCCTGATACTTACCTGTTTTAACAATACAACTTTTCAGACAGCATTCTTGTAGATTTCAAAAGAACTCAAATAATAGTATTTTTGACACTAAATTTAATTAGTGAGTCAATGCACATTTATTGAATTACTATTGAAAATAATACTCTATTCCAAACAGGAAGAACCCCCAAACCATGGTACCTTACATACAAAGTGCTTATGTGCCTGGTGCACAGTAGGTACTCAACAAATATTTGGAAATGAATCAATGGATCAAGTGCAATTTTGTTTATTTATGATACCTAAAAATTAGGTACTGGCTAATAGCCATAGATTTGATAGGTCCTTATTTCCATCTTCAGAGAAAAAAGGGAAATTATCTGATGTAAAAAATGTGATATAGATCTCACTGATATGAGGAATTTGAGAAACAAGACAGAGGATCATAGGGAAAGGAAGGGAAAAATGAAACAAGACGAAACCAGAGAGGGAGACAAGCCATAAGAGACTCTTAATCTCAGGAAACAAACTGAGGGTTGCTGGAGCGGAGGGTGTGGGAGGGATGGGGTGGCTGGGTGATGGACATTGGGGAGGGTAGGTACTATGGTGAGCGCTGTGCATTGTGTAGGACTGTTGAATCACAGACCTGTACCCCTGAAACAAATAATACATTATATGTTAATTTAAAAAGTTTTTTTTAAATGTGATATAATTAGTGACTACTTCTAAGAGAAGTCCCAGAATTCTGGCAAGTTAACAATCGTTTTGTGCTAAGTATTTGTGGTATTTTAAGTTGCAAATTTTCATCAGTGATTTTTTTTTTTTTTTGGCTACTTTTTCTGTTTGTTTATTTGTTTATAAAAGAAGTATTTACTGTTAAGTTTCAGGATTACTCAAAGGAGTTTCCATATGTAAATCAATAATCAGTGGTTCTCAAACCTGGCTGCGTATCAAACATTTAGTGTTTTGTTTTTGGTTTCGTTTATGTGTTTGTTTCTAATCTTAGAAAGGTGGAATCCAGGATTCCTAGACTAATTAGAGTCACATGGTTGAACGCATGAATCTTTGATTTCAGAAGCATCCTAGGTGATATTTTGGGGCGCCTGGGTGGCTCAGTCAAGCATCTGACTCTTGATTTTGGCTCAGGTCAAGATCTCAGCGTCCATGAGATCGAACCCGGCATCAGGCTCCGTGCTGGGTGTGGAGCCTACTTGAGATTCTCTCTCTCCTTCTGCCCCTCCGCCACACATTCTTTCTCTCTCTCCAAAAAAAAAAAAAAGCATCCTAGATGATATTTTAAGTTTTATTCTTAACCACTCAAATTCTTCATGAACATTTTTTTTTCTTACAAAAAATGGAAGATTTCAAATAATGCCAAATTCTCATCCTGGTTCCCAATCTTGGTTCCTTCTCTCCTTCCCTGACTGTGCACAACTAAAAAATTTTGTTAGAACTCAAAATATTAAGCCAGATTCTTAATGTTGTTCTTCATCATGTGAATTAGAGAGTACAAGTCCCAATAAAGAGAGGGAAGAATTGCCTTTTCAAGTATTTAAGGGCCATCATTTAAGATGATATCTTACCAAAAGAATCTCTTCCTTCTCACGGAAAAATAAGTTTAATTCCAATTACTCTTAGTAAGAAATGTGAGCCATGGAAATAGTAAACATATTCAGTATGTGGGGAAAACAGTTGGTATTCAGTAAACACCAAGTAATTTATTGGCTTGGCAAGGCTCCCTTGAACTCTAGTGTATAGTTAACTCTTACTTATCTAGGACCAGATTTACTATTTTGTAGACTGTAATGTCATTGAGCTTCTCCCTATCATGTTGCTGAATTCCAGGATCAGTAGTACTCCTGCAAAAGCAAAGGGATCAAGCTCAACAGTGGGCTAATATAGTTGACTTTCAAATCCTTATTAAGCACATCCTTTTTGTCACACATTGTGTTAGGCTGAAGGGCAAAAACCCTGCTTTTAAGGAGTTCACAGTCCTGTAGAAGAGGCAGAGGCAGACAAGTTAAAAAAAAAATGCTAGAATACCAATGTGGTAAGTGCTATGAAATGGTTGTTCCATGGTGCCATGGGGTACTGGAAAGGGAGAGAAATCTAACTAAGGTTGGAGGGGCAGGTGGTTAATGGAAGGGAGGGTGGTTAATGGGAAGGCTTCCCAAAGATGTAATACCTGAGTTTAATCTTCAAGGATGAATACAACCTAGCCAGACAAAAATACTTAGGAGGTAGGATCCAAGGCTTTTACTTATTTATTCATTTATTTATTTTCAAAACAAAAAACATTTGCACTAGAGAACCTAAATCTAAGCTAATGCTCAGGTTTCTAGTACATGTGCTGCCGAAGCAAGCGCCTACGCTCAGGTTTCTGACTTGAGCCAATTGATGGGCTTGGTTTGAGACATGTTGAGTTTTAGGTGTTTGTGAGGGATGTCCAAATGAAGATGTGCAGAGATGATTGGCGATCTCCTGTAACTTTGGAAAGGGGTCTGGGATGGAAATATAATGTGGAGTTGTCATTGTTCACTTAGCAACCGAACCCACTGATGAGAATGAGATTGCCAGGGAGAACAAGAAAGTGAGGAGGCTGAGGAGAAATCTCTGGGGAAGATGAGGTTTTAAGGGATAGGTGGAATCTGAGAAGGAACAGCCCAAGAAATAGAAAAAAGGAAAAGGAGAACAGCTTGATATAATGAAGTTCAACAGAGGAAGAACACAATACTCTCAGATGGCACAGAGAGGTCAGTTAAAGCAGGCCTGGTAACTGGTGAGATCAAGGCAGAAGCTGTGTCAGCCAGGAACATTTACTGAGCACCTACTACATGCCAAACATTGTAAATGTCATGCTCTTTATTCTTCAACACAGCCTTCTGAGGGAAGGCAGGATTATTATTATTATTATTATCATCCTCATATTATAGATGAATAAATTGAGACAGACAGAGGCCCTGAGCAGAGTCATACAACCAGCACGTGGCAGATCAAAGGTAACTCAGCTCTTACCCACGTCTGAGTCCAGTCTCTTAGCCATTTCTGGTTACCATTTGTGGCAAGAAAGTAGAGATAATGTATGTATATGCCTCTTTAGAGACATTTATCAGTGAAATAAGGAGGGTAGATTTTTACAAAGGGGACATTGAGTCTAAACAAGGTGGGTTGTAGGGTTTTATTTTTGTTTTTAAGAAGAGAGAGGTTTGCTCAACATCACTCGGCATCAGGGAAATATAAATCAAAACCACAATAAGATACCACCTCACACCAGTCAGAATGGCTAAAATTAACAAGTCAGGAAACAATAAAGTTGGCAAGGATGCAAAGAAAGGGGAAGCCTCTTACACTGTTGGTGGGAATGCAAGCTGGTGCAGCCGCCCTGGAAAACAGTATGGAGGTTCCTCAAAAAGTTAAAAATAGAGCTATCCTACAACCCAGAAATTGCACTACTAGGTATTTACCCAAAGGATACAAACATAGTGATCTAAAGGGGCATATGTACCCCAATGTTTATAGCAGCAACATCCACAATAGCCAAACTGTGGAAAGAGCACACATGTCCATCAACAGATGAATGGATAAAGAAGATGATATATGTGTGTATATATATATATATATACATATATATATATGTATACACACACACACACACACACACACACACAATGGAATATTACTCAGCCATCAAAAAAAATGAAGTCTTACCATTGCAATGACATGGATGGAACTAGAGGGTATTATGCTAAGTCAAATAAGTCAATCAGAGAAAGACAAATACCATATGATTTCACTCATATGTAGAATTTTAAAAACAAAACAGAGGATCATAGGGGAAGGGAGGGAAAAATAAAATAAGACAAATTGAGAGGGAGACAAACCATAAGAGATGCTTAATTCTAGGAAACAAACAGAGTTGCTGGAGGGAGGTGAGTGGGGGGATGGGGTGTTGGGTGATGAGCATTAAAGAGCGCACATGATGTAATGAGCACTGCGTGTTATAGGCAACTGATGAATCAATGAACTCTACCTCTGAAACTAATAATACACTATGTGTTAAATAATTGAATTTAAATTTAAAAAAAAGAAGAGAGAGGTTTGCATATGATTTTAAGCTAAGGAGAAAGAGCCAGTGAAAAGAAAGAAAGAGAAGTGTTAAGAATGGGGGTGCCTGGGTGGCTCAGTCATTAAGTGTCTGCCTTCGGCTCAGGTCATGATCCCAGGGTCCTGGGATAGAGCCCCACATCGGGCTCCCTGCTCAGTGGGGAGCCTGCTTCTCCCTCTCCCACTCCCCCTGCTTGTGTTCCCTCTCTCGCTGTGTCTCCCTCTGTCAAATAAATAAAATCTTTAAAAAAAAAAGAAGTGTTAAGAATGAAGAGGTTGATGCATTTCTAGCCATACCTCTATTTTCTGTGGCTGCATCCAAATATATCTGGAAAGAAGCTGTCAGTTTGAATAACTGAAGCTATTTGGTACTAAGTACGTTTTGTGAAAGAAAATGCTTGTAATAGATGTTCATCCAGTCTTTTCTCATTTTGGAATCCATTAATATGATTAGTATAATTCATGATTAAGTAGGCTGAATTTCTTATTTAACTACAACTCACAACTGTACTTGCCATATCAAACGAGGCCATATCTATGTAGGTTCAAGGCGAATATTAACAGTCAGGGATAGGCTCCATTGCTACATTTCCTTCCCACGTTCACATTATAAAATGGAATGCCTTCTTTCCTTCCATCAGTTACTGTGCCCTTGTGGAATGCCCAGAGTTCTTTCGTGGCACAAAAAATGGTGCCCATTGATGAGCTCTTAGCTGATCCTGCTGGGGTACTAGAAATTATTACTTTCAGTTCTCCCTGGTCTTGTTTTAAAAAATATATGTGGTTAAACTTGACTTCAACTGAGCTTCTAGTAATTATACTAGAAAGGGCAATACAGTCCAATGTTTCTTGTTTATAAAGGACTTATAATGAAATCCATAACCAAAACAAAGCTCTTTGTCATTCCTCTCCAAAAGATAATAGTTTTGCAGCTCTGGTGGAGTGACATCTAACTCATACCCTAGTTCATAATTTTATACATGGAAGACAGACATACTAGGACCTATGTGCCAAGGCACTAATGTGAAGGCTGTGGGGGAAAATGCAATGTACCATGCATACAGCTTCTCTAGGAGCTTTCAACTTTCTTAGAAGAGATGACAGAAATGACTAGAATTCAGAGAAGTGAGGGGCCAATATAAAGGGTAATATGGTGTTGGATCACCTTATTTTCTTCCATTAAAAATGATTATATCAGTAAGTATTTTTGTTGCAAGAATTTATTTATGTTTTTTAAAAGGAATACAGAAAAATCTAGAATACATTCTAAGAGTTCCCCCTTACTACCTTCTCACTTCCACTTCCCTTCCTGGACTGAGGCGTTTCTCACTAATTTCTTCTCTATGCATTTTCATATGTGTGGAAGGACTTATGTAGTTTAGCACAGGCTCTTTTACAGCTGTTTGGCAGAAATTATTTAAAATACATTTTTCCATGAATTTTTCACTTATTAAGGTCTTTTCATGTCAGAACACACAGATCTATTCTTTTGATAGTCAGTGTTGTATTACTACCAAATACATTTTTAAATATATCCTACAAAAGAGAGTGAAACAAAACAATTTTTAAAACTCTTGATTGGCAAACACTAGTGATTGTATTAAATCACTTCCATGTTTAATTTCTTGTTAGAGACTAAGCCTCATAGAAATTTTCTTTTTAATCTTTTAAAAACATAGATTTAATGCATTATTTTGACATGAAATGCCTTACATAAATATTTTGCTAAAAACCAAGTGTTCTTAAAAGGAGGACTTAAGTAGAAAATACTAGAATACTACCTCACAAGAATATATAATTGAATGCTGTGGACCCCACAAGCAGAAACAAAATGAAATAAAATAAAATAAAATAAAAATCTTAAATATCTAAGGATAATGGGAATTCTAAGGACAATGGGAGGTTGTTATTTTTTTTTAATTTCAGTTCTTTGTTAAACTGATAACTAAAATCTTTTTAAAAAACAAGATGTGGGGCGCCTGGGTGGCTCAGTGGGTTAAGCGTCTGACTCTTGATTTTGGCTCAGGTCATGATCTCACGGTCGTGAGATGGAACCTCACATGTCAGGCTCCAAGTTGGGCTGGGTGTGGAGCCTGCTTAAGAATCTCTCTCTCCCTCTTCCTCTGCCCCTCCCCCCCAAATCAAACCAAATCAAACAAACAAAAAACCCAAGAAGGTCTCTACATCTTGTTTAAAAATATATCTGTATGTACACATGCATATAAAAATGTGGAGGAAAAATAAGTTTATTTTTTAACAGTGGTTATCTCTGGGTGGCAAGATGTAGTCAAGGTGTTTTTTTTTAAGCATTTTTTTTAAGATTTTATTTATTTATTTGACCAGAGAGAGAGACAGCGAGAGAGGGAACAGAAGCAGGGGGAGTGGGAGAGGGAGAAGCAGGCTTCCCACCGAGCAGGGAGCCCGATGCGGGGCTCGATCCCAGGACCCCGGGATCATGACCTGAGCTGAAGGCAGACGCTTAACGACTGAGCCACCCAGGCGCCCCATTCAAGGTGATTCTTATTCTTCATCTTTTTCTGAACTTTTCAATTTTAAAAATAATGAGTACCTATTATTTTTCCTAATTAGAAAAGTTGAAGCAATATAATGAATTAATAGTAAATGAGCTAAATGACCATGTCTCTGGATTCAAGAAAAAGAATTGCTCCCTCTTTATCTTTGTATTTCCCCACATTACTTTTTCTTAAGTAATTGTCAGATTTTAAAAATTTATAAGGCCAAGAAATAACATTGGACCATTATGCATAATGTATAAAATTATAACCTTGGGTCAAAATAAAGTTAAAAATAGACTTTTAATGTATAAATAAACACAATATCTAAAGTAGTTTATCCTAGTGCTATTAGGCCAACACACAAAACACATTTTTATTTGCTAATAAGTATGTCTCTTTTGTTAAATAACAGATTAATTTAGCAAAATTTAGGTTTAAAAAAAGCTTATTCTTGTCATTTCCAAAAAAAGAGGGGAAAGGAGAGAGGAAGCTGTGCTTACTGGGAAAGTTGCAACATTCAGTTCGTAAGGACTTTTTGCTTGAGATATTTTTTTCAACTACTTCTCTTACATAAGAGCCCTGTAATATCTCCATAGGGAGAAATAACACTGGGCTACATTATGTCTTTTTAATTTTTCCTCCAGATAGTGTTTACAAATCAACATGTAGGAATGACTCCATACTCAGAGTTATTAGCCAACATTGGTGTCTATTTGCCATTAAGGACAACTGGTAATTTTAACAATCAATGAGAGTTTATTTTAGGAGAAAACTTACTGAAATTTGCAGGAAATAACCTTTTTGTTCCAAAACAGCTGTCATTGAGCACCATTATACCTACAACAATTAAAATTATCTTTGGTGACTTTTAGCATTTGGCATTGCTCCATTATTGTTCAGTTAAATATTTTTCAAGTTTGCTAGGACTTTTGCCCACTGTGTGCTTACGGCCCTTTATTGTCAATATGTATCTTAGAATTCACCTTTGTGACATTACTTTTTTGTATTGTGGGAGAGAGTGTAATTTCTGAAGTGAATTGCCGCAGAAATCAAGTAACATTTATTAGGAAATTGCAGCACATATCTACAAGTTACTTACAAAAATATGATTATAATTTATTCCATTATGTTTGGCAACGGATATCCCATTCTCTCTTTTTCTAGATCCTTGCAAAAAATTCCCAGTTTAAAGGATTAGCTAATGTTTAGTGGACAAAAACAACGAAGGGTGACATGTGCTGTCATTCTGATAGATGTAATTGAAAATTGTGAAGAAAATATCTAAGTTTAAGTCACCCAGGCCATCAGGCAGGGGACTGATTGTCAAAAACAACACCAAACAAAAACATACGATTTTGCAAGGCAATAGAAGTCATAAACATGTTAGCTCAGCACCCATCCAAAATGAGTACTGCTTAGAAAAAAATAACAAACCTGAGATCCTGTAATATGTCACCCAGTCTAAATCTTAAATAAGATCTTATGTGTTTATTTGTTTAATTTTGAAAAAAAGGGAAACGTCTGTCTTCAGAAATGATTAATTAAATATTGAAACACAATAGCTTGGAGACCCTAGCTGCACCATATGATAAAAGGCAATGCTTTTATAGTATGTCAGGCCTTAATACTATTAGTTTATTACTGTATTTTGAGGGAAAGAGTTTATTTACCATGATTTTATTCAAACCACAAAGGTATTTGGAGAATATTTAAGAGTTATAACTCATTATCTCAACCTAAAATACTGATACCAGTGAACATGTCTTACACCCTGATACTTTTCTCAACATTTGCAAGCCCTTAATTGACCTTTCAGACAAAAAAATCCTGGAAAGGATTTAAAGCGCTAGTCGGGTGAGATTTATTTAAGTAACTTCAATAATCTGCAGAAATTCAAAGCAATTTAAGCTTTGTGTTACATATTTAGGGCACAAATTGTCTTTATGCTGACTCCCTTTGACACTCTTCCCTTTGTTATATCCCAGCAGAGATTTTTATTTCTGAATTCCCCCTCCCCCACCCAGTGTCACACCATCAAATCCTGGGCTGTTTTTGAGGAGAAACAGTAATTAACAAAACTGGCTTTCTAACCCAGGGGGTAAAAAATGGAGGGTGTACAATATAATATTTAAAAAAGCAGATGCAAAACTTCCATAAAATTTAAAATTGACTAACAACTTGAAGACAGATACTCCAAATTGTTGGTAGGCCTAATGGAATACTTGTAATCTTTCTTTTCTTGATATTTTCTGAATTTTTCAGAAATTCATATATTTTTTTCATGTATCATTTTTACAGTGAGAAAAATAGTAAAGCATGGGGAAGAGAATCCCACTGATCATGAAAGTGTGAATAAAATATGTAAAACACTGAATTTTTTCAAAGAAGAATAAAAAAGTACTTTTGTAAAAAAATCCAGGCTTCTAAACTCTTCCTCTCATTTGTGGAACATAGAGTATATTTTGGATCAAAACATGGAACATTCCAGACAATGTGAGATCTAGAAAGGAACTGCACCTGTATCCCAATGCAGCGCCAAAAAAATATAGCTACTGAATAAATAGTCTTCCTAAATTAGGAAGAAGAATTCAAGTCCACTCATTACGATGCACAAAAGTGAAAGTTTTACTCTTGGCATGGATATGATAAAATCGTGGGATACAATTAGCAAGAAGGTATTTTTTAGAGTTTTACTATACTGAGCAGCTTCAAGTGGAAGAGTAGACACTGTAGAAAATAACTCAGTGCTTTGCTCTAACTGAAAACTTGATGATTTTTGATGAAACTATAGCTCTTTACTCTGTAAGTTTTGAGAATTATTTGATTAATTATTTTTCCTCAAAACTATTCCTTGTGCCAAATAGAAGACATTGTATATTTGAGGATTTGCTTACCTAAACTGATGCTCTTGGTAGGGATGAATTAAGCTTCTGCAGAATTTTCTGTGAGAACAGTAACATTCACATAATGGTGATTCTAAAAATGTGATCTTTTTCATTGGAAAATATGAAGCAATGTATGTGGAAAGCTGCAAAATCTGGAGTTACAGGCAGATTGGGCAAGGGACGTCTGGTACCAAAAAAAAAAAAAAAAAGAATTAAATCATGGCTAAAGATTTTTCCAGCAAAAGTAGTAATTAATAAAGGGAACAGCTATTAACATGACTTTCTAGAACACACTATTAGTAAAACTTTTAAAAAAATACTCAGAAGTTGGAAAAAGAATTCTGACAGAGGAGAGGCATGAGATAAAGAGGGAAGTTGAAAAAGAAGAATGAATATGTGACCAGACATGTGACATTGCCATTATTTTTATTATTTTGCAGAAAACCCCAGACTAACCAGGAGAGAGGACTGAGGAGATGAGCTAAAATTTAGCTTCTCGATGAGATCTTTTGCTCATGTCTTATATTT
Source organism: Eumetopias jubatus (assembly GCF_037043125.1). Lineage (NCBI taxonomy): Eukaryota > Metazoa > Chordata > Mammalia > Carnivora > Otariidae > Eumetopias > Eumetopias jubatus. The sequence continues at coordinate 164,791,151 of NW_028274807.1, forward strand.
TTCCTTTAAAAAATGTGTGTGTGTGTGTTTGCCTTTTGGGTGCATTTCATGGTAGAAAAATCTGTTGAATATTCTATAGCTTACAACAAAAATTGAAAAGCAAATGAAGCATGTAGGACTGTTCTCAGACACAGATAAAGACAGACCAAAATTAAATCGTCACCTTTGCATTTTGAATTTCAACAGAGCTATGGTAGGTTTCTTTAAAGTCTGATGTTTGGCTGCACTCATTTTCATAGCAGTTTTTTGCATTTATCTTGGCAAATGCTTAAGAAGCCTATATTGACAAAACCAGTTCTGAATTCGTAAAATGATCTGTATTTCTTTCTTCGTTGAACCATTTTATTAATCTTCCAGTTTCTCCATTTATCAGAATTCGAAGCTGCTCTTGAATTTGCTGTCTTCCATGTAAGGGTTTGGTGATACAATCTATTGTGATATGCATATATATATATATATATGCTCAGCATTATACTAGATACTGGAGATACAACATTGAAATTTCAGGAAATTTCAGGAAAGTTTCCTGGGCTTGCTGTACACCAAGTTCTTTCCCAAAATAGTTTGCAAAAGTTCTAATGATCTCTATGGCGGTATCAAAAATAATTCCTCCTTTTAATTGGGAAAACAAGAACATGAGCCATTATTTGTTTCTTAGTAATTTTCCACATGCCAGTCATCCTATCTTGGAACTCCTCAGTCTCAGACCAAACCCTTCTAACTCGCGTATGACTTTTCCCATGTGACCCTTTAAATAAATTCTAAGGTTTTTCCCATAATTAATTAATCTCAGAAATCAAAATGAAACATGTCACCAGGGTCTTATTTAAAGCCAAGAAATTTATTGGCTATTATCCAGCCTTCCTTCTAAGTTAAACAACCCCAAACACTCCTCTTACCATCCTTGCTTCTTGATTTTAGGCATTTTCTCTCCAGACAACTGGGGCACGTATAAGAGTTTTGGCACGTCGGTGTTTTAACCAAGATCGCATTTATGCTTTCTTGTGATGATCCGTAAGGAAGCTTTTCTCTAAAATATCCATATCCGTGTGCTTTTTTTTTAATTTTTTAATTTTTTTAAAGATTTTATTTATTTGAGAGAGAGAGAGAGAGACAGCGAGAGAGGGAACACAAGCAGGGGGAGTGGGAGAGGGAGAAGCAGGCTCCTCACAGAGCAGGGAGCCCGACGCGGGGCTCGATCCCAGGACTCGGGGATCATGACCCGAGCCGGAGGCCGATGCCCAACAACTGAGCCGCCCAGGCGCCCGTATCCATGTGCTTTTAAAAAGGTACACGATAGAAATTAATTTCCCCATCCTCAGTAGTAAAATGCTATTACATCCTTTTTCATTTTTTTGAAAGTTCCAAAATTTAGCAGCTCAAAATCTTTTCTCAAAGTCTGACTCTTTAGGCCTGGTAACAATTTAATGTACAACTAAATCTTTATGATTTATAGATGATTACTTAAATTATACTTTATCTTTGGTGACTCAGTTCTTCCTCACCTTTGCCACTTGGCCAGGTTCTTGGATGCTGAACATGAAGCTGAACTGAGTCAGGGTCAAAGACGTAGAGTGTAATCATGGGGTGTGTGTGTGCATGTGTGTGCATGTGTGTGGGAGAGACAGAGCAAGAGACAGATTTCATTCCCAAGCCAAACTTGAGATTATCCATTTTTTTTAGAAAAAAAAAGTCTCTCTTTTGCCGAGGTAGATAAAACATTACATACAACTGAAGAGAAAGCTGGGCACCTCTTCTCCCTCCTTTCCTCTCCCACTGCTTTCCTTCCTTTTTTCACGGCCAACAGTCTCTGAGTCGAAAGCAGAAAGCAGATTTCTTGGCAGCAGCCTAGGCAGGCTCCTTCACGTCCACCCCGCAGTGTGCGCGCGCGTCTGGTCCTCGGGGCGGCGGTCAGGCTGCTGCAACCTCTGCTCGCGGCCCCTCTGCCCCGCCGCCCACCGAAGCCCACAGGCTCGCTAAGCCCTGAGCCTCCACTGACCCATCTCTGAGCTACGACGCCTCCCCCCCTTCTCCCTCCTCTGCCTGTTGCCTTGGTCTTTCTCTTTCTGTGCCGTGCGCACCCTCCCTCCGTCTCTCTGCTCGGCTCCCTCTCTGTTTCTCTTGCGCGTATTCACATTTTCGCCATTTTTTTCTTGAATTTATTTATTTATTTATTTATTTATTTATTTATTTATTTATTTATTAAAAGATTTTATTTATTTATTTGAGAGAGCGAGAGAGAGAGAGCACATGAAAGGGGGGAGGGTCAGAGGGAGAGGCAGACTCCCCGCCGAGCAGGGAGCCCGATGTGGGACTCGATAGCGGGACTCCGGGATCATGACCTGAGCCGAAGGCAGTCGCTCAACCGACGGAGCCACCCAGGCGCCCTTTTTTCTTGAATTTAGATGAGGGAGCTGGTGATTTGATAAATTGCCATTTCTTTAAAGATAGAATTGCTGTAACTTCTAATTTTTTTTTTCCTACGAGTCAGTGACCTTTGATAGAAAGCATCCTTATACAGCTTACGGAATTGCTGCTTAGAACATGCATGAGGGATGCAAAGGGGCTGTTATTCATCTTCCTAAGTTTCTTACGATAATTTTAGAAAGAAAATACCATAAACATTGAAAAGCATACTTATCCTTGGGTAGAGTTGCCAGATTTAGCAAATAAAAATACAGGACACCGGTTAAATTTAAATTTCAGATAAACAACGGATACTTGTCTAGTATGAAGTGTTCTTATGCAATATTTGAGACATATGTATACTAAAAAAGTATTTTTATTTATCTGTTGTTTATCTGGGCATTCTTATTTAGGATTGACCTTTTATATATATATATATGTAATATTTGTGGCCAGGTGTTTTTTGTTTTAGGACTAGTCATATTTAGAACTTCTTCTGCAGTTTCCCATGGAGATTTTACTGCCCCTGAGGATGACCATCAGATAAAGGTGAGTAACAGTGAAAAAACTGTAATTAAAATCAATTTTGCTATTTACTTGTTCTGGCATGAGGTTCTACGGGAGGGAATAGTACATTTCTTATTCATTTGTCCCCCACTAATAATGAGCTCAAAATAATGTATTAACTTTATATTGTCCCCCTTGAGTATATATCTTCTTTCACTTCCTTCCCAGTCCATCTAAAATGTAGATGGTTGAAGGAGAAAAATGTACCTACATATTCAATTCCTTATCACCTGCCTCTGAAACAAGCACTTATTTACTTAATAAACATTGTAAAAAGGGCAGCATTTCTGAACCTCTTACAAAATTACATTTGCACTAGGTAGACTTTTTTCTTAGTCACTGTCTCATTTCAAAATAAAATACCTGAAAAAAAATGTGGGTAACTATAGTCGTAATAATAGCTAGCACTTTTTGAGCACTTAACCATTTGTCAGGCACGGTTGAAACATTATATATCAAAAGGCTTCAATCATTTAAATCCGCAAGACCAATGAGGTAGGCAGTATTATCCCCACTATAGCGATGAGAAACTGAGGCTCGGGGAAGCTAGGTAACACCCAGTTTCCTCTGTTATTATCATATTACATTAGTATGGTAACTTTGTTACAATTAATGGACCGATATTGATCTATTATTATTAAAGTCTATACTTCATTCACCTTTCCTTAGTTTTTACCTAATTTCCCTTTTCTCTTCTAAGAGCCTACTTAGGACACCACATTACATTCAGTCCTCATGTCTCCTTGGTTATAACAGTTTCTCAGACTTTCTTCGTTTTTGATGACCTTGACAGTTCTGAAGCGTACAACTCAGATATTTTGTAGAATGTGTCTCAGTTGGGATTTGTCTGATGTTTTATTCATGTTTAGACTAGAGTTATGGGTTTTGGGGAGAAAGACCATAGAGGTAAAGTGGCATTCTCAACATATCATGTCAAACGTGATCACCTGGCTGATGTGGTGTTCGTCAGCTTTTTCCACCACGAAGCGACTCTTTCTCTCCCGCTTTCTGTACTGCACTCTTTGGAAGGAAATCACTATTCCCCACCCACTCTTACTGGGTAGAGAGTTATAATTGAGCTACTATTATAATAACAGCTTTATTGAAATATAACTCACATTACAATTAATCTATTTAAAGTGTACAGTTCAGTGGTTCTCAATGTATTGGCAGAGTTGTGCAAACATCACCACAACCAACTTTAAAACATTTTTATCTCCCCCAAAAGAAACCCCATACCTATTAATAGTCATTTCCCCTTTTTCCTGACCTCCCCCTCCCCCCAGCTGTGGCAACCTAATCTACTTCTGTATTTATAGATTTTGCCTATTCTGAACATTTCATATTAATGGAGACATGGTGTTTTGTGACTGGCTTCTTTCACTTAGCAAAATGTTTTTTGAAACACATCCATGTTGTAGTATGTACTTCATTGCTCTTTATTGTGGAATAATATTCTATTGTATGGATATACCATCAGCTGATGGACATTTGGATTGCTTTCCTCTTTTCGCTACTATGAATAATATTGGTATCCACATTTGTTTACAAGCTTTTATGTGGATATGTGTTTTCATTTTTCTGGGCTAAATAGAATAAAGTCACTGGGTATACTTTAGCTGTTTTTAAAAATAAGAAAAACATGGCTGACTAGGCTGTGGGCTGGCCTTGCTTTCAGCTGTCCACACGGGCTAGAAAAACCGAGCCGATTGCCCTATAAAGCCATAACACAAGGCCCCACCTCTGATCCGTTGGCAGGTAACCAAATTGTAAGCCTGTTGACTAAGATGAAAGAAAACAGCTTCATAAAAGCTTGCCCACACATCCCCTTCTATAAACCTGTGGCAAATAACACAGTTTATATGCACTGAAAAAAATATATAGATCCCATATAATCACTGGTTTCTGTTAAAAAGTTATGATGAGAAAGCTTTGCTTCTCCTAGGTCTAGATGTCCTTCAGCGTGCACAGAGTAGGTCATTTACCTAAATCCTCTTTTTGAAATTCTTCTATATTGCTGGCACTGTCATTGTTGGGACTAAGTATTATTTATCAAGAAAACAGGTACTAAGCAAGGAGCAGTACCACCTCTTTCTAGTGTAAGGGACATATGTATAATTTTAAGGAAGTATTTGATGACAGGAAAAAAAATACATGATTACACAGCTTTAAGCACAGACACTTCTACACTGGAGAATGGGGGGGCGGTGGGTGGAGGAGAAGAGGAACAGAAAAAAACAGCAAACCTAACGTCTAGACTACCACTCCTTCCCATTAGCCACTCATGGTAGGAACTAGTTCAGGTAAATGGCAATTTTAAAAAGTCAAAATACTTGATCATATTCCTATTCTTGGTGGAAAAAAATGAAACCCAAGGGGTTTGTAACAGATAGCATTATATTATTCCCCTAAAAATAAGCAGATTATCAGTGCTCCCAGATAAATGCCTTTGACCATATCCATTATTCCTTTGAAACACAATCGCCAAAATTCAGCAGGACACTTAGGGCTAGTCCTTTAGCAGAAGATAAGAAAGGGGAAACAAGTCTGTTTTTAATGACTAATAAAGCACCAGAGGACAGTGGTCCACACAAACTTGTCATGGCTTTTCTTTCTTTTGTTCCTTATTCCCTCCCCAAGGATCTATGATAGGGTCCCACACAAATGGAGGAAAATAACTGTTGGCTGATTCTAACTGATTTATTTCTATATCTACCTCTAGAATTTTGGTGACTCCTTATTGATAAAATACTTAAGCAATCTGTGAAAATGCAAGTGATAGTCTGGTCTCCATATGTAAGGCATGCATTACATGAGGGTATTACACAAAAGAAAGTGACAACAGATTGCTTTTTAAAGCAGTGATCATGGCCAAACTCCTAAAATTAAGTCCTTAAAATGAGCTAGGTTAGCGTGTGGCTTAAAATAAGGGATCTCTGGCTGGTATTCACATGGCGAAATCTGAGGGAAAAGTTTACCTGGGGAAGAGGGGTAGAAACTCTTTTCCTGGGGACATTTCCAAACAGACTAGATGTGCCTCTGCTTGGAATGATGTAGATCAGAGCTGGTGTGCGGGGAATGTGTCTCAGGTGTGCAGAGATAGTGATCATTTCAGCCGTAAGGGGAGCTGGGCAGGGCCTGGGGCCCACAGAGACCCAAGACAGATCATCTTTGTCCACGAGCGTCCTCACGGATATACCCCTGAGTGTCACATAAATGCCATTTTATATGTGCTCCACAATGTGAAAAAGGTTGAGAAGCTCATATTTAGGTGAAACTTGCCAGAGGTTGACCTACATGATTATTCAGTAAGGATTAAGGATATAATTCCTCATCATTCCTTCTCATGAAGATAAACAATAATGTGATAATTGTCAGTTTTTTAATGTACCTTTAGAATTTGATTGTGTATTTATTCATTTATTTGATTGTTTGCTTGTTTATTTAGACGTTGTTTTTAAATGAAAATATTGCTACTTCTTAGGCAGCAGGACCGAAGTGTTTTAGCAGGTGTTACGGACTCAGCATGAAGTAGCTCTAGCCAGGATTCACAGAAAGCTTCAGTGCATCTATGGTTTACTAAGTTAGTGTGATTCTTGGTGTCTTGATTCTGTTGATTGGGGTTCCACCTTATTTCTCTGCCTGAGTTTCTGTCTTGGTGTTTTGCCTGATACCCCAGAATCTCCAGACCTTAGGCCCTGTCTTGTTCCTACAAGTCTCTCCTCCAAAAGAATGAATGTCTCTGCTCCTGAAATCAAGCCCACGGCATTCCAGGAAAAAAAAAAAACAACCCAGCATTTGTAGATAAACACATTCAGAGAGATTGTGAGTAGTTCAGCATGACTAAAATGAAGTGGAAAGATCTGAGAAGAGTAAAAAATAAAATGAGGTAAGTAGGGAACATTACATGAAAGACCTATGTCATTGTAAGGGTATATATAATATGATTCTGTCCTGCTGAGGACATAATGTGGTTATAGAGATATCATGTATGGCATATATAAATATATTTTTAAAATCTACTCGATTATAAAATAATACATGCTCATTAAAGAACATTTAGAAGGTATAATGAAATTTAAAGAATAAGATAAAGATTACCTATTATCTCATTACCCAGATAGAATCGCTGATGATAATTTTGGTGTATTTCTTTCCAGATTTATTTTATGTGTATAATATATTGCTATTTAGCATAAGAAGAATAGTCTGCTTCTTTCACTTAATGTTACATTTTGTACTCTTCCCATGCTGCTAAAATTCTTCCAAAACACAATTTTAATGATTGCTGAATATTTCAACTTAAGTCATACAATTTATTTAGATATTCCCTTAGTACTTGACATTAAGTTGCTTTCAATTTTTTTCTTCTTATAAGTAATAGTGCAATAAATATTCTTGTACATAAATACTTATATTCTTCTCTGATCATTTCCTTGGGATAGTTTCTTGGCAGTAGAACGTCTAGGTCAGGGCAAAAACTTCAAAATTTTCTGCCTAAGAATTTTCAAATTACATTCTGCCAAGGTTATATTCGTTTTTCTTTATATCAGTGTATCTCATTACACTCTTCCCAACACTTAGAATAAAATTATTTTTTATCTTTGTGAATTTGATAAGAAATAATGGTTTTTTTTTCATTTAAATGCATTTCGTAACTAATGAGGTGAATGTTATTTTTTTTAAAGATTTTATTTATTTATTTGACAGAGAGAGACACAGTGAGAGAGGGAACACAAGCAGGGGGAGTGGGAGAGGGAGAAGCAGGCTTCCCGTTGAGCAGGGAGTCCGATGTGGGGCTCGATCCCAGAACCCTGGGATCATGACCCGAGCCAAAGGCAGACCATTAACGACTAAGCCACCCAGGCACCCCAAGATGAATGTTATTTTTAATGGTCTTTTGTATTTTTTCCATTAAGTGGCTTGTCAATGCCATTTTCTGATTTTCCTATTGAAATGTTAGTGTAAGACTATTAATATAAATCCCCAAGTGACCTTTTTGTGTATGGACATAAGTTGGGGATATTTAAGTAGAAGATAATGTAAAACAACAACAACAACAACAACAAAAACAACAACAAAAATCACTCTCTGGAAATCTGTAAGGATAACTTAGGGGTGTCTCAGTGGCTCAGTTGGTTGAGTGTCTGACTCTTGATCTCAGCTCAGGTCTTGATCTCAAGGTCATGAGTTCAAGCCCCATGTTGGGCTCTATGCTGGGTGTGGAGCCTAGTTAAAAAAATAAAATAAAATAAAATAAAAAGAATATCTTGGAAGTAATTACATTTCTTCACACTCTTATTGATATTAAAGGTAAACTAAAAATGGACGGATAACCTTTAGGAAAATGCGACTCACTAACCTAAATAGAATTGTCTGCTCTAATTATGTTGTTGTTGTAGTTACTCCTTTCCTCAAGGGTTTAAAATAATCAAATGTATTTTGTTTAAAAAATCCTATCTTCCATCTTCTTCTGGGCTGTGGGCTGCTTATAAGAATAAGTATATAGAAATAACAATGATGGCCACAAAAGATTTTTTAAAGAAGACCAGGTGAAAACATTCAAATAAGAATTTGAGGGCACAATTTACCATTAAAAAACTTCAATGCAAATAATTTTCTGTACTTAACCCAATGCATTCAAAACCAAGAGGATATATACAATATGAACTTGGAAAGATCTTTAAATGATAGTCAAAATGCAGGACCACCACAGAACTTTCTTCCCCTAAATTAAGCCAAATACAAAAAATGAAGTGAAAAGAGCAAAGGATATATAATTGATGCTGCAACCATGCAAGGGTGTCTATCTTATTCTACAAAGTTCAAGAATATCATCCAATATAACACAAATTTTATCAAATTAAAAGGTGATGCAGGAAACAGTCTCCTGACTTTCTCTCTCAAGAGAGAAACACAGTGAGGCAATCAGTAGGCAGATAAAATTCTGGAAAACCTCACTGAGGTTTGGTGGTATGAAGAGTGGGGATGTAAATAAAATGTAGAGAACTTCTAACTTGAAACCCCACCCTCTAACCTCAGATAAATAGTATGAACCTAATTTAGAAAAATGCATAGAGTTTGCCTCTTTTCCCTTGGGTATAAAGTGAAAGAGGATTTTGTTTGTTTGTTTGTTTTTGTTTTTGCTTAAGTAGCAAATAAAGTCCCTGGATGACAGGTGGGAAGGAGAACGTGTCACACGAAACTAAAAATCAGAACACCCAAAGCTTGCACACTCAATACAGCAGCTTGATGACCCTGGAACAGGGGAACATAGTGAAACTCAAGAGAACCTCAGTGCCCCAGCTATTTGTCTGCAAGGACAGACCCTCACCCCCCCAACTCAATGGAATGGACTTGTTATGTAGGGTTCATTAAAGAGAGGTGATAAAGTTCCATGATCTCATCTCCCCAAGTCCCAAATTCTCCAGCCCCTTCCTGCTCCCACAAGCAAATATAGAACAAAACCATAGCCCATTAACATGAGGTCTTAAAATCCTGTTTGAGGGGAAGACTCAAATATTACCCAGATGAACAAGATCTGGAGTCAAGGAGAATTTGCTACATTACTTGGGAGCTAAAAGGTAGGATAGGATTGCAAAGCCAAAGATGAGTAGGCAAAACAAGCTGAAATGGGACCTGTGCGAAAATTTGTTAGTCTCCCCTCCATAGGTCCCCCCAAAGGGAAGAAATGCAATGAAGAATCCAAATTGGAAGATGTGTTACCGTGGAAGGAGAAGAAATGTTTAGATACTATATTCTTCACACTCTTGAGGAAATTAAGGAGAATGTGAAATAACAAAATGACAGAATAAGTTCTGTCATTTTGCTGGAAATGTCAGGGCACCTGGGTGGCTCAGTCAGTTGGGCATCTGACTCTTGATGTCCACTCAGGTCATGATCTCAGGGTTGTGAAATCGAGACCCGTGTTGGGCTCTGTGCTGGGCATGAAGCTTGCTTAAGATTCTCTTTCTCCCTCTCAAGGAAAAAAAAAACATAAATAAATAAATAAAATAAAAGGGGCTGGAAATGTTAATGAAAGGAACTGAGAAGAAAACAATCCAGTCCCAGAACAAAGAAATATGTTAGAAATAAAAAGGCACAGAATGAACATGTGGAAAACCAAGTCAAAGATATATTCAGGGGCAGAAATATTTCTGAAATGATTAGTTCAATTTACATATTAAAGGGTTTCAGGGAAAAAAATAACAGAAAATAATTAACACCAATGTTGCTGGTGAAGCAGCTGAAGATAAATATTCCTATAGGCTTCCCGGAAAAGGGGTCAAATTGCCTACACAGGGAAAAAGAATTAAACTGACTTGAGACTTCTTCTCTGGAACATTCATCTGAAAACTGAAGCAACATCTAAATGTTTTAAGATATAAGGGACTTGACTGAAAAATTCTATACCCAGTGTCATTTAGGCAACAGATACATACAGGCAACATACTAACAATAGATAGCATCAGATAAGCAAGGATTCTGAGATAGACCATTTCTTGAAGTCTACTTGAAGATATAATTCAATCAACAAATAAGTGAAATAAAACGAAAACCTGCAATGTCTGAATCAGAGAGTATGCTTATTTTCAACTTTACTGGTGATTGCAAAAATGCTCTTTAAAGTGGTCCTTTAGATTTACAATGTAGCAAGTGTACACCGTCTGAACTTTCCCACCTGCTTGCCAACACTTAGTACTGTTAAGATTTTAAAATTGTTTCCAATCTGATGTGTACCAAATGGTATCTCGTTACTGTTTTATTTTGCATTTTTCTGATGTGAAGCTTGATTGCTCTCCGAAATAGCTATAGCAACTTTCATTCCCATTAACAATATATTAGCCTTTATTTTGCCCCACATCATTGCCCACACTTGACATGTGGGGAACAAGGATGTCATCATTTGGCCTAATGTAGCCTGCAAATTTGATACTACCTCTTTTAAACATTTGTGTAAATACTGCTAGACCCTCTCAAACAGACTGCATATTATATAATACATATCGTGACTTCCTGTGTTCATTCAACAATGTATTGTGGAGGATTCCACAATCCTTCTTCCATCTACCCCTTACCAGTGACAAAGTCTGTGAAGGAATTGTGTAGGAAAACTATTCCTTCCTTCCTTTGTCACATAATTTAACTAAAACTCAGCAAAATTTTAATGGAGTATCAAACTGAAAACCCTGAATGATATATGGAATTTTCTTCCTTTTGATATAGTGGACCATCCGATGGATCTTCCTTTTCCTACATTATGTCACTGTTTGATAAGATAAACTACCCAAAAACTGGCTGTGGTTTCACAAAAAAAGGAATATTTATAAATAAACTATTGATTCAGCCAAATTGCTTAATTTCCAGTTAGTTATGGGATCATAAAATACAGTTTCCTTAGATACCTAAGTAATGTTTTATTGGGCAAATCCCTCTGAGATAAGTCAAACTGCACCGTAGGCAGATTATATTTTACAGTCACTCTCCAGTTTTATTACCGTATAGGTCAACCACTTTCCTTATTTCATCATTGTAACTTGAATTTGTATTTCTGTCAAAAACACATTTTCTCCTGCTCAGGGTATTAATGATAACCTAGTTCAAACATCTAGGAAATAAGCACCTAGTATGGTGCCTGGCACATACGGGGTTTCTAACATTAGTTGTTGACCACGTGAAGATTAAGTTCTGTTCTCTCTCTCTCTCTTTTTTTTTAGAGAGGGAGAGTGTGGGGAGAGCAGAGGAAGCAAGAGAGAGAATCCCAAGCAGGTTCCATGCCCAGTGCAGAGCCCGAAGCAGGGTTCGAACTCACAACCCTGAGATCATGACCTTAGCTGAATCAAGAGTAGGACGCTTAACTGACTGAACCACTCAGGCCCTCCCACCTCTTTTTTTTTTAATTGAAGTGTAATTAAAATATAATGTTATATTAGTTTTCAAGTGTACTACATATTGATTCGACAATTCTATACATTACTCAATGCTCACTATGAGAAGTGCAGTTTATTCAACAATGTTATTACAATATTATTGACTATATTCCCTTTTTGTACCTTTTACCTCTGGGATTTATTTTTTTTATAACTGGAAGTTTGCACCTCTTTAAGTTCTGTTTTATGATTGAATTTCTTATTAAATCCATCCCTGCATCCCATGTTATATTTGAATTGTCATTTTAAGTGGCGAAATATAGATCATTTGTATCATATCTATATTATGATCTCCAGTACTGGATCATTTTAAAGTTGTTCCATTTTTCTAGATCAGTCTTGCAAAGGTATGTGGGTCAGTGCAGATGAGATAAAATTTTACATATTATATAAAGAAATATGACGTAAATAGCTTCTTTTGATACCCTTCCCTGAGCAGCTACATCACATCCTCCCCCACACTAATCCTTTAGGATCCTGTCTTTCCCCTTGATCAGAAAACAAACTTATGTGTGCAGAAATCACACCCAGCAGCCATTTCCACTTAAATTGGAAAGGATTAAGTGCAGGTGGCCAGAATGCTAATTCTAATCTTGGACTTGGCTTCTCTCCTCCTATTTCAAATTTTTGTTTATATTCTAGTTAACAAGGTGGATCAATCTTTAGCTCTGTCACTCTATGAAGCATCATCAAAATGACAGAATAGGAATTTTAAATGGCATAAACTCACTGGTACAGACAGAGTGAGAGAGGAGATGACGACAGATGGAAGATTCCACAAATTTCTAAGAGAAAGTAGAAGGGCCTATCATAAATGACTTAATGGAGTGGAGAAAGCTAAAACCTAAGTCTACAGAAGGCAAAGAGAAGAGAGTTAATTCATCCTACAGAACACTAAAAATTTCAGGAATTGGAGACATCAGGTACACCTTGGGATGGAGAGGATTGAGCCCTGGTTGAGAGTCTGTACTAAGAGCATTTAGCTCCACCCCCCATCTGCTCCATTACTCCAGCCAGTTACGCAATTACTCCTCTCTTACCCTGAACAAGAATGGAGATTTATTCCTTGAAGAAATTGAAAGAGAGAGAGGCTCTGAGCCCAGGGACTGTAGGCATAATGGAAGGTGTGGGTGAACACCGTGCAAAAGTCCTCCTTGTGCTCCAGCATCCAAGCTTATATCCCCCCTCTTGCTTCCAAGCAGTCCTCCAACTCCCTCCCCTCCCCCACAACCACCAGAGTTTTCCCCAACCAGAAGATTGGATGATTCTCTCCTGGAGAAACCGCTGCAAGAGAAAACAAATCTAGACACTGACATTTGGAAACATCTCAGTGAAAACAAATGGGCTCTACTGAATCACATCACAGTGAAGCCCACCAGTCGACAAACCCTACCCATGCCTGCCTCACTCTTAAGTAGAATCTGTCAAAGATCACTAAACATTGGAGGAACACCTCTACCATGACAGGCACACAAATAATAATTTTAAAAAACCAAATAATAATTTGCTTTCAATAATCTGAAAAAAAACTCAGAGAAAAGAAATAGAAACAATGCAGGGAGCAGAAAAGAGTTTCAATAATGTTCTGAAAGGCAGAAGAGTGTATACTGCATCCAAGAAAAAAACAATCAAACAAGAGAGAGCTCTCAAAAATTAAAAATGTGATAGTTAAAAACAGTCATTGTAAGGATTAAGAGATAAAGTTGAAAAACTGTCCCAGAAAGTAGAATTAAAAGACCAAAAGGTGAAAAACAGAAGAGAAACGATAAGAAAGTTAGAGGATCATGCCAGAATTTGAAGAATAGGAATTCTAGAAAGAGAGAGTAGGGACAGTAATGAATTATAAACTATTGGGGAAAAAAAGAAATCCATGAGTAGTCCATACCAAAAATAGGGAGATGATAGATAGGTAGATAGATAGATAGTTAGGAGACAGAAGGATGGATGGATGGGTAGATAGAGGGGAAGGGAAGGGAAGGTTCTTTTAGTAGAATGCTGAGTGCTTACTTATAAATGTGAAGGGAGTGCAGGAGTTAAATCATCATTTGCAACCATCAAAGTAAAGATTGGTTTAGGCAAGAATCATCAATGGTTGCAAAATCTAGGGGGAGATTTCAATGAAGAGAACATTAGCATGGTCTTAAAAGTGTCTTCCCACAAATTGCTTATTGGAAGGAGTAAAAACAAACTAATGGGGGAAAAAATTAACTAGCACCTTGACTGGATGACCAAAATTAACATCATCAATAAGGGGGTGGGGGAAGGACAGTGGATGTCTCCAAATGTGATGCCCTAAAAAGGACACAGGACCCGGAATTCTGACCAGGAATGCATAATTTGAATCTAACCAGGAAGAAACAACAGGAAACCAAAATGAGGAACATCCTAATTAAATAGAAGGGAGGGGGGCTTTATTTATTTTATTTTATTCTTTTTTCTTTTCTTTTTTTTTTTTTTTTTTTTTTTTTTGTAGAGCGAGGGAGACTAAAGGGAGGGAGATAGAATCTTAACAGGCTCCATGCCCAGCCCAGCTCAGAGCCTGACATGGGGCTCCATCTCATGACCCTGCAATCATGACCTGACCTGAAACCAAAATAGGACTCTTCACCCACTTGCGCCACTCAGGCACCCTGGGGTTTTATTTATTTTAGCAAAAGCATCATAAAAGACAAAGATAGGCTGTGGAAATATTCCAGATTAAAGAAGACCAATGACATCTAAATGCAATACCTGATCTTAGACTGGATCCTGTAACAGAGGGGAAAAATAATATAAAAAACACTTCTGGATCAACTGACAAAATTGATCTAATGGAATATGGGTGGTAGATTATTGTGTCAATGTTACATTTATCAAAGTTGATGGAACTATAAAGTGTATACACACACACACACATACACAGCTTGTGTATGTGTGTGCGTGTGTGTGCACAAAGGGGGCAAAATGTTAAGAATGGGAGAATCTGGGGGAAACTATAATATATGATTAAACCCATATAATCTTGAAGCTGTTTACAAATAAAGAGTTGTTAAAAATTGCTTCCCTCTCCCTTTTCCTTAGGAAGCTACTAGAAGACGTACTCTTAACAAAGATGCAGAGAAAACCAATTACAAAGAAGACAAAAATCCAGGAGACTGGGGAACCAACACTGGAGAAAGGGAGAACAGTTCTCAGGGTGGTGGTAAAGGCGAGATTGGCGGCTTTGCAGGAGGCAGAAAAGAACAATTAATCCCACCTGGAGTGGGAGGATGGAGAAATTCCAGAAAGATGTCTCCCCGATTCCCCCAAAATGAAACCGATAGGTCATCTGATGTGGCTGTGTTAAAAAGAGTTTTATAATTCTTTTGAAGAGTTTGGTAAAAATGGGCAGTAGTAAAAAAAAAAGGGGGGTTGGGGGGGCAATTATTAACTCTAGGGGAAAAATAAGCATACAGAAAAAGAAATGTAACATACTATGCTATTGGCTCACTCATGAATAATATGTACATGGTAATAAGAATGTAAACACAGAATGTCCATTTGTCGAAAATGTGTGATAGAACTACGTTGAGAAAGGAAAGAAGGAAAGAAAGGACCGGGGGTGGGGGGTGGGGGGGGGAATCATGATAAATTCACAGCTTCCATAGGTGCAAGTTAGATAATACACAAGGTGATTAATAAAGAAAAAACAACATAAGAAAATCATTTAGAAATATGGAGGGGACTCTCAGAAGAAACAGAAAGAGCAGAAGAAATTGGTAAAAGACTTTGTATCTGAGAAGCAGAACTCAGAAATGGTGGTGTGAGGAAGTGGATTGTAGCTTTTTGGGGGGAGGGGCATTCTTTTTTTGGTTTGTAATAAGCCGTGTAATACTATGAGTTCACTTATTGCATGTACTGTTTAAATAAAGGAGAACATTTTAAAATTCCAAACATCTGTTTATTATGACGATTAACAATGTACTTTTTTACATTTCCTTTTTCCATAGTACTAGGATATAAGTAAAGCAAAAGGGAGCTGCCCATTAGAAAGGTTTGATTGTTATATTCATGATAAAATTTAGTTTACATTAATTTCTTAAAGTTCTGCGTGTGTGTGTTAGTTTGGAAGGGAGAGGAAAAAGAAGAGTGGGTTTTGAACAACTCAGGTATTTATGGAGGGAAAGAAGGAACCTGTATTCATTACATGTGCTATAATACGCTCATGCTCAAGAAATAATTAGGATCCAAGGGGAGTTTAATGCTTAAAAATAAGAAAAGGAAGGGGCGCCTGGGTGGCTCAGTCGGTTGAGTCTCTGCCTTCGGCTCAGATCATGATCCTACCCAGGGTCCTGGGATAGAATCCCGCAGCGGGCTCGTTGCTCAGTGGGGAACCTGCTTCTCCCTCTGCCCACCTGCCTGCTTGTGTGTGCTCTCTCTCAAATAAATAAATAAAATCTTTAAAAAAAAATAAGAAAAGGAAACACAAAGAGAGGTGCTCCCATCAAAAAGAAGGGTGTAGTCTATAATTTTAGATACAGAACAGGGCAGAAAGGGGGAAACATATAAAAGATGTTTATTTGATGTCTGTAAGCTAAGTGCTCGATCGCATGATGTAGTGCAGTTGGGGAGTCATTCCACCCGCAGGACAGGTGTAACAGAACAAGGCACAAGAGGAGTTTATACATGTCATATGGGTTTCAAGCTGAGATTTCCCTGGGGAAGCAGGGATGCCAAGGAGAAGAGTGTGGGTGGTACCCAGTCACTCAGTCCGGTTGGTGGAAATTTCAAGGCTAAGCAGAAATATGCTGAATTTTCTTTGGCAAAAAAAACATGTGTTAAGAATACCAGTGATTTCTTAATCCAATTTTGCAAGTACAAACAATGACTGTCTATTATAAAAGGGGCTATTCAGATTTAGATTTCTTCATAGTTCCAATAAGGCAAAGATCAAATTTTTAATGTAAAAAAAGGAAAAACAGAGAAGTAGACCGTGAGTGAGAAGCTTCTAAAACTTTAGAGGCATTGTCATTGCTTTATAATTTATGGCATTTCATACTATAATTTTTCCAAATGGAAGTCAATACGCAAAACTGAGTTAAAATGTTATGGTTATGGAGTTTTTTTACTTTCGTGTCTATCTAAAAATAAAACGAAGCATATGCTTTTTCAAAGGCTGGTGATGTCTATATTATTAATTGGGAATGCTTCTTGGTTATAATGCCAAAATCTCATCAAAAAAAGAATTTTTAAGGGGCGCCTGGGTGGCTCAGTTAAGTGTCTGCCTTTGGCTCAGGTCATGATCCCAGGGTCCCGGGATGGAACCCAGTATTGGGCTCCCTGCTCAGCGGGGAGCCTGCCTCTCTCTCCCTCTGCCCCTCCCCCTGCTCATGCTCTCTCTCTTGCTCACTCTCTCTCCCAAATAAATAAATAAATAATTTTTTAAAAACCACATGCACAAGAATTTTTAAGCCCATCATCTGGATGTTCCCAAACATCTAGCTATTCGGTGCCATGTAGACAAAACATACAAATAGCCTAACCCAAAACACAAAGACATTGCACAGAACCTTACAGGTTGTGTCCAGATATTTGGGATGGTATAGTTAGATGTTCATTGCTCTTATCTCAGGCCTCAGAAATGGGCTGTGCAAAGTACATGGCTTTGTTTAAATCTGCTTTAAGGTAGCTGGATTTTTTGTGAAATGAGTTATGATAACAACTCTTTGCTTTAATAATCATACAAGCAAGTTTGACCATTTTATTTAGTACATCAAGCCAAAATTAAAAAAAAAAAGAATTCATACCTTGGTATACAGCCTGGGATCAGGAGTTTGTTAAATTTATCTTAGTGTTCTGCTTGGTCTTAAGCGGACAAACTGGTAGCTGCATTTTTAAACATAACAGAAAGCACAACCACGTATGACTCAGTTGTCTTTTTTCTTGAACTGAGGACAGCGCAAGCATGAATATCCTCTCTAAACACAGCATCCCCCTGGAGAGATTCAAGAGTGAGGAGCACTCACTCTACCAGAGGAACATTACCCTAAACCCACTACCCCAAATTTAGAACTTGAGGGGGGTGGAGAGAGTTTAACCAAATAAGAAAAAAAGAAAGGAAGGAAGGGAGGAAGGAAGGAAGGAAGAAATGCTTGCCTTACCAATAACTTCTAAAGTTATTAATATATATGTTTACATGCATAGGTATGGACCTAGAGCCAACAACAATCAGGCTCCCATGGCTCTAATATAGAAGCAAATCCTCCTGTGTGGTAAAGAAGTAACTGAGACAGGGAAAAAAGAAAATACTTCCTGATTTTCTGAGTTTCTGAGGTTTTTAGTGAAAGAAATCATTCTTCTTGGCTCAGGACTACTACCTTTTCACTGGCGGCCCCACAGGAAGTTTACCATTCTTCCATAACAATATGGAACATAACAAAGAGAATAGGATTCTCTTTCCAGAAACACCTATGTTTGGGTGCCCATCGAATAACAGAACTGTAGCGTGTGAGAGCAGGAAAGGCCACCTATGAGGGAATTCAGTCCAACCCTTTTGTTTTATCCATGAAGGAATGAAAATGCAGGAACATGAAGGAACTGATCCACAGTTCTGGAGCTAAGGAGAAGCAGAGCCCAGGGATCCTGTCACTGGGTCTAACCTTCAAATTCTTGAATATTTGCTGAGATCGCATCAATTAATAACTTATTGATGTGTTTTTGAAAATGTTGTGGCTAAAAAGTGCCAAGAAAATAATATTAAATTTGGATTTAGGATTCTTAGGTCGTAATCCCGAGGATGTTTTTCATTTTCTGTAACTTTGGGCGAATCATTTTGCGTCTCTCATGCGCACTTTTCTAATCTATAAAATAAAAGTGTCGGTCCGGATGATCCTTAAGATTGCTTCTACTTCTACAGTTGTATGATTATTTTGCTTTTGAACAAATTTAACTGTAAAAACAAAGCAAGAGGGGCGCCTGGGGGGCTCAGTCATTAAGCATCTGCCTTCGGCTCTGGTCATGGTCCCTGGGTCCAGGGATCGAATCCCGCTTCGGGCTCCCTGCTCCGCGGGAAGCCTGCTTCTCCCTCTCCCACTCCCCCTGCTTGTGTTCCCTCTCTCGCTGTGTCCCTCTCTGTCAAATAAATAAATAAAATCTTAAAACAAAACAAAACAAAACAAGAAAAACCCACCTATTTTTTTTAGTCCTCATAATTCGTTACCCACTGGAGCAAATCTCTATCCTTCATGCTGTGCCTTGGCCTTAGCTTCCCCTTTCCACCCGGCAAAATGGGAATTGTTTCTGTGTAGTTAGTTCTCCTTACACATTGCTTACCACAGCACCATGCAGGCTCAATGGCTTAATAAGTAGTTTTCAATGTGATGATGACAACAATTATAAAATGTGGTGCAAATGTAGACATTCCAATCCCGGATGTTTTAAAAATCTTTATAGAACCCTCTTTGCTATTTCTGTTTTACTCTTCCTGTCAAAGACCAAGAATAAGATACTGGTTTTGGCAGAAATAAATTGATTAAATTCCTTTACAGTCTACCCTTAGCCAAAGTGTTAGCTAATTAAGTTTGAGGGAATCTTAGGAGAAGCATCTTTCCTTCCTGGCCCCTGATCACCAGGCTTTATCTAATCCATTAGAAAAATATTGGAATTCAAGTAGATAAAAAAAAAAAGTTGAAATACAGGCTCAATGAGATTTTAGCTCTTGGGAAGATTGGTATTTCTTTCTTGTTAATGTGTATTTAAAAGGAAACAAAAAACTTTTTTAAGAGATGAAAAGAGGTAACCTGTTTATAAATAAGACATATGGAGGTTTATGGTCTCTAGGATTTGCCATAACATGTTCCCTAGAAAAGGAATTCCACACTATTGAAAAGGGTGCAGGCGTGCCTTCAGTCTAAAATGAAAGTTGAGTAGCCAAAGGTAACTGCCCAGTAGCAAATATGAGTCACCATTTCAAACGATAAGCAAAAGACAAAAATAAAATAACCAAGAGTAGGAAAAAAAAAAAAAGCAGAATTACTGGAAGCTTTATTGGATTACCCAGGAGTGTTAGCTCAACTCCTGTTCTTACAGAATTGGATTTGCCTTTTGAAGCTGTTCTACCTATCAAGCACCATAATAGCTAGCATGGCTGTGTAGCTTCATTGGTTTATTGGCAATTACATTTTTTTTTTTTTGCTTGTTTGAAGGCCATTTGTGTTAGAGAGATGGTTCATTGGTGTGGTTCTTCCTTAGAAAACAAATGTTCATTTTGAGCTTTCCCTGCTTTATACTGGTGCTAGGAACACGGGATGGCTTTAACTATGCTATAGGAAAGATTCTTGCTTTATTTGGCGTGACACTCCGAGGAAAGAGCAATATAAGGAAAAATGGAGGGCGGGATCTCTTAAGCCAAGTGCAACGAAAAACAGTGAGCATTATCTGATCTTTCATTCCTACAACTCAAGGTGAGTGAGAACAGAAAATCCATTTACTAGTACAAAGACTGACACTCAGATATTTGGGTGTCTCACTAGAAAACAAAAGATGAGCTACCATTAAAAAGACATACAGGAAGCCGCACATCTTTATATTAGTGTGTTTAGAACGCTTAGCAAGTCTCCTCATCAACGGTAAGGCCAGCTATGATTTGGGCCCAGGGCTTGAATGTCTTTGTGTAATTTAGAAGGATATATGTGCCACGTTTTGAAATGCTTTTCAGTGAAGAATTTATTTTGTAGGAGGCTCACCTCCACAATCCATGTGTACCCAGTCATATCAGAAACACATAATTAAAAAAAGATCACTTTGGCCAAGTTAGCCCCCAGGAGGATAAGGAGCTGATAATTCCGTATTACTTGTACTCTCCATTTCTTTACCGCCTTCCTTAGCAATTTTTGATCATAGATCACAGCTCACTAGCTTCTCCAATAAACATAGAGGAAAATTTAAAAGATGGAACTCAAACAAGAATTTGCATCCTATGCAAAACAACAGGTTTGGCGGGGGGGAGGAAATTCTATGAAGAAGAGACTGAAACTTTACCAGAATGTAAGAACTATGTTTCATCTGGCCGCTCTTTTGAAGTGTCCCAGTGAGAATTTTTCAGAATTGACCACCTGAATAAACAGCAATTTTTAGCTAGGCAAGTCATTAACTATAGACTTTACTCAAAAGTAGGACTTTGTCATGTTATCTCTCTATGAAGCCAAGCACCAAAACATTGGTGACCTTGAAGGTGACACTCTCCAGAGATAGGGCAGTTGTCTCAGGAGTGGGAAAGCAAGAAAGAGGGGGAGATTCAGAGCTTGATTTCCTTTGGATATGTACCTCAAAGGCCTTGCTACTCTAAAATCATGTTCCCAGAGGCCTGTCTCAGGTGGCTAAAATGTCACCACTAAAGAGCCAGCCATTTGTATTATTACCTACTATAATGCAAATATTCCCTGAGCTATCAACACATATAAATAAACTGCTATCTCCCCATGCTGCCACAGTATGATTTCTGTAGTCTGATTCTATTTTTAGCATGACAGTTGCCGGAGAGCAAATGTGGATAGTGTGTGGGAGTGACAGTGACACTAGTGGGGAGTGGGATGGCATAGAGATGGAGGGAAGGAGAACCACGTGCAAGAACATGTGCAGAAACCACAGAGATAAAGTTGTGCAAAGCAAGGGCACTGACCCAAACATCTCTGGGTTGAGCACAGTGAGTGCCTCCTGTCTGCTTGGGAGCTGCATCAGGGTGCTGGGCAGCCAGAGCCAAGGGAAGAAGGAGAGAGAGGCTCCTGAGATAGATCTTATCTTCACGGTTTGGTTTAGTTCTGACGCTTGGCCACCTACAGAGTAGAAGCGATGAGAAGGATTTTGGCTTTGGGTACAGGTCAACCCTGGGGAGGAGAGGATTGCAGAATGGGAGGAGGGTTTTGGCTTACTATGGTGTGTGCTCTGTGTGTGTGTGTGTGTGTGTGTGTGTGTGTGTGTGTGTGTGTGTAGAAATTGGGATCAGAAATTTGACAGCAGAGCAGGGAGTTCTGACATGAACAGCAGAGTGGTTTTGATAAGCAGATGGACAGGTACAGTAAATGCATCTAAGAATGAGAACAGAAGGCTGGATTTGGGAATGCAGGTGCAGGTGGTGGGGAGCTCCATGACTGGGAGAAACTACGCTGATCCTTGCTTTCCTTGGCATTGTGCCTTTTTGTCTTTTTCTCTTTTACTATTTTATGTTTGTCTCTTCTTTCCTTTTTGTTTGTTTTAATTGGGGTAAAAAAACACAAACATAAAATGTACCCTTTAAACCATTGCTAAGTGCACAGTTGAGTAGTGGTAAGTATATTCACACTGATGGGCAACCCACTTCCAGAATGTTTCCGTCTTGCACAACTGAAACAGTGCCCATTAAATTATAATTCCTTATTCCCTCCCGCCATCTTCTCAGCCCCCAGCAATCACCATTCTACTTTCTGTTTCTATGGATCTAAGTACCTCATAGGAGTGGAATCTTACTGTATTTATCCTTCTGTGACTGGCTTCTTTCACTCAACATAAGGTCCATGTTGTAGCCTGTGTGGGAATCTCACTCCTTTTCCAGACTGATAAAGCTCCTCTGTGGTACAGACCACACTTGGTCTATCCATCCATCCATCCGAGGACATGGGGGATGCTTCCACCTCTTGGCTATTGTGCGTGCTCTCCATGTTTAGCAGCCCCCTTCCCTCTTCTTAGTTGTACACGTCAGGAAGCTGAAGTATATTTTAAATCATTTCTTCACTAAATAAGTCCATCAGGAGAAAGGGGGGAAGCATATGGAAAACAGGTTAACAGCTTGGTATCCAGTGGTGTGTGCTCTGTGTGTGTGTGTGTGTGTGTGTGTGTGTGTGTGTGTAGAAATTGGGATCAGAAATTTGACAGCAGGATCTTGGACAGTTAATATGGCTGGGTCTCTGTTGGTACATCTGTAAAATGAGGGTCTAAATGGGTGTCCTTCTAAGGTCTATGATTTCTTGTTCTTGCTCCTTATGTTTAAAGCAAGAGGGCTAAACGCTTATTTCAAATCAAGTAGACTATTCCCCACTTGTATCAGACTGTTTTGGATTTTCTTCCCTTTGAGCAAATGATTCTTTGAGAGAAAAATTCTCTACTTCCAAGCTCCTTTTATGAGTCTGTTCGTATTTTCAACTGGCACTGCCTTTGATATGTAAGGAGTTTCATAGCTTCCTTCAGATAAACCCTAAGATTATCTCTCTTAAACCTTAGCCTCAATTAAATGTTTTTAATACACAAATATTCACTGAACACTTACAACTGTCCAGAATTATATTAGTCACCATGGAGAATTAAAAGAGAGAGAGAGAGAGAGTGCAATATAAAACAATGGTATGGTTCTAAAGAAGCTCCAAACCTAATCAACTATGTCCTAGGTTTGGGGGATTATTGATTTTTAAAATTTCCTTTCAACTTATCCTAACTTATACTTAGGTTTTATCATCATTACTAGTTCTAAAATTGATTAATCCTGTGATATATCTCTGGCTTTCTTTCCCCATTCAGAACATTATGTTTTTTGTCTGGGTGACCCTAACAATGTATCCAGTCATTCACACGTTAAAACCCTTGCAAATATGGCATGGTACAGAGACTTCTGCATTTCACCTGTGAAGGCATGTCATGAAGAAGAATTAGAAACAAAAATTTTACATTATTCAAAAAGCATGTTGAGTACACAGTATGCAAGTTGTCTTAAAGGACTAATATTCCTACTCTGGAAAGATGAAGGCTTATGAGTGACACCATCACAGTCTAACAAATATTGATAGATTTGAATGAAAGGATACGGGAATTAGGGAGAACCCAACTAAACTCAAAAAATAAACTCTGGACCAATTAAATAAGCCAAACTTGCCACTTAAATGTGCTGCTCTGCAGAAATAGTCTGGGCTTACTGAACTCATCAAGTCCCCAGGAGAGGCGCAGCCTATAAGTACAGTTTTAATAAAGTTTGATAAATGAATACAACAGGTTTAAAGGAGAAATTATGCAGATAAAAGGGCTCCCTTGGACATGGTTTGGTAGCTGCTTTTACATGTGGCTATTTCAACTGTATGTAGTCCCTCTGGAGATAGAGGAGCTCATATTAAAATTTCTGTTATGGGCTGAATTGTGTGTCATCTTCTGTGTCCGCCCCACCCAAATTCATATGGTGAAGTCCTAACCTCCAGTACTTCAGACTGTGACTGTATTTGGAGATAGAGCCTTTATCGTTTTGACTAAATTGCAATGAGGTCATTAGGGTGGGTCCTAATGTTATATGTACTTACAAGAAGAGAACATTTGGACACATACATGTGTGGAAGGAAGATGGCATGAAGACATAGGGAGAAGGCTGCCATCTACAACCAAGGATCAAGGCCTGGGACAGATTCTTCCCTCATTACCTTCAGAAGGAAACAATCCTGCCAAAACCTTGAGTTAGCACTTCCAGCCTCCAGAAGTGAGAGACAATAAATTTCTGTTGTTTAGGGGCGCCTGGGTGGCTCAGTCGGTTAAGCGTCTGCCTTCATCTCAGGTCATGGTCTCAGAGTTCTGGGATCAAGCCTGCATGAGGCCTTCCACTCAGCAGGGAACCTGCTTCTCCCTCTCCCTCTGCTGTACCTCCCCCCACTCATACTCACTCTCTCTCAAATAAATAAATAATATCTTTACAAAAATTCTGTTGTTCAAGCTACCCAGTCCATGGTATTAATATGGCAACCCTAGTGAATCAATATGGTTGTGACACACTTTTATATTATTTATTTAGCAAACACTTATACAGAGCTTACTATGTGCCAAACACACTTCAAAGCATTTTACAAATTTTATTTTATTTCATTTTTAAAAGATTTTATTTTTTTCACTGTTCTAAACACATTTTGTTATTTTTTTAATTAACATATAATGTATTGAGGAAGAGGAAAACATGGCAGAGGAGTAGGGGACCTATTCTAACAGGTCCCCTGAATTGAGCTGAATAAGCCCACTCTGAACACCCATGAAATCAGCCTGAGATGTAAGAAGATATACCTGGATCTCTACAAACAGAATATCGCAGGAGGTTGGTTTCAAGGTATGAAGTGGAGAGCCTTGATTCTGCGGGCAGATATCAGAAGATAACTGGAAGGGGTAGGGAGCTATGGGGATCCTGCACCCCTGATTTGTGAAAGCCTCCAGTGCTGGAGATGGGGCACAGACTTGCAGACTGGTAGCGGCAGGGAAAGGACTTTAGGGCAGCCCCCCAGAGAGAAACCTTGAGTGGCGGGGCCACACGTGCGAACTGGGGGCGGCTGGCGGTTTTAGAAGCACAAAGAGCAGAGACATGCCCCCGGGCCCAGACCTGGAGCCTTGCTGAGGGGCGCACAATCCAGGACTCTAGTTTATAGCAGCACAGAGAGAAACAGAGATAGTGTGGCCTGGAGAGCTCACTGAAGAACAGACTGTGATCTCTCTGCTCTGAGGCAGAAGGTTGGAAACTATCTCTTCTGCTCTCACTCTCAGAAGAGATGCAGAAAGTCACCAGGGGAAGCCGCCAGAGAACAAAAGCCCCAAAAAACCGGTTTTCACTGAGCCCATCCCCCTCCCGCCAGAGGGGGCAGGGCAACTCTGCCCAAACAGAGTTGCCTCAGTAACAGCACAGCAGACCTCTCCCCCATAACACAAGCTGGGAGAATAAGAGGCTGACAACCCTAAGGACCCTAGAAAACAGGTGCATCTTGCTTGAGTTGTGGTCAATAATTTGGACTCTGTACATTCTCTCAACCACCCCTCAACAGAATGACTAGGAGAAGGAACACCCAAAATAGGAAACACTCAGAGACTGTGATCTCTGCCACAGATTTACAAATGGATACAGATATAACCAAGATGTTGGAAATGGACTTCAGGGTAGCAGTTATGAAGAAAATAGCTAGAATGGAGAAATCGATTAATGGCAACATAGAGTCTCTAAGGGCAGAAATGAAAGCTGAACTGACAGAATTTAAAAATGCTATCAATGAGATCCAATTTAATCTAGATAATCTAACAGCTAGGGTAAGTGAAGCAGAAGAACGAATTGGTGATCTAAAGGACCACTTGATAGAAAAGAAAGAAAAAGAGGAGGCCAGGGACAAACAACTCAATATCCATGAAAACAGAATCAGAGAAATAAATGACACCATGAAATGTCCGAATGTCAGAATTATTAGGATCTCTGAGGAGGTGGAGAGAGAGAGAGAGGACTAGAAGATATATTTGAGGAAATCATAGTTGAGAACTTCCCTAACCTGGGGAATGAAACAAACATTCGTGCCCTAGAAGCAGATAGGACCCCTCCAAAGATCAAGGAATACAGGCCAATGCCCCGGCATGTAATAGTAAAATTCGCAAATCTTAGAACCAAGGAAACCATCTTAAGGGAAGTTAGGGGAAAGAGCTTCCTTAAATTCAGAGGGAGGAACATCAGAATAACGTCAGACTTATCCACAGAGACCTGGCAGGCCAGAAAGGCCTGGCAAGACATATTCGGGGTACTAAACGAGAAGAACATGCAGCCAAGAATAATTTATCTGGCAAGGCTGTCGTTTAGAATGGATGGAGAGATGCAGAGCTTCCAAGACTGGCAGAAACTGAAAGAATGCAAGAAATATTAAGCGGAGTTCTATAAAAGGAGAAAGACCCCAAGAGTGATACAGAACAGAAATTTACAGAGACAGTCTATAAAAACAAGGTGTTCACAGGCAACATGATGACAATAAATTCATATCTTTCAAGAATCACTCTCAACGTGAACGGCCTAAATGCTCCCCCAAAACAGCACAAGGTTGCAGATTGGATAAAAAGACAGGACCCATCCATATGCTGTCTACAAGGGACTCATTTTGAACCTAAAGATACATCAGGACTGAAAGTGAAGGGATGGAGCTCCATCTTCCATGCCAACGGACCTCAAAAGAAAGCTGGGGTAGCAATTCTTATGTCAGACAAATTAGATTTTAAACTGAAGAGTGTAGTTAGAGACACAGAAGGACACTATATCATTCTTAAAAGGTCTATCCAACAAGAATATCTAACAATTGTAAATATCTACTCCCCCAACATGGGAGCAGCCATCTACATAAGCCAACTGTTAACCAAAATAAAGAGTCATATTGACGTTAATTGTAGGAGACCTCAGTACTCCACTCTCAGCAATAGACAGATCATCTAAGCAGAAAATCAACAAAGAAACAAGAGCTTTGAATGACACAACAGAATACTCATTCTTCTCGAGCGCACACAGAACTTTCTCCAGAACAGACCACAGACTGGGTCACAAATCAGGTCTCAACTGACACCAAAAGATTGAGATTATTCCCTGCATATTCTCAGACCATAAGGCTTTAAAACTGGAACTCAATCACAAGAAAAAAAATTGGCAGAAATTCAAACACTTGGAAGCTAAAGACCACTCAGCTCAAGAGTCAACCAGGTCAACCTGGTCAACCAGGAAATCAAAGAAGAACTTAAACAATTCATGGAAACCAATGAGAATGAAAACACATCGGTCCAAAACCTATGGGCTACTGCAAAGGCGGTCCTAAGGGGGACATACATAGCCATTCAAGCCTCACTCAAAAAAAAAAAAAAGAAAGAAAAATCCCGAATTCACCAACTAACGCTACACCTTAAAGAACTAAAGAAAAGGCAACAAACGATGCCTAAGCCACGCATTAGGAGAGAAATAATTAAGATTAGAGCAGAGATCGATGAATTAGAAACCAGAAACACAGTAGATCAGATCAATGTAACTAGAAGCTGGTTCTTTGAAATAATTAATAAGATCGATAAACCACTGTCCAGACTTATCCAAAAGAGAAGAGAAAGGACCCAAATTAATAAAATTAAGAATGAAAGGAGAGAGATCATGACTAACACCAAGGAAATAGAAACAATTATTAGAAATTATTATCAACAACCATATGCCAATAAATTGAGCGATCTGGAAGAAATGGATGCCTTCCTGGAAACCTATAAACTCCCAAGACTGAAACAGGAAGAAATTGACAACCTGAATAGGCCAATAACCAGTAACGAGATTGAAGCAGTGATCAAAAACCCCCCGAAAAACAAGAGTCCAGGGCCTGATGGATTCCCTGGGGGACTTCTACCAAACATTCAAAGAAGAAATAACTCTATCCTCCTGAAGCTGCTTCAAAAAATAGAAACAGAAGGAAAGCTTCCAAACTCATTCTAGGAGGCCAGCATTACCTAAATCCCCAAACCAGGTAAAGACCCGATCAAAAAGGAGAATTTCAGACCGATATCCCTGATGAATATGGATTCCAAAATCCTCAACAAAATCCTAGCTAATAGGATCCAACAATACATTAAAAGGATCATCCACCACGACCAAGTGAAATTTATCCCCGGGATGCAAGAGTGGTTCAACATTTGCAAATCAATTAATGTGATAGAACACATTAGTGAGAGGAAAGAGAAGAACCATATGGTCCTCTCAATGGATGCAGAAAAAGCATTTGACCAAATACAGCATCCTTTCATGATTAAAACTCTTCAGAGTAGAGGGATGGAGGGAACATTCCTCAAGTTCATAAAATCCATCTATGAAAAACCCACAGTGAATATCATCCTCAATGGGAAAAGCTGAGAGCCTTTCCCTTAAGATCAGGAACACATCAAGGATGCCCACTCTCGCCACTATTGTTCAACATAGTACTAGAAGTCCTAGCAACAGCAATCAGACAACAAAAAGAAATAAAAGTATTCAAACTGGCAAAGAAGTCAAACTCTCTCTCTTTGCAGATGACTATACTTTACATGGAAAATCCAAAAGACTCCACCCCCAAATTACTAGAACTCATACAGCAATTCAGTAATGTGGCAGGATACAAAATCAATGCACAGAAATCAGTTGCTTTCTTATACACTAACAATGCAACTATAGAAAGAGAAATTAGAGAAATGATTCCATTTACAGTTACACCAAAAACCATAAGATAACTCAGAATAAACTTAGCCAAGGAGGCAAAGGATCTATACTCTAGGAACTACAGATGAAAGAAATGAAGAAGACACAAAACTCATGAAAGAAATTGAAGAAGACACAAAAACATGGAAAAATATTCCATGCTCATGGATTGGAAGAAGAAACATTGTTAAAATGTCTATGCTGCCCAAAGCAATCTACACCTTCAATGCCATCCCGATCAAAATTCCAATGACATTTTTCAAAGCACTGGAACAAACATTCCTAAAATTTGTATGGAATCAGAAAAGACCCTGAATCGCCAAGGAAATGTTGAAAAAGAAAAACAAAGCTGGGGGCATCACGTTGCCCAATTTCAAGCTATATTACAAAGCAGAGATCACCAAGCCAGCATGGTACTGGTACAAAAACAGACATATAGACCAATGGAACAGAATAGAGAGCCCAGATATGGACCCTCAACTCTATGGGCAAATAATCTTTGACAAAGCGGGAGAAAACATGCAAAAGAAAAAAGACAGTCTCTTCAATAAATGGTGCTGGGAAAATTGGACAGCCACATGCAGAAGAATGAAACTCGACCATTCTCTAACACCATACACAAAGATAAACTCAAAATGGATGAAACACCTCGATGTGAGACAGGAATCCATCAAAATCCTAGAGGAGGACATAGGTAGTAACCTCTTTGACATTGGCCACAGCAACTTCTTTCAAGATACATCTCCAAAGGCTAATGAAACAAAAGCAAAAATGAACTTTTGGGACTCATCAAGATAAAAAGCTTCTGCACAGCAAAGGAAACAGTCAACAAAACAAAGAGGCAACCCACAGAATGGGAGAAGATATTTGCAAATGACACTACAAAGGGCTGATAGCCAAGATCTATAAAGAACTTCTCAAACTCAACACCCAGAAAACAAATAATCAGGTCAAAAACTGGGCAGAAGACATGAACAGACACTTCTCCAAAGAAGACATACAAATGGCTAACAGACACATGAAAAAATGTTCATCATCATTAGCCATCAGGGAAATTCAAATCAAAACCACACTGAGATACCACCTTACGCCAGTTAGAATGGCAAAAATTGGCAAGGCAAGAAACAACAAATGTTGGAGAGGTTGTGGAGAAAGGGGAACCCTCTTACACTGTCGGTGGGAAGGCAAGTTGGTACAGCCACTTTGGAAAACAGTGTGGAGGTGCCTCAAAAAATAAAAAATAGAGCTACCCTATGACCCAGCAATTGCACTCCTGGGTATTTACCCCAAAGACACACATGTAGTGCAAAGAAGAGCCATAGGCACCCCAGTGTTAATAGCAGCAATGTCTGCAATAGTCAAACTGTGGAAAGAGCTGAGATGCCCTTCAACAGATGAATGGATAAAGAAAATGTGGTCCATATATACAATGGAATATTACTCAGCCATCAGAAAGGATGAATACCCAACTTTTACATCCACATGGATGGGACTGGAGGAGATTATGCTAAATGAAATAAGTCAAGCAGAGAAAGTCAAATATCATAGAGTTTCACTTATTTGTGGAACATAAGGAATAGCATGGAGGACTTTAGGAGAAGGAAGGGAAAAATGAAGGGGGGGGAATCGGAGGGAGAGATGAACCATGAGAGACCATGGACTCTGAGAAACAAACTGAAGGTTCTAGTGGGGAGGGGATGGGGGGATGTTTTAGCCTGGTGATGGGTATTAAAGAGGGCACGTATTGAGTGAAGCACTGGGTGTTATACGCCAACAATGAATCATGGAACACTACATCACAAACTAATGATGTAATGTATGGTGATTAACATAACATAATAAAATAAAATTAAACAACAAAACAACAACAGAAAACATATAATGTATTATTTGTTTCATGGGTACAGGTCTATGATTCATCAGTCTTACACAATTCACAGTGCTCACCATGGCACATACCCTCCCCAATGTCCATCATCCAGCCACCCCCTCCTTCCCACACCCTTCACTCCAGCAACCCTCAGTTTGTTCCCTGAGATTAAGAATCTCTTATGGTTTGTCTCCCTCTCTGGTTTTGCCTTGTTTCATCTTTCCCTCTCTTCCGCTATGATCCTCTGTCTTGTTTCCCAAATTCCTCATATCAATGAGGTCATATGATACTTGTCTTTCTCTGATTGGCTTATTTCACTTAGCATAATACCCTCTAGTTCCATCCACGTTGTTGCAAATGGCAAGATTTAATTTTTGATGGCTGCATAATATTCCATTGTATATATATATATATATATATATATATATATATACCACAACTTCTTTGTCCATTCATCTGTTGTTGGACATCTAGGCTCTTTCCATAATTTGGCTATTGTGGACATTGCTGCTATAAACATTAGGGTGCACATGCCACTTCGGATCACTACGTTTGTATCTTTGGGGTAAATACACAGTAGTGCAATTGCTGGGTCGTAGGGTAGCTCTACTTTCAATTAAAAGATTTTATTTTTAAGGAATTTCTACCACACCCAATGTGGGGCTCGAACTCACAACCCTGAGATCAAGCGTCTCATGCTCTACTGACTGAGCTAGCCAGGCACCAGCCTTTTACAAATTTTAATTTAATTATCATAACAACCCTATGAAGTAGAAACTACTATTGTCCCCATTTTACAGATTGGGTAACTGAAGCACAAAAACATTAAGTAACTTGCCTAACGTGGTAAGTAAAGGAGCCAGTATCTGAATGGGCAGTCTGATTTGAGTCCACATGCTGAAACCCCTCTCTACAAGGTCTGTTGCCCTTTGTCTCCTAGGGGATTTAACCAGGGATTCTAAGATACGAGTTAAAACTTGTCTCCACAGAGGTGTGTGTGTGTGTGTGTGTGTGTGTGTGTGTATGTGTGTGTGTGTGTGTGTTTAAATCTAATACCACACCATCCCTCACTGCCAAGTAGATAGAAATCACATTTCATAATGTTTTTCTAGATTTTTAAACCTCACATCAAGGAAAACAACCCAGAATTTTTAAACAAAATATCTGCTGGTCCTTCATGAGAAGCGGACTACTGGACTCTCCAGGCTTTGGATGAACAATTCTTATTTCTTACTTAGCAACATTCCATAGAGGTATGAGAGGAGTGATGTTGTCTTCTCTGTTAGCCAGCAAATAACCACTTCTAGTTATACAGAACTTGAAGAATTGCATGAAAGGTAGGGCTCTGCAGTCATACAAGACAGCTTGCAAGCAAAGAGCTTTTCCATCTGCGTCCTTAGCTATCAACCAATGTGTGTGCAGATGCATGACTTCAATGTCTGAAAACTCTCTCTACAAAATCAACCAGAGAAGCCAAATTTAATGAATAAACATTTTAGAACATGGGCAACTAGGAGGAAAAAATTCACTGCAGGGAAAGAGGGAATCTTTTATCCCTGGCCAGAAAACACAAGGGTGTTGAAGGTTGATGTTGTGGTGGTATTTTCCGTGAAGAGCATCGGAAGCTGGACTGCAGCTCAGTGGGGAGAGTTAGTTATTAAATGGAAGGAAAGTACACATGTCCAACCTGCTGAGCGTGCACCATGTTGCACACCTCCCCACACCCTGCCCTTGAGAGTTTCAGGTTGAAAGACTTTGTTTGCAGTTTTTCATTGCTCAGACTCTTGAGTGGAGGAGCCAGAAACACACCTCTTTACTCTTCCCTATTTCAGCTGACTGACTTGGAGATTTTGTGGAGGCGACTGTGAGAGGCAAAGGTGGTGCCAGCAAAAGGGTGGACTTTAATGGATCAAACACACTTAGTGATGGGGGAAAAGAAAGACAGAGTGACGGAGGGGTTTCATGTTCCACATACATTCCGTAGGTTTTTCACGCCCCTCAAGAGTTGATGCTGGACCCCAAGTTATACAAGAACAGCTTGATAGAAGGTTAGCAACAGATCCTTTTCCAATCATGACAGAGGAAACAAAACCAAAGTCTGCTCATCAACAAGGGGGCAGTGACCTGTGACCTCCTCTAAACCATTCCTTCTCACATCCAGTCCAAAGCTCGGCTTCTTTAAAATGATCTGTGTGGTTTTCTATCTTGTTCTAATAGGAAGCATTGGCACTGCCCCCTCCCCAAGTTATCTCTGATATTTCCAAACAGGCCCCAGTCCCAAAATTTCCACTGCAGAGAAATCCGAAGCAAGCTTGTTGGCAAGTCTCTCCTGTTGTTCTGGGAGCCAGCTCTGCCCCAGGTGTTCTAATGTTGACATGCGCTGCAGGGAGCCGACTTAGAACATCTGAGAACAAAAGGAGAAAAACATTATGAAACGTGATTTCTACCTGGGATATGCCAGATAGGAAGGAAAGAAGTCCTTTGTAAGGAAGCAGGTCTCAGCCTGAATTGCAGTGCCCAGTAAAGAATGCCAGGAGTTTGTTGTGGGGGGGTGGGGTGGCTGGGGGGGGGTGGTGGGGAAGGAGGGTCAAGATTTGTAAATGAGACTGCCTAGCTCCAGAGAGGCAGCATGATGTTGAAAGCAAGGCCAGATTCACCCACACCAGCCATGTGAGAAAACTTCGTAAGAAGCCAGGGAACTGAGAAACATTTCTAAAACTGAAACCTTTGTAGATCCGTGATATCTTTGGAGATGTTGCTAGAGAATTGAGTTATGTGTGAGGTCAAGGCTGGATCTGACTTCCTCTCTGGGTAGTTTAACCTAAATGGAAGACTTTGGGGAATTCAGTTCTTCATGCATGCTGAAGCCTCCCACTTCCCCAAACTGAAGTTCTTTATCACTCTCTCAAGCAGATACCATGACAACACAGCAGGTAGCTTTATGCTCCTTCAGGTCCTTTTAACTCGAATAACAACATTGCTAGTTTATCATTTCCAGCTAAGTCAGGCAATACCTGCTATGCAGGATTTCTAAGCAAAATAATTTACTGCAAGAAATTGTCAATTGCTTGTCTGCCTTGGTGACTCTAAAGAGATTGACAAAGACCAGAGATATGAAAGGAAAATATTTGTAAAATAGAATCAGAGTCCTTGCTCCCTCCACTTGGCATCATTCTTATCTTTCTAGAGTAATTCTAAGACTCATATTCAAGTTGAAACTCACCCTGATGCCTTTTCATGATGAATATTTGTATAACTGGTTGTTCATTTGTTCCTTAGTAAGTTAACCAATTTATTGCAGATGAAGCCTAAGTATATGGAAGTGAACCAATTTGCATGTACTTTTGGTCGGAATAAGAGTTTCATCCTACCACAGGTGAAGCTAAATTTCACACAAGGAAGTATATTATGCGAAGCACTTTATAAAAGTGCATGCACATTTTCTGACAATTATGTTAGCCGATTGGGTTCAAGTAGAACTTATAAAAAGGTCTTATCGGGTTATTCTTTAAGAAAAACCCTGATATTGCTGAAAGTACCTCAATATTTTCTCACCCGAGCAAACTTGTGTTGGTTAAATTATGCTCCTGGGTTGCATAACTTAATTAGGAAGCGGGAATACCAGAAACCCACTTGAGGTTTAAAGAGCAATGAGGTTGAAATAACTGTGGTCTCCAAAGTATTGAGTCAAGAAAATGCTCTGAGTTCACGGAGTGATTTGGAGAGAAAGCAAAAGGAATCCAGTGGTTATGTGGTAAGGTAGTAAGATTTCTGAACCAATAGTCAAAAGATCTAGCTTCAGATTCCAGCTTTTGTTGGCACATACTGGGGAATTCACTTTTCCTCTCTGGGTTTCAACTATAGAATAAGGTTCTTGGATTAGATGATTTCTTTGAGGCCCCTTCCAAGTCTACTACTCTGTGAAATAGGTGACCTTAGTTTAGGGCATGCTGGTTTTGATCAGTGATACATTTTTTTTGTTGTTTATACATATTTTAATTAAATTAAAATTTGTACTACATTAGGATGCTTGGGATTTTTTCAAAAAAATTTTTTTTAAATCCCTGCATTCAAGTCGGTTAACCAGGCTATTTAAGTAGTTTAAGACTAGAAATTGCCAGGTAAAATTGATAAGGTAGGATTTTTAACTACACCTCAATAAAATAACAAAAAAAGAATGAATGGGGTGTGGAGTTTAACGGAGCAAGCTGTCACAATAGCAGCATGGAGACCTTATATCAAAGACAAGGATGAAGATATTTAACACTTGTCCAAGTTTTAGCAGACAGAACATGAGGGCAAGAGAATTTGCTCTCTAAGGCCATGATGGGAAAAGAGATGTTCATAAATATTTCTTTATTTTGGAGCATAAATTTTGGTTTAAAAGAAATAGAGGATGATCAAAATGAACATTTGTAACATTAAAGAAATAAAATAATGTAACATGAAAAAGCCCTTGATACTTCATAGGCTGTAAGCAAAGATCTAAACAATACTTCTTCAATAAAAGTGGTTATCTGAGTAAATGTTAGCTTCTAATTTATCTTTCGGAGCCTAATTTTTATGACCTCAGCTAATAAACTTCAAAGTCTCCACTCAAATAAGGAATTCTGTAGGAAGTATGGAAATCTAGAAGTTGGAGCAGAAGACAAGCAAGATAGAGGTGTTATCCTAATGCATAAATGTTGATGTCACAGAACTGTGAAGGACGACACTAGCCCAGCTGCCATTGGCCGAGGAACTCATTACTGCCTCTCTTAGGGTGGGTTGCCTGAGATGGGGGCTCTGGGAGGGAGATTTGCCTGAAGGAGGGTCAATGGGAATTCTCTCTAGACGTTGACCTGGGAGGGAGTGAGGGAAGCAGGATTGGGCAGGAGAAGGTGAGCTGTGGTGCAGTTGCAGTAATGGCTTTAGCCAATGCCACAGAAAGTTCTGGAGCTGGGATGGCCTTTCAAAGTTGTCTTCGGTCAAGGTAGGAAGGCTGGACCTATGTACCCTCACAAAAATTGGTCATTGGATGTGAGCTGCACCTGGGGAGGAAGCACAACCCGGGGCAAAGCAGCTCCCCCTAGCTGAGGGCAGTCCCCAGAGAGAAACCCACCTGTGAGATTTATGTAGTTAATGCTGTCAACTGATGGGGGAGAGAACACCCCACTCCTGAAAGGCCACTGGGGGTCCTGCACCACGGCATCTGCTATTCATCTTGATAGCACGAAAACTGACTCTTCACTGTGAAAAAAACCATACAAAACAGTAACAAAACATCAACAAACAAGAGCTCAGCTCCTAAGCAACATCACCTATATTTTCCAAAAAAAGATCGTGATAACAAATGCCTTTGAACAGATGAAACAGATGCTACCAAGTCTATGCACCAAATCGAGTGAACTTGACTCATCCGAGAGTCTCTGCACGGGAAATCTGGCAACATATCATCTATGCCCACATCCAATAATAACAAATTGAGAGAAGTATTAAAAAATTTCTTAATAACAGGAAGTAGTGTCCACTCATACTGTGTCTGTGAGGAAAGAGCCAAACAAAATGACATGAGGAGAAAACACCCAACAACTTAAAAAGGGACAGGAATCTGGAACCAGTTAGTATCATAGGGAAAAATGTGTCCTAGCATTTCACTATACCTAAGAGTATCACCACATTACAGCTCATCACTGTGATTGAAATTTTTAATGATTATGTAGGTGTTCAAGAAAATTGTATTCTAGGGGCACCTGGGTGGCTCAGTTGGTTGGGCGACTGCCTTCGGCTCAAGTCATGATCCTGGAGTCCCGGGATCGAGTCCCGCATCGGGCTCCCTGCTCGGCGGGGAGTCTGCTTCTCCCTCTGACCCTCCCCGGTCTCATGTGCTCTCTCTCTCTCATTCTCTCTCTTTCAAATAAATAAATAAAATCTTAAAAAAAAGAAATATTATTAAAAAAAGAAAATTGTATTCTATACATTTTGCTTATAAAAGAAAAATAAATTTCAGAACTATTTCCTTTTAGAAGAGTTAATTTTTAAAAAGCTTGATGCTTATTCATAGTTATCCAGAAAATCTTGGCTGTCCAGATTCCAGTCAGTTCTCAAAAGGACCCATATAGCCAATATTTACTATATGCATAGACTCAGAAGTTAAAGGTTAATAGGCATGGCTTCAGCAGTGTTTTATTAGGTAGATGTTCACACAGCCAATCTGTGGCAGTGGCTCCAATATCCTATTTCTTTCCTTCCTTAATCAGGTCCTCTAAGGAGTACAGTTGATAAGCAAGACGCTAGGCACAGATTCTTTCAGGTGAACTAGACAATTCAATAGCAAGGAGTCTGGAGCATGCTCTTTGCCTCACCGGCCATCTCCCCCTTGCTAACCTAGCCTAGAAAAACTGTCTGCCAGCAGGTAGAATTCTGCCCTGGCTTGGTCATCCATTCAGTCCATTTCCTATTGCTTTCAGAGAGGAAAGTGGATATAAAGAAGACAGTAAAAGCAGGGCTCCAACCAGCCTTCAGAAGCCATGACTGCTTTGGAAGTGAATGATTTGCTTTTCCACTGACTCAGCCATGTATGAGGAGAAAGTATTCCTGAAAATTTACCTAACTGGAAAGTCGATGGAAGCAAATTTTTTGTGAAACGCTGAATCATTCTGATCAATTAGCCAGAAGTTTATGCAATTTCTCTTTTATCACCGGAAGATCTTTAGTAATTGTAGGCACTCCTCTTATTTCAATAGCTTCAGAGAGGGATTGTTGACACCTTAGATTAAGCCAGTGGATACATGCCACCTTCTTCCATTCATAAAGTCAGAGAACGAGGCATGTGCCGAAAACCTGAAAGTCTTTATGGGACTGGACTTCAAAACAATTTTTTTTTCTTGAAGTCTTTTTAACATTCCTATAAGATCTCTATACCACGAATATAATTAGGAATCCTCTAATCTTTTTTTCATATTGTAATAAGAACACTTAACATGAGATCTACCCTCTTGACAAATTTTGAAGTGTACAATACAGTGTTGTTGACCATAGGTACAATATTGTGCAGCATAAGTCTAGAGCTCATTCATCTTGTTTAACTGAAACTTTATGCCCCCTTGATTAGTAACTCCCTGTTTCCCCTCCCCCCACCCCTGGCAACCATCCTTCTTCCCTGTCATCCTACAAATTTGACTACTTTAGATACTTCATATGAATGGAATCATGCACTATTTGTCTTTCTGTGTCTGGCTTATTTCACTGAGCATATCTTCCTCAAGGTCCATCCATGTTGTTCACGTATTGCAGAATTTCCTTCACTTTTTTTCTGCCAAAGGACACAGAGGCTGTTTCCCTATCTTGGCTACTGTGAATAGTGAGTGCTGTGATGAACATGGAAGATATTTCTTCAAGATTCTGGAAATCTTCTCATCTTAAATGCATACAAATCATATCCATTATCTGCCTTTCTCCTCCCCTCATCTTTCTTTGTTCTCAGTCAAGCCTCCTGGCATTTCTGACATTCACCTCGATTGCTATGTTTCCATAGAATAGCATGACACATTACTCTATACCCTGGCATAACTAACTAAATCTACCCTTTTTACAGGTAACAGTTTTGCTTACACTGTATCTTCAGTGCTGGGGGCACTTGAATAAATATTAATAAGCAAAAATAATTATGTCTTCTTTACTTACCTTTTTGTTTGAAGTTGCTTAACATCTCCTATAGTCCTGACCACACATAACACAAGCTAACTCAAATTAGAGATTTATATACTTAAGAGACTCACCTTTCCATTTATCCTAATTGTTAATTTTCTACTCAGATAAAATATCTAGCATGAAGTAAGCCTTGAAGTGGAGGCATCTTTCTGAAAGTATACATGAAACTATGTAAGACCCATTCAAACTATTAATCATGTCTCCATGGTTAAAAAAATCCAAACACTCAACACAAATTGAGTGAGGAAATTGGCCATAATCTCAAAAACAGAATCTTACACTTTTAGATCTTACAAAGAAAGACTATTTTTCCTATGAAATCATAAACAAAAATTAGTGTATCTGACCTTGAAAACATGGTTGGCTGGCTTAATTCCAACATCACTGGAGCAAACTGGAGCTTGTTATTCATCCTTCAGTGAAATAAGGCACATTTGGGATATACGGTGTTCTTAACTTCATGTTGGAGGAAACAGAAGAT
The DNA here is from genome assembly GCF_037043125.1 of Eumetopias jubatus. NCBI lineage: Eukaryota > Metazoa > Chordata > Mammalia > Carnivora > Otariidae > Eumetopias > Eumetopias jubatus. The sequence continues at coordinate 164,830,036 of NW_028274807.1, forward strand.
AGCTAATGTTACTCAAGGTAGCATTCCATTGGTGTTAATGATCAATTAAAGCCCATTGTGATGGGGTAATTTCTAAAATATGCCTGACCTGAGAGAAAGAACCTTAAATTAAACCGGCAACATGACATAAAGAATTCTTGTTGAAAGTGAGAACTTAAAATTTCCCCAAGCTAAAGGAGGTCTGATTACAGCATTGGCAACTTATTTTACTATACTTCATTTTATTCATTCACTCATTCTTCCTTTACCTTAAGTGGGAACACAGCTATAAACTATCATTGTCCCATGAGATGAAAAAGCAGATTATAGTTCTACTTCTAGCCATGGCAGAAGAACTGGAACCAGACTTGTCCTCCTACTGTAAATTACTAGAAAACAGAACAAAATTTATGAAACAACTGTTTCAGACAGTAAACAATAGAGAGCACAGGACTGTGATCCTTAAGAGAAACAAAAGAAGCAAGTCCTATGATCACCAGAGCTTTCTGCCAAGACACTTTCTGGACTACAGTGTAGGGATGGGGAACCTAAGCAGAACAGGTAGGTCATGTTAAGTGAGGAGACAGAGATTAGAATTCTGGGAGAATGGGGAGGCTGGAATCTATGGTGTAGAATAAGAGTGAGGAGAGAAAAGCTCCAGAAGTTTGCATGAGTTCCCCTTTAGTCTGTGCCTGAATACTAAGCTGGGCATGCAATAGAATGGGACTACACAAGGCAGTGGTAGTAAAAACTATAACAATTACTGGGGAAATCATAACTATCAGGAACTATAAGCTTATAGTTCAATTCATGGAGCACGATTCTTAGAGTTCACACAATGCTGAGAGATATTCAAGTATAGACTTCTTAAAACACCTGGCACATTCAGCTCCCAGGTCAGGTCATGATCTCAGGGCTGTGAGATTGAGCCCCAGGTGGGGCTCCACACTGGGCAAGGAGTCTGCTCAAGATTCTCTCTCTCTCCCTCTCCTTCTGCCCTCCCCCACCACCCACGCTCTCTCTCTCTGAAAAAAAAAAGAAAAGAAAAGAAAAGAAAAAAAAAAAAAGTAGGGCTAAACCAGCCATAGATTAAGGCTGTTCTACACCTATATAACAAAACTTAAAAATGAAGCCTTGAAAGGACTTTCTCCAAGTATTTTATCTCCAAGTATTCTCCTGCCAAAATCCCACAATACTCTTTGAAGGAAGATAACAAAATCCAAACAATCAACAAAAAAAATCACAATTACCAGTATCCAATAAAAAGTTGTTAGACTTGCGAAGAAGCAGGAAATTGATCCATATCTATAATAAAAATTAGTCAATAAGGACAGTCATAAAAATGACAGAGATGATGGAATTATCAGAAAGGACTTTAAAAGCTATTGTAAATGTCTTCAAGCGTTTGAATAAAAATATGAACACAATGAAGAGTGAAATTAAAGATATGTAAAAGGACTGGATGGACATTCTAGAGCTGAAAAAGACAGTATTTGAATTGAAAAATCCACTGGATGAGAGTAATGGTACTTTAGGATATATAAAAGAAGACCAGGGAAATTGAAGCCATAGCTATAGAAACTATGTGGACTAAATATGAAAAAAAAATTGAGAAAAAAATGGACAGAGCCCTTCTGACTTGTGAGACAACATTAAATGGCCTAACATGAATATAATTAAAGTCCAAGAAGAAAAAGAGGCAGGAAAAAAAATGAAGAAGTAAAGACCAATTTTTCCCCAAATTAAAAAACAATCTATAAACCCACAAATCAAAGAGGCTTAATGAATTCCAAGCAAAATTAATATGAAGGAAACTATATCAAGATACAACATAATCAAATTGCTGAAAAACAAGTTATAAAAAGAAAATCTAAAAGCACCCAGAGGAAAAAGGCACATTATAATCAGAGGAAATGGAGATAAGAATGACTTCTGATTTTCCTCAAAAAACCATGCAAACCAGATGATGTTTTTTAATTTTTTTATTGTTATGTTAATCACCATATATTACATCATTAGTTTTTGATGTAGTGTTCCATGATTCATTGTTTGTGCATAACACCCAGTGCTCCATGCAGAACGTGCCCTCTTGAATACCCATCACCAGGCTAACCCATCCCCCTACCCTCCTCCCCTCTAGAACTCTCAGTTTGTTTTTCAGAGTCCATCGTCTCTCATGGTTCGTCTCCCCCTCTGACTTACTCCCCTTCATTCTTCGCCTCCTGTTATCTTCTTCTTTTTCTTTTTTCTTTTTTTTATTGTTATGTTAATCACCGTATATTACATAATTTGTTTTGGTGTACTGTTCCATGATTCATTGTTTGTTCATAACACCCAGTGTTTTTCTTTTTTCTTAACATATGTTGCATTATTTGTTCCAGAAGTACAGATCTGTGATTCAACAGTCTTGCACAATTCACAGCACTCACCATAGCACATACCCTACCCAATGTCTATCACCCAGCCACCCCATCCCTCCCACCCCCCACCACTCCAGCAACCCTCAGTTTGTTTCCTGAGATTAAGAATTCCTCATATCAGTGAGGTCATATGATACATGTCTTTCTCTGACTTATTTCACTCAGCATAACACCCTCCAGTTCCATCCATGTCGTTGCAAATGGCAAGATCTCATTCCTTTTGATGGCTGCATAATATTCCATTGTGTATATATACCACCTCTTCTTTATCCATTCATCTGTCGATGGACATCTTGGCTCTTTCCACAGTTTGGCTATTGTGGACATTGCTGCTATAAACATTGGGGTGCACGTATCCCTTCGGATCCCTACATTTGTATCTTTGGGGTAAATACCCAGTAGTTCAATTGCTAGATCGTATGGTAGCTCTATTTTCAACTGTTTGAGGAACCTCCATACTGTTTTCCAGAGGGGTTGCACCAGCTTGCATTCCCACCAACAGTGTAGGAGGGTTCCCCTTTCTCCACATCCCCGCCAACATCTGTCATTTCCTGACTTGTTAATTTTAGCCATTCTGACTGGTGTGAGGTGCTATCTCATGGAGGTTTTGATTTGGATTTCCCTGATGCTGAGTGATGTTGAGCACTTTTTCATGTGTCTGTTGGCCATTTGGATGTCTTTGGAAAAATGTCTGTTCATGTCTTCTGCCCATTTCTTGATTGGATTATTTGTTCTTTGGGTGTTGAGTTTAATAAGTTCTTTATAGATTTTGGATACTAGCCCTTTATCTGATATGTCATTTGCAAATATTTTCTCCCATTCTGTCGGTTGTCTTTTGGTTTTGTGGACTGTTTCTTTTGCTGTGCAAAAGCTTTTTATCTTGAGGAAATCCCAATAGTTCATTTTTGCCCTTGCTTCTCTTGCCTTTGGCGATGTGTCTAGGAAGAAGTTGCTGCGGCTGAGGTCGAAGAGGTTGCTACCTGTGTTCTCCTTTAGGATTTGGATGGGCTCCTGTCTCACGTTTAGGTCTTTCAACCATTCGGAGTCTATTTTTGTGTGTGGTGTAAGGAAATGGTCCAGTTTCATTCTTCTGCATGTAGCTGTCCAATTTTCCAAACACCATTTGTTGAAGAGACTGTCTTTTTGCCAAAGATGAGTTGACCATAGAATTGAGAGTCCATTTCTGGGCTCTCGATTCTGTTCCATTGATCTATGTGTCTGTTTTTGTGCCAGAACCATACTGTCTTGATGATGACAGCTTTGTAATAGAGCTGGAAGTCTGGAATTGTGATGCTGCCAGCTTTGCTTTTCTTTTTCAAGATTCCTCTGGCTATTCGGGGTCTCTTCTGGTTCCATACAAATTTTAGGATTATTTGTTCCATTTCTTTGAAAAAAGTGGATGGTATTTTGATGGGGATTGCATTGAATGTGTAGATTGCTCTAGGTAGCATTGACATCTTCACAATGTTTGTTCTTCCAATCCATGAGCATGGAAGGTTTTTCCATTTCTTTGTGTCTTCTTCAATTTCTTTCATGAGCATTTTATAGTTTTCTGAGTACAGATCCTTTGCCTCTTTGGTTAAATTTATTCCTAGGTATCTTATGGTTTGGGGTGCAATTGTAAATGGGATCGACTCCTTGATTTGTCTCTCTTCTGTCTTGTTGTTGGTGTATAGGAATGCCACTGATGTCTGTGCATTGATTTTATATCCTGCCACTTGACTGAAGTCCTGTATGAGTTCTAGCAGTTTTGGGGTGGAGTCTTTTGGGTTTTCCCCATAAAGTATCATATCATCTGCAAAGAGTGAGAGTTTGACTTCCTTCTTGCCGATTTGGATGCCTTTGATTTCTTTTTGTTGTCTGATTGCTGTGGCTAGGACTTCTAATACTATGTTGAATAGCAGTGGTGAGAGTGGACATCCGTGCCGCGTTCCTGACCTTAGGGGAAAAGCTCTCAGCTTTTCCCCATTGAGAATGATATTCGCTGTAGGTTTTTCATAGATGGCTTTTATGATATTGAGGTATGTACCCTCTATCCCTATACTCTGAAGAGTTTTGATCAAGAAAGGATGCTGTACTTTGTCAGATGCTTTTTCTGCATCTATTGAGAGGATCATATGATTCTTGTTCTTTCTTTTGTTAATGTATTGTATCACGTTGATTGATTTGCGGATGTTGAACCATCCTTGCAGCCCAGGGATAAATCCCACTTGGTCGTGGTGAATAATCCTTTTAATGTCCTGTTGGATCCTATTGGCTAGTATTTTGGTGAGAATTTTTGCATCCATGTTCATCAAGGATATTGGCCTGTAATTCTCCTTTTTGATGGAGTCTCTCTGGTTTTGGGATCAAGGTAATACTGGCCTCATAAAATGAATTTGGAAGTTTTCCTTCCATTTCTATTTTTTGGAACAGTTTCAGGAGAATAGGTATTAATTCTTCTTTAAATGTCTGATACAATTCCCCTGGGAAGCCATCTGGCCCTGGGCTTTTGTTTGTTGGGAGATTTTTGATGACTGCTTCAATTTCCTTAGTGGCTATAGGTCTGTTCAGGTTTTCTATTTCTTCCTGGTTCAGTTTTGGTAGTTGATACATCTCTAGGAATGCACCCATTTCTTCCAGGTTATCTAATTTGCTGGCATAGAGTTGCTCATAATATGTTCTTAGAATTGTTTGTATTTCTTTGGTGTTGGTCGTGATCTCTCCACTTTCATTCATGATTTTGTTTATTTGGGTCATTTCTCTTTTCTTTTTGATAAGTCTGGCCAGGGGTTTATCAATCTTGTTAATTCTTTCAAAGAACCAGCTCCTAGTTTCGTTGATCTGTTCTTCTGTTCTTTTGGTTTCTAGTTCATTGATTTCTGCTCTGATCTTTATTATTTCTCTTCTCCTGCTGGGTTTAGGCTTTATTTGCTGTTCTTTCTCCAGCTCCTTTAGGTGTAAGGTTAGGTTGTGTATTTGAGACCTTTCTTGTTTCTTGAGAAAGGCTTGTATTGCAAAAACTTTCCTCTCAGGACTGCCTTTGCTGTATCCCAAAGATGTTGAACAGTTGTGTTTTCATTTTCATTGGTTTCCATGAATTTTTTTAATTCTTCTTTAATTTCCTCGTTGACCCATTCATTCTTTAGTAGGATGCTCTTTAGCCTCCATGTATTTGAGTTCTTTCCGACTTTCCTCCTGTGATTGAGTTCTAGTTTCAAAGCATTGTGGTCTGAAAATATGCAGTGAATAATCCCAATCTTTTGGTACCGGTTGAGACCTGATTTGTGACCTAGGACGTGATCAATTCTGGAGAATGTTCCATGGGCACTAGAGAAGAATGTGTATTCCGTTGCTTTGGGATGGAAGGTTCTGAATATGTCTGTGAAGTCCATTTGGTCCAGTGTGTCATTTAAAGTCTTTATTTCCTTGTTGATCTTTTGCTTAGATGATCTGTCCATTTCAGTCAGGGGGTGTTAAAGTCCCCCACTATTATTGTATTGTTGTCAATGTGTTTCTTCGCTTTTGTTATTAATTGCCTTATATAATTGGCTGCTCCCATGTTAGGGGCATAGATATTTACAATTGTTAGATCTTCTTGTTGGATAGACCCTTTAAGTAGGATATAGTGTCCTTCCTCATCTCTTATTACAGTCTTTGGTTTAAAGTCTAATTTGTCTGATATAAGGATTGCCACCCCAGCTTTCTTTTGGTGTCCATTAGCATGGTAAATGGTTTTCCACCCCCTCACTTTCAATCTGGGGGTGTCTTTGGGTCTAAAACGAGTCTCTTGCAGACAGCATATGGATGGGTCTTGTTTTTTAATCCAATCTGATAGCCTGTGTCTTTTGATTGGGGCATTGAGCCCATTTACATTCAGAATAACTATTGAAAGGTATGAATTTAGTGCCATTGTATTGCCTGTAAGGTGACTGTTACTGTATATTGTCTGTGTTCCTTTCTGATCTATGCTGCTTTTAGACTCTCTCTTTGCTTAGAGGACCCCTGTCAATATTTCTTGGAGGGCTGGTTTCGTGTTTGCAAATTCCTTTAGTTTTTGTTTGTCCTGGAAGCTTTTTATCTCTCCTTCTATTTTCAATGACAGCCTAGCTGGATATAGTATTCTTGGCTGCATAGTTTTCTCGTTTAGTGCTCTGAAGATATCACGCCAGTCTTTTCTGGTCTGCCAGGTCTCTGTAGATAGGTCTGTTGCCAATCTAATATTTCTACCATTGTAGGTTACATATCTCTTCTCCCGAGCTGCTTTCAGGATTTTCTCTTTGTCTCTGAGACTCGTAAGTTTTACTATTAGATGTCGGGGTGTTGACCTATTTTTATTGATTTTGAGAGGGGTTCTCTGTGCCTCCTGGATTTTGATGCCTGTTTCCTTCCTCACCTTAGGGAAGTTCTCTGCTATTATTTGCTCCAATATACCTTCTGCCCCCCTCTCTCTTTCTTCTTCTTCTGGGATCCCAATTACTCTAATGTTGTTTCGTCTTATCGAATCACTTATCTCTCGAATTCTGCCCTCGTGATCCTGTAGTTGTTTCTCCCTCTTTTTCTCAGCCTCTTTACTTTCCATCATTTGGTCTTCTATTTCGCTGATTCTCTCTTCTGCCTCATTTTTCCTAGCAGTTAGTGCCCCCATTTTTTATTGCACCTCATTAATAGCCTTTTTGATTTTGACTTGGTTAGATTTTAGTTCTTTTATTTCTCCAGAAAAGGTTTCTCTAATAACTTCCACGCTTTTTCAAGCCCAGCTAGTATCTTTAAAGTCATGATTCTGAACTCTAGGTCCGACATCATACTAATGTTCGTATTGAGTAGGTCCCTGGCTGATGGTACTACCTCTTGTTCTTTTTGCTGAGGTGATTTTTTTCGTCTTGTCATTTTGTCTAGAGGAGAATAGATGAATGAGAGAACAAAATGCTGACAGGTTAACAACGTCCCCAGCAAATATACTGTATACAAATCCGAAAAGACCTGAAACCAGGGGAAAAGAAAGGGAAAGAAAGAAAAAAGAAAGAGAAAAAAAAGATAAAAAAGATAAAAACAAAAACAGAACAATACAAAAAAAGCAGAATATGATCAAATATGATCAGGCTAGTGCATAGATCAGTGCCACACTCTAGATTTTGGGCGTATTTTGGTCTGTTAGAAAAAAGTGCCTCCTAAAATTTTAAAGGAAGAAAGACATATATGTACAAAATAAAGGTTGATACAATGAAGGGATGGAAGATGACTGTAAAGATGAAAATTATAAAAGATTTTATAAAAGAAATTGATAAGATAAGTTGTTTGAAAAAAGAAAGAAGAAGATTTAAAAAAGAAAAAGAAAAAAGGGAGAGAATGTGATCAGGCAGGAGACTAGAACAGAGCCATACACTAGTGATTTAGGGTATATTTTGATCTGTTAGAAGAAACTGTACCTCAAAATTTTAAAGAGAGAACAACTCATATGTATATATGCCAAAAATAAGGGTAACTACTATGAAGGGATAAAATATGACTCTAAAAATGAAAAATAAAAAATGTTTTTTTTCAAAAAGGGATTGATAAGATGTTGGTTGAAAAAGGGAAAAAGAAAAATTAAAAAAAATTAAAAAAATTAACTTTGATGAACTAATGAATCATGGTAAAAAAAGCCATGAATTCTATGTGCAGTATTCCCCTAGCGCTGGAGTTCTTCCATTCTCCTTGATCGGTAAACTTGGTCTTGGCTTGCTGGCTGTTCGCGCTGATCTTCTGGGGGAGGGGCCTGTTGCCGTGGTTCCCAAATGTCTTTGCAGAGGCTGAATTGCCCCGCCCTTGTCGGTCGGGGCTAAGCAATCTGCTGGGGTTTGCTCTCAGGAGCTTTTGTTCCCTGCAAGCTCTCGGTACAGCTTTGGAGGACCAGGGCGAAAATGGTGGCCTCCCAATCTCCACCTGGAGGAACTGAGAACTTGGGGCCCCACTCCTCAGTGCGCCCCCAGAGAAAAGCAGTCACTCCCGTCTCCCCGGTCTCCGGCCGCACTCTGTGCTCACCCGGCCTGTGACCAAGCATTTGTATCTCTGGCACCCGACCCCGTGTGGAGTCTCCAAACCCAGCAGATCCCTGCGGTGCATTCCCGCGCCACTCCTCCTGGGGGACAGAGGGGAGTCTCCCCGGCTCTGCCGCTTGTTGGGTCCCTGCTGGAGGAGCAGTGGCCCAACTGGGCCGCGGATCACAGTTTATGGCCACCCCGAGCTGAGAGCCCGCGCCTCGGCTCCGTCTCTGCAGCCAGCTTCCCTGCTCCGATACCTGGGAGCTCTGGCGCACTCAGGCACCCCTGGTCTTTCTGTGACCCCAAGGTTCCTGAGACCACACTGTCCCCGGAGGATTCCCCCCCCCCCCCCCGCCTAGCCACTGGAGCGACGTCCCTCAGCGGAGCCGACTTCTAAAAGGTCCGATTTTGTGCTCCCTGGGTCTATCACTTGCCAGAAGTGGCCGACGGAGGCCCCCTCCCCTGCCATCTATCCTCCCGAATATTGCCTCGGATTCACTTCTCCGCACGTCCTACCTTCCAGTAAGTGGTCGCTTCTCTGTTCAGAGAGTTGTTGCTACTCTCCCCTTCGATCTCCTGTTGAGTTCGTAGGTGTTCAGAATGGTTTGATCCCTATTCAGCTGAATTCCTGAGACCAGATGAAATCCAGGTCTCCTACTCCTCCGCCATGTTCTCCGCCCTGCAAACCAGATGATTTTTAAATGAAAGAAAAAAAAATACACAGCGAAAATATCCCTAAAATATAAAAGTGAAATAATGACATTATTAGACAAACAAACCATGAGAGAATTGGTCAGCAGCTTACAAGCACTGCAAGAAATGTTTAAAAAAAGTTATTCAGGATGAAGGACAATGATATCAAAGTTTGGATTTACACAAAGAAATGATGAATCTCAGACATAATAAATATGTGGGTAAATATAAAAGATTTTTTCTTTTTTTATTGTTTTGAGAGTATTGTATTCAATGTCCAGAGTGTTTATAATATATATATAGAATTTAGAATGTATACAATAACACAAACGCAGGAGGGAGAAATGGAATATCTTTTTTTGCATTTTTGTTTGTATGGTTTTTGGAGCTTTTTGCATTTTTTATTGTGGTAAAATATAGATAACATAAAATTTGCCTTTATAACCATTTTTAACTATATAATTATGAATTTGCCTATTCCACTTATTTCATATAGGTGGGATGATACCCATACTTCTCCCTTTGTATCTGGCTCATTTCACTGTGTTTTCAAGTTTCATCCACGTGGTAGCATATCTCAGGACTCCATTCCTTCCTATGGCTGAATCATATTCCATTATATGTAATACTACATTTTATTTATCCATTCATCTGTTGATGGAAACTTGGGTTGTTCCATCTTTTGGCGATTGTGAATAATGCTGCTATGAACATTAGTGTTCGAGTATCTGAGCCCCTTTTTTCAATTATTTGGGGTATATCTAGGAATGGAATTGTTAGGTCGTATGGTAATTCTATGTTCAACTTTTTGAGGAACGGATAAACTGTTTCCACAAGGGCCACATTATTCTACATTCCCACCACCAGCATTATATGAGAGTTCCAAAGTACACATCCTCACCAACATTTGTTATTTTATCATTTTTTGGGTATAACATCCATTCTTTTAGGAGTGACACAGTATCTCACTGTGCTTTTGATTTGTATTTCCCTAATGACTAATGATGTTTAGCATTTTTTCATGTGCTTATTTGCCATTTGTATATTTTCTTTGGCAAAATGTCCATTCAATTTCTTTGTCCATTTTAAAATTGTTTGTCTTAATCTTGTTTGTCTTTTTGTTGTTGAATTGTAGAGTTCTTTGTATATTCTGAATATTAAACCTTTATCATGTATATATTTGTAAATATTTTCTCTCATTCTGCATATTGTTTTTCATTCTTTTGATAGTTTGATGCACAAAAGCTTTTTTGATAGACTCAAATTTATCTATTTTTTCTTTATTACCTGTGCTTTTGGTGTTGTAGTTATGAAGCCATTGCCAAATCCAAAGTTGTGAAGATTTGTTCTATATTTTCTTAGACTTTTAAGAGTTTTATCTCTTAAATTTAGGTAAGTTAAAAGTCCAACTTCATTTCTACATGTGGATATCCAATATTCCCAGCACCATTTCCTGAAGCCTGTCTTTTTCCCATTGAATAGTCTTGGCACTCTTGCCAAAAAGCAATTGACCATAGATGTAAATTTTTGGGCTCTCAATTCTATTTCATTGGTCTACATGTCTATCTGTATGCCCAGTAGCACATTGCTGTAGCTTTGTAGTAAGTTTTGACATTGTGAAGTATGAATTCTCCAACTTAGTTCTTTTTCAAGATTATTTTGGCTATTTGGGATACCTTCAAATTCCTTATGAAAACACAGTAGGGATTTGATAGGGATTGCATTGAATCTGTAAACTACTTTGGGTAGTATTGTCACCTTAACAAAATTATATCTTCTGATCTATGAACATGGAATGTTTTTCTGCTTATTTATGTCTTTAATTTCTTTAAGCAATATTTTGTGGTTCAGTATACAAGTTTTACACTTGCTTTGTTGAACATGTGTAATTATTTTATTATTTTTGGTGTTATTAAAATGAAGTTGTTTTCTTAATTTCCTTTTTGGATTGTTCATTGCTGTCACATGGAAAGGCAACTGATTTTTGTGTGTTTTTTTGGTATCTCACAACTAGGCTGAATTCGTGTATTAGCTATAACAGGGTTTTTGGGGGGAGATTGGCAGGTGGATTCATTAGGATTTTCGACATATAAGATCATGTTATCTGCAAAAGAACACATTTTATTTCTTCCTTTCCAATTTGGATGCTTTCAATTTCTTCTTATTGCTTAATTGTTCTTGCTAGAACTCCCAGTACTATGTTGAATAGAAGTATCAGAAGCAGGTATCCTTGTTTTGTTTCTGATCTTAGGAGAGAAGTTTTCAGTATTTCACTATTAAGTATTATGTTCACTAGGATTTTTCATATATGGCTTCAGCTTCTATCATGTTGAAGGTCTTTTATATTACTTGCTTATTGAGTGTTTTTATCATAAGAGGGTGTTGCATTTCGTCAAATGCTTTTTCTGTGTGAATTAAGATGACCATGTGATTTTTTTCCCCTTTCATTCTATTAACATACACTGATTTTCATATGTCAAAACTGTCAACTACTTTTTTTCCTTGTGAATGAGCCACATTTTCCTGTTTCTTTGTATGCTTTATATTTGTTTTTTGTTGTTGTTGTTGAGACCTGGATATTTTGAATATTATAATGTGGTAACTCTGGAAATCAGACTCACCCCTTCTCAGGGATTGCTATCAAGGGCTACAGTTTTCTATTTTAATAATGACTTTTCCAAACTACTTTTGCAGAGCCTGTATTCCTTGTTGTATGTGGTCACTGAAATTTCTGTTGTTATTTTTGAAGTCAGTCTATGACGGGAAGAGTGTGATCTCCTCAACAATGTGTTCGAGCTCTTTAAATCTTTTGATAGGTGCTGTCAGGGAAGCTGTCACAACCTGAGAGGGCTGAAACAGAGGTAAGTGTTTGTGCTGGTCCCCCAGGGAACAACCAGGATAACCAAAATGTACAACCCAGTTATCATTATTGCCCACCCTGGCGCTATCCCCACAGCAACAGAGGGACTGAGGAACAGGGCGTGGTAGCTGGTTCATGTCTGCTGCTCTCTTACCAAGGTTCAGTAGTCTTTCCTTTCACCAAGTGTTCCACTGGTTGCAGTAAATGTCTGGCCAGGTTCCAGAGTTCTGAAATAGTTGATTCTGATTTTTTCCAAGTTAATATTTGTTTCAGTGAAGGGACTGACCCTGAGGCTTTCTCCTTCACTATTTTCCATGATCAGGAAGTATCTTTTTTTAAGAATCTTACATTATATGTGAAAAAGTGTAATATTACTTAGCTGTATATAAAGTTAAAAAGTGATACAAAAATGCATAGATATTATATACATAATTATATGCATTATATGCATAGGTATTATAAGCCTAGAGCAAATGCAAAAGGCAACACATAAAGTTTACCTAATATGCCAATCAAAAATATAAAATAGTATTCTAAAAAATATTAAATTAATCCAAAGGAGGCAGGAAAAGAGCAAAAGAGGAGCAAAAAACAGAAGGGACAAATAAAAAACAAATAGCAAGACAACAGACCTGAATTCAACCATATCTATAATATATTACATGGAAATGATCTAAAAACTCCAATTAAAGTGCAAAGATTTCTAGTCTGAATTTTTAAAAATGTCCTAGTCATATGCTCTTTGCAAAAAGTGAGGTTTACATATAAAGACATAGATTAGTTAAAAGGATATCATCCAAAATATATAAAGGATTCTTGCAACTCAGCAATAAAAAGACAAATACCCTAATTTAAACATAGGCAAAACATTTGAATAGACATCTTTCAAAGAAGATATACAAATGAAAAATAAGGACATGAAAAGATGCTTAGAATCATTACCCATCATGGAAATTGAAATAAAAACCACAATGAGATACCACTTCATACTCATTAGGGTAGTTATAACCCAAACGATAATAACAAGTGCTGGCAAGAATATGGGAAAAGTGGGTGGGTGGGTAGATGGGTGAAATAGGTGATGGGGATTTAAGAGCACACTTATCATGAGGAGCACTGAATAATGTATAGAACTGTTGAATCACTATATTGTAGACCTGAAACTAATATAACACCGTATGTTAACTATACTGGAATTAAAATTACAAACTTAATAAAAACTTAAAAAAAAAAGAATATGGGAAAAGTAAAACCCCAGTACACTGCTAAGTGAAATTAACGGGGCACAGATTAGAAGATGAAGATACAAATTCATTTGTATTTCTACATACCAACAAAGAAGAAGTGGAAAGTAAAATTAAAAATACATTCATAATAACATCCCCAAATTTAAATTACTTAGGAAAAAATTTGACAAAATAGGTGTAAGACATATACACTGAAAACTACAAACATGGTTAAAATAAATGAAGGGAGGAATCATGTTTATGGATTAAAAGACTCAGTTCTCAAATTGACCTATAGACTCAACATAATCCAAATCAAAGTCCCAACAAGCTTTCTAAAGAAAAGAAATGTATAAGCTGAATCTAAAAATTATATGGAAACATAAAATACCTGGATTGGCCAAAACAAATTTGAAAATTATATTACCTGACTTAGTATAAGCTATAATAATCAAGACAGTGTGGTATGAAAATATAGATTGACCTATATTCTATAAAGCAATGAGGTTATATATATAACAATGAGATTATATACATATTTATGAGACTATGTTCTATATATGAGACTATATTAGACTATATATATAAAGTCGCTTAATTAAATTCTAATATATATATATTAGATTATATACAGTCTCATTGTTTTACAGAATATAGTCTCATTTTTTATATATATAGTCATATATAGTTTTTATATATATATAGTCTTTACATATCTAGTTTGGTATATAGCTTCATTCTATATAGAATATATATAGAATATTAGAATATATATCTATACATATGGAATATAGATAGATATAAATACATATAGATATATAGAATATAGAATGTCTATATATCATATAATATATATAGGATATGATCACATATATTATCATATATACTATATAGAAGATATAGAAAATATATATGTATCTATATATTATAGAGAATTGATTTTCAACAAAATATCCAAGGTAATGCAATGGGGATAGAAAAATCTTTTCAACAAACTGCTGGAATAACTAGATATCTATACGGAAGAAAATGAGCCTCAATCTTCATCTTTCTAAGCTAGTTCAAAATGGATTATGGACCTATATACAAAATAAAAGATTGCAAGGTATAGGAAAAAAAGTTAGGAGAAAAATCTTCACAACTTTAGGATAAGCAAAAATGTCTTATATAAGATGAATAAAGAACTAATGATAAGAGAAAAATGATGATAAATTTGACTTCATCAAAATTATAATCTACTCTTAGAAGAAATCTACCAAGAAAATGAAGACAAGCCACAGACTAGAATATTCATAATACACCTATGTGACAAGAGACTTGTATCCAGAAAATATAAAGAACTCTTATGTATTAGGAAAACAAATGAGCCAATTATTTTTAAGTGGGAAAAAGGTTTGACTAGACACTTCACAAAAGAGGATTTACAAATGACCAATAAGCACATGAAAAGATGCTTAATATCATTAGGCATCAGGAAAATGTAACTTAAAACCACAATTAGATACCACTATACACCCTCTAGAATGGCTAATATCAAAAAGACATACTATCAAGTTTTGGCAAGGTTAGGAACCTTTAGGACAGCTATACATTGCTGGTGGGAGCATAATACAGTCCAACCACTTTGGAAAATCATTTGGCAGTCTCCTATAAAGTTAGTATCTTACCATCTGACATAGAAATTTCACTCCTAGATACTCCTCAAGAAAAATAAAAACCAATGCCCACACAAAGGCTTATAAATGGATGATTATGGCATTTTCATTTATAATAGTCCCAAACTGTAAATAACTCAAAAATCCATCAAGATATGAATAGATAAATCAATTGTGATATGTATGGACAACCAGTCAGCAATAGAAAGGAATGAACTACTGCTATAGACAACAAGAATGATTCTCAAAAACAATATGCTGAACAAAATAAGTCAGACACAAAACAGTACCCTCTTTTTTATTTCATTTAAATGAACTTCTAGAACAGATACAGCTATCTTTAGTGTTAGAAATCAGATCAGTGGTTGTCTGTAGCCCAGGGCTATTTGGCTGGTGGAGAACAGGAATTGATTGCAAAGGGCACAAGGGAACTTTTTGGGATGGTAGAAACATTCCATATCCTGATGGGTGAGGGGTTACATGGGTATAATCATTTTTTTAAAGCTCATCAAACTGTGTACCTTTTAAAAAAGAGTACATGTTATTGTGTATAAACTACATCTCAGGGAAGTTTATTTTTAAAGTTTTTAAAATGCTGATCATAGTAACATTCAGTTACCAGTCAGGTTGGTTTAATGCAATACAACTTTGCACTAAATGCCAAGGAGGGAATACAAAGTTGAGTTAGACATGGCCTTGCCTCTGTATACCTTTCTTCAGACAGATAGGTATACAGATAATTATTATACAAAACAAATTATAATTACATCCTTTTACAATTTCATACTACCATGAAAGGACAAGACTTAGTCTAGCTTTCTATAACTGTATAAGAACAATGTGGATTCAGCTAGTGGGGGCACGGAGCAGGGGCAGGTCTTTCACCATAAAATCTACATACAACCATGTACAACAAAGCATTAAATATGTTCACTCAAACCCAATTAATTGTACATTTGTAAACAATATGCAAAGCACATTTAAGAAATTCTTGTTGAGGGCCGCCTGGGTGGCTCAGTTGGTTAAATGATTGCCTTTGGCTCAGGTCATGATCCCAGGGTCCTGGGATTGAGCCCTGTATTGGGCTCCCTGCTCCTCGGGGAGCCTGCTTCTCCCTCCCCTTCTGCCTGCCGCTCTCCCTGCTTGTGCGCTCTCTCTCTGTCAAGTAAATAAATAAAATCTTAAAAAAAAGAGAGAGAAATTCTTGTTGAATGGGAAGTTATGTAATTTAGGATTAATTTAGGACTTTAGAGGTAAGGTATCATTAATAATAAAGAACCAATGGGCATTGTATACTTTTTTCTTTACCACATTCTTTTATGATGATAAATTGGCATGACAAAATAAGTGTAAGCTTTGGAGAGAAACCTAATAATAATAATAACAACAATAATAATAATAGCTAACATTTACGAGAGTTTAGTAGATGCCTGGCAGTGTGCAAAGTCCCTTGCATACCTTATCTTATTGAATCTTCACAGTGAATCAATATATATCTGTGAAATAGGTATTATTATTATTATTACCCATTTACAGATGAGGAAACTGAAAATTGGAAAGGCTAAGTAACTTTGCCCAAGTTTACAAGCTCATAACAGACAAAGCCAGGAACTGAACTAAGGTTTATTGCTCCTTGAGCTTAACTTACTGCCTCAAATTCCAGTTTGGTACTTATTAGCTTTGTGTCCTTTGCAAGTAAAATAGGCCTTTGAACCTCAACTTTCTTGTCTACTGGACAAGAATAATTTATGGTGGGCTCTTGATTAAATGAGATGATTTAAGTTAGCACATTATTTGGCACAGTATTTGGAAAGGATACAATTAACATAGCTTTTCTTTGCTCCTTAATTTAGACTTAATTTATAACATGTATAGTATAGGACTTTGTGACTATCAAATGAGAGAATTATGTAAAAGTCCTTTGCAAACAACAGAACACCATATAAATTCTATTATTATAAATCTACAGAGACATAAGTAAAACTTAGCTGTGTTCTTTAAAAAAAATTCAGCATGTAAAATTCAAACTCCTAAGACTGCCCTAAGAGTAGTTTCCAAACCTGACTGCCTAGCAGAGTTACTGGGGGAATGTTGTAAAAACCATATTCCTTAATCACATTCTACTACACAGACTTATTGAATTTAAGATCTGTATGTTCCTGGAATCCAAATGATTCTAATGCACCTGTCTGGATGGCTGCCCCTATAAAAACTGCTTCATGTTTATCATCATTCAGTAAATACTTAATGTATTTCAACTATGTCAAAGCACTGTGTGGGTCCTATGAATAATGATCTGTAATGAGTAACGCCAATTATTCACAATTGGATATCTCTGAAGTGTATGATAGCATTCTTTTAGTGTCTTAAATGTTCTAAAATCTGCTTTATATTTTTAATTTATCTAGAAAAGCATTTCTTGAGAAAATTCCTTTTTTATTGAAATACATAGATTGAATTAAGATGGTTAAATAAATATGAAATAAATCTATACACTCCTCATGCACGATTCTTTATAATGATAAAAATATATGTGTGTATAAAGAATAAATAGTAAGAGAGGAGTCCAAGATGGCAGAGGAGTAGGAGACCTCAGTTTTGTCTGGTCCCAGGAATTCAGATAGATGGCTATCAAATCATTCTGAACACCTGCAAACTTAACCAGAGATCTAAGAAAAGAATAGCTGCAACTCTACAAATAGAAAAGTGATCCCTTTCTGCAAGAATGACAGGATGGAAAAACTCACTTCAAAAAAGAGAACAAGACGCAGTACTGACTGCCAGGGACCTAATCATTATAGATGTAAGTAAGATGTCAGAACTAGAGTTCAGAATAATGATTATAAAGATACTAGCAGGGCTTGAAAAAAGCATAGAAGACACTAGAGAATCCCTTCCTGGAGAAATAAAAGAACTAAAATCTAATCAAGTTGAAATTAAAAAAGACTATTAATGAAATGCAATAAAAAAATGGAGCCTCTAACTGCTAAGATAAATGATGCAGAAAAGAGCATTAGTGATATAGGAGACCAAATGAATAAAGAAGCTGAGAAAAAGAGATAACTACTGGATCATGAGGGGAGAATTCAAAAGATAAGTGATACCATAAAGCAAAACAATATTAGAATAATTGGGATCCCAGAAGAAGAGGAAAGAGTGGGGGGAGAGGGAGGAAAGAAAGAGAGGAGGAAGGGGGCAGAAAGTATATTGGAGCAAATTATAGCAGAGAACTTCCCTAATCTGGGGAAGGAAACAGAATTCAAATCCAGGAGGCACAGAGAACCCCCCCTTAAAATAGGTCAACACCTCAACATATAATAGTGAAACTTGTAAATCTCAGAGACAAAGAAAAAGTCCTGAAAGCAGCTCAGGACAAGAGGTCCATGGGTAGAAACAATAGATTGGCAGAGACCTATCCACAGAGACCTGGCAGGCCAGAAAGGAGTGGCATGATATATTCAGGATGCTAAATGAGAAAAATATGCAGCCAAGAATTGGCTAAATGACAAGCAACGTTGTCATTCAAAATAGGAGAGACAAAAAGCTTCAAGGACAAACATAAACTAAAAGAATTGGTGATCAATAAACCAGCCCTGCAAGAAATATTAAAGAAGATACTTTAAGCAAAGAGAGGGCCCCAAAGTAACATAGACCAGAAAGGAACAGAGACAATATACAAAAACAGTGACTTTACAGGTAATACAATGGCACTAAATTCATATCTTTCAATAGTTATTCTCAATGTAAATGGGCTAAATGCCCCAAAGACACAGGGTATCACTGGATAAAAAAGCAAGACCCATCGATATGCTGTCTCCAAGAGATTCATTTTAGACTGAAAGACACCTCCAGAATTAAAGTGAGGGGATGGAAAACCATTTATCCTGCTAATGGACATCAAAAGAAAGCTGGGGTAGCAATCTTTATATCAGACAAACTCGATTTTATTTACTTATTTTTTAAAAGATTTTATTTATTTATTTGTCAGAGAGAGAGCACAAGCAGGGGGAGTCGCAGGCAGAGGGAGAAGCAGGCTCCCTGCTGAACAAGGAGCCTAATGTGGGACTCTATCTCAGGACCCTGGGATCATGACCTGAGCCGAAGGCAGATGATTAACTGACTGAGCCACCCAGGCATCCCCAAACTCAATTTTAAACCAAGGAATGTAATAAGAGATGAGAAAGGACACTATATCAAAATTAAAGGGTCTATCCAACAAGAAGATCTAACAATTGTAAATATTTATGACCCTAACATGGGAGCAGCCAATTATATAAACCAATTAATAACAAAATTAAAGAAACACACTGATAATAATTCAAAAATAGTAGGGGACTTTAACACCCCACTCACAGCAATGGACAGATCATCTAAGCAGAAGATTCACAAGGAAACAAGGGCTTTGAATGACACACAGGACCAGATGGACTTCACAGATATATTCAGAGCATTCTATCCTAAAGCAACAGAATACACATTCTTCCCAAGTGCACATGGAACATCCTCCAGAATAAATCACATACTGGGTCACAAATCAGGTCTCAACCAGTACCAAAAGATTGGGATCATTCTCTGCATATTTTCAGACCACAATGCTTTGAAACTTGAACTCAATCACAAGAGGAAATTTGGAAAGAACTCAAATACATGCAGGCTAAAGAGCATCTTAAAGAATGAATGGATCAACCAGGAAATTAAAGAAGAATTTAAAAAATTTATGGAAACAAATGAAAATGAAAACACAACTGCTCAAAACCTTTGGGATGCAGCAAAGGTTGTTCTAAGAAGGAAGTATATAGCAATACAAGCCTTTCTCAAGAAACAAGAAAGGTCTCAAGTACACAACCTAAACTTACACCTAAAGAAGCTGGAGAAAGAACAGCAAGTAAAGCCTAAACCCAGCAGGAGAGAAATAAAGATCAGAGCAGAAATCAATGAAATAGAAACCAAAAGAACAGTAGAACAGATCAATGAAACTAGGAGCTGGTTTTTTGAAAGAATTAATAAGATTGATTACCACCCCCCCCCACAGCCAGACTTATCAAAAAGAAAAGAGAAAGGACCCACATAAATAAAATCATGAGTGAAAGAGGAGGGATCACAACCAACACCAAAGAAATACAAACAATTATAAGAACAATATTATGAGCAACTCCACGTCAACAAATCAGGCAATCTGGAAGAAATGGATGCATTCCTAGAGACATATAAACTACTAAAACTGAAACAGGAAGAAATAGAAAACCTGAATAGACTCATAACCAGCAAGGAAATTGAATCAGTAATCAAAAATCTCCCAACAAACAAGAGACCAGGGCCAGATGTCTTCCCAGCAGAATTCTACCAAACAGTTAAAGAAGAAGTAATACCTATCCTTCTGAAGCTGTTTAAAAAAATAGAAATGGAAGGAAAACTCCCAAATTTATTCTATGAGCCCCGCATTACCTTGATCCCAAAACCAAAGAACACACCAAAAAGGAGAATTACAGACCAATATCCCTGATGAACATGGATGCAAAAATTCTCACCAAGATACTAGCCAATAGGATCCAACAGTACATTAAAAGGATTATTCACCACAACCAAGTGAGATTTATTCCTGGGCTGCAAGGATTGTTCAACATCTGCAAATCAATCAATGTGATACAATACATTAATAAAAGAAAGGACAAGAACCATATGATCCTCTCAAGAGATGTAGAAAAAGCATTTGACAAAGTACAGCATCCTATCTTGATTAAAACTCTTCACAGTGTAGGGATAGAGGGAACATACCTCAATATCATAAAAGCCATCTCTGAAAAACCTACAGCGAATATCATTCTCAATGGGGAAAAGTTGAGAGCTTTTCCCCTAAGGTCAGGAACATGACAGGGATGTCCAGTATCACCACTATGGTTCAACATAGTCTGGAAGTCTTAGCCTCAGCAATCAGACAACGAAAAGAAATAAAGGCATCCAAATTGGCAAAGAAGAAGTCAAACTCTCACTCTTTGAAGATGATATGATACCTTATATGGAAAACCCAAAAGACTCCACCCCCAAATTGCTAGAACTCATACAAGAATTCAGCAAAGTGGTAGTATATCAAATCAATGCACAGAAGTCAGTTGCATATCTATATACTAACAGTGAGGCAGAAGAAAGAGAAATTAAGGAGTTGATCTTATTTACAATTGCACCCGAAACCATAAGATACCCAAGATACCTAACCAAAGAGGTAAAGGATCTATACTCTGAAAACTATAGAAAACTTAGAAAAGAAATTGAGGAAGACACAAGAATTGGAAAAATATTCCATGCTCATGGATTGGAAGAACAAATAGTGTCAAAATGTCTATGCTACCCAAAGCAATCTACACATTCAAAGCAATCCTATCAAAATACCATCAACATTTTTTCACAGAGCTGGAACAAACAACCCTAAAATTTGTATGGAACCACAAAAGATCCAGAATAGCCAAAGGAATGTTAAAAAAGAAAATCAAAGTTGAAGGCATCACAATTCTGGACTTCAAGCCATATTACAAAGCTGTAATCATCAAGACAGGATGGTACTGGCATAAAAACAGACACATAGATCAATGGAACAGAATAGAGAACCCAGAGGTGGACCCACAAGTATATGGTCAACTAATCTTCAACAAAGCAGAAAAGAATATCCAATGGAAAAAAGACAGTCTCTTCAACAAATGGTGTTGGGAAAATTATACGGCCATATGCAGAAGGATGCAACTGGGCTGCTGTCTTACACAATACACAAAAATAAACTGAAAATGGATGAAAGACCTAAATGAGAGACAGGAATCCATCAAAATTCTAGAGAAGAACACAGGCAGCAACCTCTTTGACCTTGACCGCAGCAACTTCTTGCTAGACACATCTTCAAAAGCAAGAGAAACAAAAACAAAAATGAACTATAGGGACTTCATCAAGATAAAAAAACTTCTGCATAGTGAAAGAAACTATCAACAAAACTAAAAGGCAACCTACAGAATGGGAGAAGATATTTGCAAATGTGTTATCAGATAAAGGGTTAGTATCCAAAATCTATAAAGAACTTACCAAAATCAACACCCAAAGAACAGATAACCCAATAAAAAATGGGCAGAAGACTTGAATAGACATTTTTCTAAAGAAAAGATACAGATGGCTAACAGACACATGAAAAGATGCTCAGCATCACTCATCATCAGAGAAATAGAAATCAAAACCACAATGAGTTATCACCTCACAGCTGTCAGAAGGGCTAAAATAACACAAGAAACAACAGGTGTTGTTGAGGATGTGGAGAAAGGGGTACCCTCTTGCACTATTGGTGGGAAAGAAACTGGTGCAGCCACTCTGGAAAACAGTATGGAGGTTCCTCAAAAACTTATTCAGTTTTTTGGGTTTTGAGTTTGATAAGTTCTTTATATATTTTGAATACTAACTCTTTATCAGATGTGTCATTTGCAAATATCTTCACCCATTCCATAGATTGCCTTTTAGTTTTGTTGGCTGTTTCCTTTGTTGCACAGAAGCCTTTTATTTTGATGAAGTCCCAATAGTTTAATTTACTTTTGTTTCCCTTGCCTCAGGAGACATATCTAGTAAAATGTTGCTGCAGCCGAGGTCAAAGAGGTTGCTGCCTGTGTTCTCCTCTAAGATTTTTATGGTTTCGTGTCTCACATTTAGTTCTTTAATCCATTGAATGCATTGAATTTGGGCACTGGAGTAATAAAAAGTAGGCCAGTATACAGTAAAAGCCAACCATGAGAGATGGGGAATCTCCACAGCCAAAAAACAAACCACTGTAATATCACATTTGGAAGATATCTGTTCTCCTTAATTTAGCATCTAAATTAGACAATGGCAAACAGAAAAAGCATTCACATAAGGATCTCACACATAAGATAAGCATACAAAAAAGAATCACCAAATACTTGAAAAAAAAAAAAAACACAGCATAACAGAAACATTAAACTCAATTAAGACATTAATTCCCAAGCTAACAGAAGAAGAATGTGAAATAAATATGGTGAGTTTCCATTAATATACTGCAATAAGTTCATATTTTCACATACCTTATCTGCTTCAAACATGTAGAAATGTCTGCAAAATACAAAAAGCAAAACCCAAAAAGGTCTTTACATTTAGGATCAATTGATTTCCAAAAAGGGTGCCAAAACAATTCAACGGAAGAAAGTAGTTTTTTCAGCACATGGTGTTGGGACAACTGGATACACACATGTGAAAGAATGAAGTTGGAACCTTACCTCATACCATACACAAAACTAATTAAAAATAGATCAAGGACCTAATTGTAAGAACTAAAACTATAAAAACTCAGAAAAAAATATTGCTATAAATCGATGTAACACCTAAAGCACAAGCAACCAAGAAAAAATAGATAGATTGGACTTCATCAAAATTAAACTTTTGTGCTTCAAAGGATGTTATCAAGAAAGTGAAAAGACAGCTGACGGAATGGGAGAAAATTTTTGCATATCTTAATGGCTTAGTATCTAAAATATACAGAAAACACTTACAATTCAACAATAAAGTTAAATCACCCAATTTAAAAATAAACAAAGGATCTAAATAGACATTTTTCCAAAAAAGATATATAAATTGCCAAAAAGCATATGAAAAGATGTTGAAGATGCCTAGCCATTAGGAAAATGCAAATCAAAACCACAATGAAATACTACTTCTCACTCACTGGGATGGCTCTAATACAAAAGACAAGTTACTACCAGCACTGGCAAAGATGTGAAGAAACTGAACCCTCATAAACTGCTGGTAGGAATGTAAAATTATGCAGCTTCTTTGGAAAAAGTCTGGCAGTTTCTCAAAAAAAGCAAAACAAAATAAAACAAAAAACTAAAGTTACCATAAGAACCAACAGTTTCATTTTGAGGTACATACCCAAGAGAATTTAAAACGCATGTCCATGCAAAAACTGGTACACAAATATTTGTATCTATCATAGCCCCAGAGTGGAGACAACCCAAATGTCCATCACTAATGAGTGGATAAATAAAATGTGGTATGTTCATATAACGGAATATTATTTAGCGATTAAAAGAAATGAAGTATTGATGCATGTTACAAGATGTATGAACATTATGTTTAGTGAAAGAAGTCAGTCACAAAAGATTACAAGTTGTATGAGTCCATTTATATGAAATGTCTAGCACAGGCAAATCTATAAAGACAGAAAATAGATTAGTGGTTGCCTAAGGCTGAGGGAGAGGTAGGGAGTGACTGTTAATGGTACATAGTTTCTTCTGGGGATGGTGAAAATATTCCAAACGGATTGTAGTGATGGTTGGACAAACCTATGAATATACTAAATAACTTTGAATTGGACGTTTCAAGTGGATGAATTGCTTGGTGTGTGAATTAAATCTCTTAAAATAAAGCTTTCAGTGAATGCACATTGTAATCCAACCAGTCCCCAGAATTGAACTGGATATCTACCAG
Organism: Eumetopias jubatus; assembly: GCF_037043125.1. NCBI lineage: Eukaryota > Metazoa > Chordata > Mammalia > Carnivora > Otariidae > Eumetopias > Eumetopias jubatus. The sequence goes on from NW_028274807.1 coordinate 164,854,339, forward strand.
GCCACTCTGAAGAACACCCATGAAATCAGCCTGAGATGTAATAAGATAGATCTGGATCTCTACAAACAGAATATTGCAGGCGGTTGGTTTCGAGGTACAAAGCGGGGAGTCGGGATTCCACGGGCAGATATCGGAGGATAAACAGCAGTGGAAGGGAGCCTGGCTGTGGGGATCCTACACCGCTGGTGATCGATAACCTCCTGCGCTGGGGACTGGGCAAAGGCTCGCAGATCGGTAGCGGCTGGGAAAGGACTTTAGGGCAGCCCCCCAGACAGAAACCGGATCGGTGGGGCTGCGCGTGGGAAATGGGGGCAGCTGGTGGCTTTAGAAGCACAAAGGGCAGAGATGTGCCCCCGAGCCCCAACCTGGAGGTGAGGACTGGGAGTGCTGCTGAGGGGTGCACAACCCAGGACCCTGCAGTTTATAGCAGCACAGACAGAAAAGGAGAGTATGGCCTGGAGAGCTCACTGGAGAACGGACGGCGATCTCTCTGCTCTGAGGCAGAGGGTTGGAAACGATCTCTTCTGCTCTGACTCTCTGAAGGGAAAGCCGCCAGAGAACAAAAGCCCCAAAAAACCAGTTTTCACTGAGCCCATCCCCCACTAGAGGGGGCAGGGCAACTCTGCCCAAACAGCGTTGCCTGAGTAACAGTGCAGCAGACCCCTCCCCCAGAAGACAGGCTGGGAAAACAAGAGGCCAGCAACCCTAAGGTCCCTAGAAAACAGGTGCATCTTGCTTGAGTTGTGGTCAATAATTTGGACTCTGTACATTCCCTCAACCACCCCTCAAGAGAATGACTAGGAGGAAGAACCCCCAAAATAAGGAAAGACTCAGAGATTGTGACTTCTGCCACAGATTTACAAATGGATACAGATATAACCAAGATGTCAGAAATGGACTTCAGGGTAGCAGTTATGAAGACAATAGCTAGAATGGAGAAATTGATTGATAGCAACATAGAATCTCTAAGGGCAGATATCAAAGCTGAACTGACAGAACTTAAAAATGCTATCAGTGAGATCCAATCTAATCTAGATAATCTAACAGCTAGGGTAAGCAAGGAAGAAGAATGAATTAGTGACCTAGAAGACCAAATAATAGATAAAAAGGGAAGAGAGGAGGCCAGGGAAAAACAACTCAGAATCCATGAAAATAGAATCAGAGAAATACGTGAAACCATGAAATGTTCAAATGTCAGAATTATTGGGATCTCTGAGGGGGTGGAGAGAGAGAGGGGACTAGAAGATGTGTTTGAGCAAATCCTAGCTGAGAACTTCCCTAATCTGGGGAATGAAACAAACATTCATGTCCTAGAGGCAGATAGGACCCCTCCAAAGATCAAGGAAAACAGGCCAACACCCCCGCATGTAAGAGTAAGACTTGCAAATCTTAGAACCAAGGAAACCATCTTAAGGGAAGTTAGGGGGAAGAGATTCCTTACATACAGAGGGAGGAACATCAGAATAACGTCAGACCTATCCATATAGACCGGGCAAGCCAGAAAGGCCTGGCAAGACATATTCGGGGTACTAAACGAGAAGAACATGCAGCCAAGAATAATTTATCTGGCAAGGCTGTCATTTAGAATGGATGGAGAGATGCAGAGCTTCCAAGACTGGCAGAAACTGAAAGAATATGTGACCGCTCAGCCGGCCCTGCAAGAAATATTAAGCGGAGTTCTATAAAAGGAGAAAGACCCCAAGAGTGATACAGAACAGAAATTTACAGAGACAGTCTATAAAAACAAGGTCTTCACAGGCAACATGATGACAATAAATTCATATCTTTCAAGAATCACTCTCAACGTGAACGGCCTAAATGCTCCCCCAAAACAGCACAAGGTTGCAGATTGGATAAAAAGACAGGACCCATCCATATGCTGTCTACAAGGGACTCATTTTGAACCTAAAGATACATCAGGACTGAAAGTGAAGGGATGGAGCTCCATCTTCCATGCCAACGGACCTCAAAAGAAAGCTGGGGTAGCAATTCTTATGTCAGACAAATTAGATTTTAAACTGAAGAGTGTAGTTAGAGACACAGAAGGACACTATATCATTCTTAAAAGGTCTATCCAACAAGAATATCTAACAATTGTAAATATCTACTCCCCCAACATGGGAGCAGCCATCTACATAAGCCAACTGTTAACCAAAATAAAGAGTCATATTGACGTTAATTGTAGGAGACCTCAGTACTCCACTCTCAGCAATAGACAGATCATCTAAGCAGAAAATCAACAAAGAAACAAGAGCTTTGAATGACACAACAGAATACTCATTCTTCTCGAGCGCACACAGAACTTTCTCCAGAACAGACCACAGACTGGGTCACAAATCAGGTCTCAACTGACACCAAAAGATTGAGATTATTCCCTGCATATTCTCAGACCATAAGGCTTTAAAACTGGAACTCAATCACAAGAAAAAAAATTGGCAGAAATTCAAACACTTGGAAGCTAAAGACCACTCAGCTCAAGAGTCAACCAGGTCAACCTGGTCAACCAGGAAATCAAAGAAGAACTTAAACAATTCATGGAAACCAATGAGAATGAAAACACATCAGTCCAAAACCTATGGGCTACTGCAAAGGCGGTCCTAAGGGGGACATACATAGCCATTCAAGCCTCACTCAAAAAAAAAAAAAAGAAAGAAAAATCCCGAATTCACCAACTAACGCTACACCTTAAAGAACTAAAGAAAAGGCAACAAACGATGCCTAAGCCACGCATTAGGAGAGAAATAATTAAGATTAGAGCAGAGATCGATGAATTAGAAACCAGAAACACAGTAGATCAGATCAATGTAACTAGAAGCTGGTTCTTTGAAATAATTAATAAGATCGATAAACCACTGTCCAAAAGAGAAGAGAAAGGACCCAAATTAATAAAATTAAGAATGAAAGGGGAGAGATCATGACTAACACCAAGGAAATAGAAACAATTATTAGAAATTATTATCAACAACCATATGCCAATAAATTGAGCGATCTGGAAGAAATGGATGCCTTCCTGGAAACCTATAAACTCCCAAGACTGAAACAGGAAGAAATTGACAACCTGAATAGGCCAATAACCAGTAACGAGATTGAAGCAGTGATCAAAAACCCCCCGAAAAACAAGAGTCCAGGGCCTGATGGATTCCCTGGGGGACTTCTACCAAACATTCAAAGAAGAAATAACCCTATCCTCCTGAAGCTGCTTCAAAAAATAGAAACAGAAGGAAAGCTTCCAAACTCATTCTAGGAGGCCAGCATTACCTAAATCCCCAAACCAGGTAAAGACCCGATCAAAAAGGAGAATTTCAGACCGATATCCCTGATGAATATGGATTCCAAAATCCTCAACAAAATCCTAGCTAATAGGATCCAACAATACATTAAAAGGATCATCCACCACGACCAAGTGAAATTTATCCCCGGGATGCAAGAGTGGTTCAACATTTGCAAATCAATTAATGTGATAGAACACATTAGTGAGAGGAAAGAGAAGAACCATATGGTCCTCTCAATGGATGCAGAAAAAGCATTTGACCAAATACAGCATCCTTTCATGATTAAAACTCTTCAGAGTAGAGGGATGGAGGGAACATTCCTCAAGTTCATAAAATCCATCTATGAAAAACCCACAGTGAATATCATCCTCAATGGGAAAAGCTGAGAGCCTTTCCCTTAAGATCAGGAACACGTCAAGGATGCCCACTCTCGCCACTATTGTTCAACATAGTACTAGAAGTCCTAGCAACAGCAATCAGACAACAAAAAGAAATAAAAGTATTCAAACTGGCAAAGAAGTCAAACTCTCTCTCTTTGCAGATGACTATACTTTACATGGAAAATCCAAAAGACTCCACCCCCAAATTACTAGAACTCATACAGCAATTCAGTAATGTGGCAGGATACAAAATCAATGCACAGAAATCAGTTGCTTTCTTATACACTAACAATACAACTATAGAAAGAGAAATTAGAGAAACGATTCCATTTTCAATCGCACCAAAACCCATAGATACCTCAGAATAAATCTAACCAAAGAGGGAAAGGAACTACAGAACACTCATGAAAGAAATTGAAGAAGACACAAAAAGATGGAAAAATATTCCATGCTCATGGATTGGAAGAAGAAACATTGTTAAAATGTCTATGCTACCCAGAGCAATCTATACCTTCAATGCCATCCCGATCAAAATTCCAATGACATTTTTCAAAGTGCTGGAACAAACAATCCTAAAATTTGTATGGAATCAGAAATCGCCAAGGAAATGTTGAAAAAGAAAATCAAAGCTGGGGTCATCACGTTGCCGTGATCACGATTTCAAGCTATATAACAAAGCAGAGATCAGCAAGCCAGCATGGTACTCGCACTAAAACAGACATATAGACCAATGGAACAGAATAGAGAGCCCAGATATGGACCCTCAACTCTATGGTCAAATAATCTTCGACAAAGCAGGAAAAATATGCAGTGGAAAAAAGACAGTCTCTTCAATAAATGGTGCTGGGAAAATTGGACAGCCACATGCAGAAGAATGAAACTCGACCATTCTCTAACACCATACACAAAGATAAACTCAAAATGGATGAAAGACCTCAATGTGAGACAGGAATCCATCAAAATCCTGAGGAGAACATAGGCAGTAATCTCTTTGACATCGGCCACAGCAATTTCTTTCAAGATACATCTCCAAAGGCTAGTGAAACAAAAGCAAAAATGAACTTTTGGGACTTCATCAAGATAAAAAGCTTCTGCACAGCAAAGGAAACAGTCAACAAAACAAAGAGGCAACCCACAGAATGGGAGAAGATATTTGCAAATGACACTACAGATAAAGGGCTGGTATCCAAGATCTATAAAGAACTTCTCAAACTCAACACCCAAAAAACAAATAATCAGGTCAAAAAATGGGCAGAAGATATGAAAAGACACTTCTCTGAAGAAGACATACAAATGGCTAACAGACACATGAAAAAAGTTTCATCATCATTAGCCATCAGGGAAATTCAAATCAAAACCACACTGAGATACCACCTTACAACAGTTAGAATGGCAAAAATTGACAAGGCAAGAAACAACAAATGTTGGAGAGGTTGTGGAGAAAGGGGAACCCTCTTACACTGTCGGTGGGAATGCAAGTTGGTACAGCCACTTTGGAAAACATTGTGGAGGTGCCTCAGAAAATAAAAAATAGAGCTACCCTATGACCCAGCAATTGCACTCCTGGGTATTTACCCCAAAGACACAGATGTAGTGCAAAGAAGGGCCATATGCACCCCAATGTTCATAGCAGCAATGTCTGCAATAGTCAAACTGCGGAAAGAGCTGAGATGCTGTCTAACAGACGAATGGATAAAGAAGATGTGGTCCATATATACAATGGAATATTACTCAGCCATCAGAAAGGATGAATACCCAACTTTTACATCAACATGGATGGGACTGAAGGAGATTATGCTAAGTGAAGGAAGTCAAGCAGAGAAAGTCAATTATCATACGGTTTCACTTACTTGTGGAACATAAGGAATAGCATGGAGGACATTAGGAGAAGGAAGGGAAAAATGAAGGGGGGGAAATCAGAGGGAGAGATGAACCATGAGAGACGATGGACTCTGAGAAACAAACTGAAGGTTTTAGACAGGAGGGGGATGGGTCAGCCCGGTGATGGGTATTAAGGAGGGCACATACTGCATGGAGCACTGGGTATTATATGAAAAAAATGAATCGTGGAACACTACATCAACAACTAATGATGTAATGTATGGTGATTAACATAACATAATAAAATAAAATTAAAAAAAACTCTTAATAAGCTAAGAATATAAGGAACTTCCTTAATCTGAAAAAAGGTATGTTAAAAATTAACCAACCAAATAAACAGCAGGAAAAACCCAGTGAATATATTTAATGGAGAAATATTGAAAGTTTTCCTCCTGAAATTAGAGACAAGACAAGAATATATGTTATCACCACTTCAGTTAACATTATATTGGAAGTCCCAGCCAGTGCAGTAGGGCCACAAAGAAAAAGGATATAAGGATTGGAAAAGAAATAAACAATCATCATCCACAGATGACATGATTGCATAAGTAGAATCCAAAAAAGTCTACAAACCATTACAAATAAGTAAATTTAACAAAATTGTTAGATATTGGATCCACATACAAAAATATGAGTGGTATTTCCATATACCAGAAATAAACAATTAGACAACACAAATTTTTAAATGATCATTTATACATATTTATAAATATAATATATTATATATATGTATTTGTAATAGAAAAAAAATCAACTCTCCAGGATAAAATATCTAGCAAAAGATTTGGAAGACTCCATACAGAAAACTAGAAAACATTACTTAGAGGAATTAAAAAAGACCTAAGTAACTAGAAGTATACACCATATTCAAGAATTGGTAGGCTCAATATTGTAAACATGTCAAGTCTTCCCAATGGATTCAAAACAAAACAAAAAAATTTCAGAAGGCTTTTTGTGGAAAATGACAAGCTGAAGAATATTAAGATAATTCTGATGAACACTCATGTTACAGTTACTTGATAACAAGGCTTACCATAAAAATATAGTAATTCAGACAATGCCATTTACAAAAGTATAGACCCCTAAAACATAATAGGGGGTTCTAGAACAGACCTCCAGAGATTTATGATAAAGTAGTCACTGTAATTTAGTAGGTCATAGATTGTCTTTTCATTTAATAGTGCTGAATGGATTTGATATCTATATAGAAAAATAAATAAATCTTGACTCTTATCTCCTATCATACACTAATCAATTCCAGATGATTTGTAGATCTAAATATAAAAGGAAAGACAATAAAGATTTTAGAATATAGGAGAATACAGAACAATTTCTTGAATAGGAACAGAAAGCAATGAAATGAAGGGAAATCTTGATATTTAGGACTTAATTAAAATTAAGAACTTCTGTTGATCAAGAGGTAGGGAAAGTAAATTAGAGGCCAAAGGATTGTAAAGGAAGATTGAAAATAGTCCTTCTTGGTAGACAATATGAATGTCTATATAGAAAATCCAAAAATTTCTATACATACAGCTAATGAGAGAATGCAGCAAGATTCTTGAAGAAATCAACAATTAAAAAAACCAATAGCACTCCTATACACCAGTAATAATAAGTCAGTTAGGAAATAGGTAAAGGATGTCATAACAACAAAAACTATAAGCTATCCAGGAATAAATCTAAGAAAGCTTATTCAAGATAATTTTGTGAAGATAATTTAAAAACACTACTGAAGAACATAGAAGTCCTAAATAAATGGAGAGCTATATCACATTTATGGGCTAGAAGACTCAGTTTGTAAAAATGGCACTTCTCCCTAAAATTCATTTATATATTTAATACAATTACAATACAAATCTCAACAGGGTTGATTTGTCAACCTAACAAACTCACCCTAAATTTTTATGGAAGGGCAAAGAGTCATGAATCACAAAGACAATTTTGAAGGAGAATGTGGTAAGGGACTTTTCTTATCAGATAATAAAATTTATTAATTACAGGAAGATAGTGCAGTATTTGTGTAAGGACAGATGAATAAATTAATGGAACAAATCTGAGGAGCCACAAATATACCCAAGCATTGATGTATGATAGAAATATCACTGCAAGTACATGAGGATTATTCAAGAAGTTATTGTGGGATCATGGTTATCCATATAGGAGAAAAATGAAACTATTCCTCCATCACAATACCACAAATATTAATTTCAGGTACACCAAAGACCTAAATGTTAGTGGCAGATTTATAGAAGGAGGTGTAGGAAAGTATCTTTATGATCTTGAGATAAAGAAGGATTTCTCGGGGGCGGAGCAAGATGGCGGAGGAGTAGGAGACCTAGATTTCATCTGGTCTCAGGAATTCAGCTGAATAGGGATCAAACCATTCTGAACATCTACGAACTCAACAGGAGATCAAAGAGGAGAGTAGCAACAACTATCTGAACAGAGAAGCGACCACTTTCTGGAAGAGTCATATTTTATCCCTTCATAGTAGTTACCCTTATTTTTGGCATATATATATAAGTTGTTCTCTCTTTAAAATTTTGAGATACAGTTTCTTCTAACAGATAAAAATATACCCTAAATCACTAGTGTATGGCTCTGTTCTAGTCTCCTGCCTGATCACATTCTCTCCCTTTTTTCTTTCTTTTTTTTTTAAATCTTCTTTCTTTTTTCAAACAACTTCTTATCTTATCAAGTCCTCTTATAAAATCTATTATAATTTTCATTTTTACAGTCATCTTCTATCCCTTCATTGTATCAACCCTTATTTTGTACATATATGCCTTTCTTCCTTTAAAATTTTAGGAGGCACTTTTTTCTAACAGACCAAAATACGCCCAAAATCTAGTGTGTGGCACTGATCTATGCACTAGCCTGATCATATTTGATCACATTCTCCTTTTTTTGTATTGTTCTGTTTTTGTTTTTACCTTTTTTTTTCTTTTTTCTTTTTTTTTTTCTTTTTTCTTTCTTTCCCTTTCTTTTCCCCTGGTTTCAGGTCTTTTCGGATTTGTATACAGTATATTTGCTGGGGACGTTGTAAACCTGTTAGCATTTTGTTCTCATTCATCTATTCTCCTCTGGACAAAATGACAAGACGAAAAAAATCACCTCAGCAAAAAGAACAAGAGGTAGTACCGTCAGCCAGGGACCTACTCAATACGGACATTAGTACGATGTCGGACCTAGAGTTCAGAATCATGACTTTAAAGATACTAGATGGGCTTGAAAAAAGCGTGGAAGTTTTTTTTTTTTTAAGATTTTATTTATTTATCTGAGAGAGAGAGAATGAGAGAGAGAGAGCACAAGAGGGAAGAGGGTCAGAGGGAGAAGCAGACTCCCTGCTGAGCAGGGAGTCCGATGTGGGACTCGATCCCAGGACTCCAGGATCATGACCTGAGCTGAAGGCAGTCGCTTAACCAACTGAGCCACCCAGGCGCCCGAAAAAAGCGTGGAAGTTATTAGAGAAACCCTTTCTGGAGAAATAAAAGAACTAAAATCTAACCAAGTCGAAATCAAAAAGGCTATTGATGAGGTGCAATCAAAAATGGGGGCACTAACTGCTAGGATAAATGAGGCAGAAGAGAGAATCAGTGATATAGAAGACCAAATGATGGAAAGTAAAGAGGCTGAGAAAAAGAGGGAGAAACAACTACAGGATCACGAGGGCAGAATTCGAGAGATAAGTGATTCGATAAGACGAAACAACATTAGAGTAATTGGGATCCCAGAAGAAGAAGAAAGAGAGAGGGGGGCAGAAGGTATATTGGAGCAAATAATAGCAGAGAACTTCCCTAATGTGAGGAAGGAAACAGGCATCAAAATCCAGGAGGCACAGAGAACCCCTCTCAAAATCAATAAAAATAGGTCAACACCCCAACATCTAATAGTAAAACTTACGAGTCTCAGAGACAAAGAGAAAATCCTGAAAGCAACTCGGGAGAAGAGATATGTAACCTACAATGGTAAAAATATTAGATTGGCAACAGACCTATCCACAGAGACCTGGCAGGCCAGAAAGGACTGGCAAGATATCTTCAGAGCACTAAACAAGAAAAATATGCAGCCAAGAATACTATATCCAGCTAGGCTGTCATTGAAAATAGAAGGAGAGATAAAATCTTCCAGAACAAACAAAAACTAAAGGAATTTGCAAACATGAAACCAGCCCTCCAAGAAATATTGAAAGGGGTCCTCTAAGCAAAGAGAGAGCCTAAAAGCAGCAAAGATCAGAAAGGAACACAGACAACATACAGTAACAGTCACCTTACAGGCAATACAATGGCACTAAATTCATACCTTTCAATAGTTACCCTGAATGTAAATGGGCTAAATGCCCCAATCAAAAGACACAGGCTATCAGATTGGATTAAAAAACAAGACCCATCCATATGCTGTCTGCAAGAGACTCGTTTTAGACCCAAAGACACCCCCAGATTGAAAGTGAGGGGGTGGAAAACCATTTACCATGCTAACGGACACCAAAAGAAAGCTGGGGTGGCAATTCTTATATCAGACAAACTAGATTTTAAAACAAAGACTGTAATAAGAGATGAGGAAGGACACTATATCCTACTTAAAGGGTCTATCCAACAAGAAGATCTAACAATTGTAAATATCTATGCCCCTAACATGGGGGCAGCCAATTATATAAGGCAATTAATAACAAAAGCAAAGAAACACATTGACAACAATACAATAATAGTGGGGGACTTTAACACCCCCCTGACTGAAATGGACAGATCATCTAAGCAAAAGATCAACAAGGTTATAAAGACTTTAAATGACACACTGGACCAAATGGACTTCACAGACATATTCAGAACATTCCATCCCAAAGCAACGGAATACACATTCTTCTCTAGTGCCCATGGAACATTCTCCAGAATTGATCACATCCTAGGTCACAAATCAGGTCTCAACCAGTACCAAAAGATTGGGATCATTCCCTGCATATTTTCAGACCACAATGCTTTGAAACTAGAACTCAATCACAAGAGGAAAGTCGGAAAGAACTCAAATACATGGAGGCTAAAGAGCATCCTACTAAAGAATGAATGGGTCAACCAGGAAATTAAAGAAGGATTAAAAAAATTCATGGAAACCAATGAAAATGAAAACACAACTGTCAAAAATCTTTGGGATACAGCAAAGGCAGTCCTGAGAGGAAAGTATATAGCAATACAAGCCTTTCTCAAGAAACAAGAAAGGTCTCAAATACACAGTCTAACCCTACACCTAAAGGAGCTGGAGAAAGAACAGCAAATAAAGCCTAAACCCAGCAGGAGAAGAGAAATAATAAAGATCAGAGCAGAAATCAATGAACTAGAAACCAAAAGAACAGTAGAACAGATCAACGAAACTAGGAGCTAGTTCTTTGAAAGAATTAACAAGATTGATAAACCCCTGGCCAGACTTATCAAAAAGAAAAGAGAAATGACCCAAATCAACAAAATCATGAATGAAAGAGGAGAGATCACGACCAACACCAAAGAAATACAAACAATTCTAAGAACATATTATGAGCAACTCTATGCCAGCAAATTAGATAACCTGGAAGAAATGGGTGCATTCCTAGAGATGTATCAACTACCAAAACTGAACCAGGAAGAAATAGAAAACCTGAACAGACCTATAACCGCTAATGAAATTGAAGCAGTCATCAAAAATCTCCCAACAAACAAAAGCCCAGGGCCAGATGGCTTCGCAGGGGAATTCTATCAGACATTTAAAGAAGAATTAATACCTATTCTCCTGAAACTGTTCCAAAAAATAGAAATGGAAGGAAAACTTCCAAATTCATTTTATGAGGCCAGCATTACCTTGATCCCAAAACCAGACAAAGATCCCATCAAAAAGGAGAATTACAGACCAATATCCTTGATGAACATGGATGCAAAAATTCTCACCAAAATACTAGCCAATAGGATCCAACAGGACATTAAAAGGATTATTCACCACGACCAAGTGGGATTTATCCCTGGGCTGCAAGGATGGTTCAACATCCGCAAATCAATCAACGTGATACAATACATTAACAAAAGAAAGAACAAGAATCATATGATCCTCTCAATAGATGCAGAAAAAGCATTTGACAAAGTACAGCATCCTTTCTTGATCAAAACTCTTCAGAGTATAGGGATAGAGGGTACATACCTCAATATCATAAAAGCCATCTACGAAAAACCTACAGCGAATATCATTCTCAATGGGGAAAAGCTGAGAGCTTTTCCCCTAAGGTCAGGAACACGGCAGGGATGTCCACTCTCACCACTGCTATTCAACATAGTATTAGAAGTCCTAGCCACAGCAATCAGACAACAAAAAGAAATCAAAGGCATCCAAATCGGCAAAGAGGAAGTCAAACTCTCACTCTTTGCAGATGATATAATACTTTATGTGGAAAACCCAAAAGACTCCACCCCAAAACTGCTAGAACTCATACAGGAATTCAGTCAAGTAGCAGGCTACAAAATCAATGCACAGACATCAGTGGCATTCCTATACACCAACAACAAGACAGAAGAGAGACAAATCAAGTAGTCGATCCCATTCACAATTGCACCCAAAACCATAAGATACCTAGGAATAAATTTAACCAAAGAGGCAAAGGATCTGTACTCAGAAAACTATGAAATACTCAGGAAAAAATTGAAGAAGACACAAAGAAATGGAAAAACGTTCCATGCTCATGGATTGGAAGAACCAACATTGTGAAGATGTCAATGCTACCTAGAGCAATCTACACATTCAATGCAATCCCCATCAAAATACCATCCACTTTTTTCAAAGAAATGGAACAAATAATCCTAAAATTTGTATGGAACCAGAAGAGACCCCGAATAGCCAGAGGAATATTGAAAAAGAAAAGCAAAGCTGGCGGCATCACAATTCCAGACTTCCAGCTGTATTACAAAGCTGTCATCATCAAGACAGTATGGTACTGGCACAAAAACAGACACATAGATCAATGGAACAGAATCGAGAGCCCAGAAATGGACCCTCAACTGTATGGTCAACTTATCTTTGACAAAGCAGGAAAGAATGTCCAGTGGAAAAATGACAGTCTCTTCAACAAATGGTGTTGGGAAAATTGGACAGCCACATGCAGAAGAATGAAACTGGACCATTTCCTTACACCACACACAAAAATAGACTCCAAATGGTTGAAAGACCTAAACGTGAGACAGGAGTCCATCCAAATCCTAAAGGAGAACACAGGTAGCAACCTCTTCGACCTCAGCCGCAGCAACTTCTTCCTAGAAACATCGCCAAAGGCAAGAGAAGCAAGGGCAAAAATGAACTATTGGGATTTCCTCAAGATAAAAAGCTTTTGCACAGCAAAAGAAACAGTCCACAAAACCAAAAGACAACCGACAGAATGGGAGAAAATATTTGCAAATGACATATCAGATAAAGGGCTAGTATCCAAAATCTATAAAGAACTTATCAAACTCAACACCCAAAGAACAAATAATCCAATCAAGAAATGGGCAGAAGACATGAACAGACATTTTTCCAAAGAAGACATCCAAATGGCCAACAGACACATGAAAAAGTGCTCAACATCGCTCGGCATCAGGGAAATCCAAATCAAAACCTCCATGAGATACCACCTCACACCCGTCAGAATGGCTAAAATTAACAAGTCAGGGAACGGCAGATGTTGGCGGGGATGTGGAGAAAGGGGAACCCTCCTACACTGTTGGTGGGAATGCAAGCTGGTGCAACCCCTCTGGAAAACAGTATGGAGGTTCCTCAAACAGTTGAAATTAGAGCTACCATTCGATCCAGCAATTGCACTTCTGGGTATTTACCCCAAAGATACAAATGTAGGGACCCGAAGGGGTACGTGCACTCCAATGTTTATAGCAGCAATGTCCACAATAGCCAAACTGTGGAAAGAGCCAAGATGTCCATCGACAGATGAATGGATAAAGAAGAGGTGGTATATATACACAATGGAATATTATGCAGCCATCAAAAGGAATGAGATCTTGTCATTTGCAACGACGTGGATGGAACTGGAGGGTGTTATGCTGAGTGAAATAAGTCAATCAGAGAAAGACATGTATCATATGACCTCACTGATATGAGGAATTCTTAATCTCAGGAACAAACTGAGGGTTGCTGGAGTGGTCGGGGGTGGGAGGGATGGGGTGGCTGGGTGATGGACATTGGGGAAGATATGTGCTACGGTGAGCGCTGTGAATTGTGTAAGACTGTTGAATCACAGATCTGTACTTCTGAAACAAATAACACAACATATTTTAAGAAAAAAGAAAAAGAAGGAGATAGCAGGAGAGGAAGAATGAAGGGGAGTAAGTCAGAGGGGGAGACGAACCAGGAGAGATGATGGACTCTGAAAAACAAACTGAGGTTTCTGGAGGGGAGGAGCGTGGGGGGATGGGTTAGCCTGGTGATTGGTATTGAGGAGGGCACATTCTGCATGGAGCACTGGGTGTTATGAACAAACAATGAATCATGGAACAGTACACCAAAACAAATTATGTAATATATGGTGATTAACATAACAATAAAAAAATTTAAAAAAAAGAAGGATTTCTCAAAACACTACATCAAAAACTAATGATGTAATGTATGGTGATTAACATAACAATAAAAAATTTTTAAAAAAAGAAGGATTTCTCAAATAAGATCCAGAGAATACAAACCATAGGGGAAGATATTAATAATATGAGTAGATTAAAATTTAAAACTTTCATGTTTCCTATTTCCTAGGAATAAAAGGGAAGTTCCTTAACCTGATATATTTCATCTATCATATTTAATCATATTTAATAATTTACTATGATGAGCATTTCCTAAAATTAAGAAACAAAACAAGGATGCTTCTTAGTCATAATTTTCAACATTTTATTGGCGGTCCCAGCCAATGAAAATACAAAACAGGGAAATACTTCAGGTAAAAATATCAGAAAGGAAAAGACAATATTTGCAAATTATATGATTGTTGATCTAGAAAGTCCAAGACAATCAAGTAAGAAACTATTAGAATTTTCTAATTTTCAGCCAGTTAGAAAGTTAAATGGAATAAAATTCTTTTCAGAATAGCAACAACCACAAACATAACTGGAACTAATTTTTAAGAAATTAGCAAATCATATATGAAGAAAACTGTAAATTGTTATTTAAGGAATAAAAGAAGACCCAGTTGTATTAATTTATCAGCAAATATTTGTAGAGCACCTGTTAAGTGTCAGGCACTGTCCTAGGCATTGGGGCTATTTACAGCAGGAGAGAAGTACTTGTCCTCGTGGAGCTTCCATTCTAGTAAGGGGGGGACAGATGATAAACAGAATAAATAACAAAATATGAAGTATGTTAAATGGGGACAAGTGCTATGGAGAAAAATAAGGCAGGGAATAGGGACTGTTGGGGGGATGCAATTTAAAATAGGGTGGTAGGGAAGGCCTTGCTTAGAGGGACAGCATATGCTACCAAGATGGGAAGTCTTATATTGTAGTGATGTCAATTCTCCTGGTAAATAAATATGTAAATGCAATGCCTTCCCAATCAAATAATCAAGCCAACTTTGGAAAGGGAGAAAAGGCTATAATTTTCCTAACAATAAAAACACATGGTAAAGTTATGGTAATTAAAATTGCATGATCCTGATCTACAAATAAAAAAACAAACTAATGGAACAGAACAGAGAGTAAACAGGAATGTAGCATATTAAATAAGTGGTGGTGGTGGTGGGGAGACCTAATTTCCTGCTTCTTAAAGTCTTTAATTATTTGTAGTTTTTCATCAATTCTCTCGGATTTCCACCAAAAGATAATTTTATCCCTCTTTTCCAATTCTTATGCTTCTAATTGCTTTCACTTATTGAACAGCATGGACTAACACTTCCAATACCAGGTTAATAAAATGGTGACTGTGGTCACCCTTATCTTAAGCCTGACTTTAGTGAGACTGCCTTTAGGATTTTCCATGAAACGAGATGGTGGTCTGGGAGCTAAGATATCTCTGTCTCTCTCTCTCTCTCTGTCTCTGTCTATCTTTATTTCTATCTCCATCTTCATGTGTACATCTATATCATATATAAAGTTAAAAGCGTAAAAGCAGTGTGTATATAAATTCATGTTAATGAAATAACATCGTTTTTGTACTTTTTTTTAAAAGATTTTTTATCTATTTATTTGACAGAGAGAGACACAGCGAGAGAGGGAACACAAGCAGGGGGAGTGGGAGAGGGAGAAGCAGGCTTCCTGCCGAGCAGGGAGCCTGATGCGGGGCTTGATCCGAGCCAAAGGCAGAAGCTCAACAACTGAGCCACCCAGGTGCCCCTATAAACACATTTTTTCTTTTAGATTTTATTTATTTGACAGAGAGACACACAGCGAGAGAGGGAACACAAGCAGGGGGAGTGGGAGAGGGAGAAGCAGGCTTCCTGTGGAGCAGGGTGCCTGATGTGGGGCTGGATCCCAGGACCCTGGGATCATGACGGGAGCCGAAGGCAGACGCTTAATGACTGAGCCACAGAGGCGCCCCACTCTTTGTACTTTATGATTTTAAGAAGGTATCCATTGGTTCCTATTTTATCGAGTGCTTCTATCAGGAATAGGTTTTTAATTTTGTCAAATGCTTCGATCTGCTAATATGATGTTTATGTATTTGATTGACTTATGATAACTAATGATTTCCTAGTATTAAAGCATTCTTGCATTTCTGGAACAAGTTCTGCTTGATCATGACATTTGCTTAGTATGCTGTTGGGTTCTATTTTCAAATATTCTACTTAAGATTTCTGCATCAGTATTCATAAGCAAGATGGGTCTGTAGTTTTTTGTTGTTGTGGGTAAATTACATATATTTTTTGTAAATTATATTTTCCTAGAACATCAAGTCTCCAGGTCTTTCCCTCATTGTCTCACTAATACATGGTTGAGGTATCCAGAGGCTACAGCATGTGACATCACAATAAACTCAGGGTAAAAGTGGGTGAGAATCCAGCTGTATTCTATCAAACCAGATATTAAAGAGATCTGCAAAAATGTAAACCAGCCATTCCTCTCAGTAATTTTTAAAGGAGAACAGAATTTTTGTTTTTCCTAAAATTGTTATTTATGTTAACATGCAACAGGTTTTTAATTATTTAAAATTTTAATGAATACATAAATATTGTTTAAATTGTCAAATTTAATACCAAATATGGTAAATAGTAATAGATATAACCCACATAAATGAAAGTTCTTTTGGGTCTTCAGTAATTTTTAGAGGAGACCCCAAAATTGCTTCTCTTTTGATGGTTACTGTCCCCTTGCCATTTCTTATTTTGTGTCTTTGGGCTTCCTCTCCTTTTTCAAAAATAGGTTGGCAATGGATCATTTATTTTTGTTAAATTTTTTCACTGAACCATCTTTTGATGTAATAGAGTCAGTTTTTAAATCTCATTATTTCTCCTTTTATCCTTATCAATTTCTTTCTTCTGCTCTCTTTCCATTTGTGTTATTTTCCTACTTTTTATTTATTTGTTTTATATTATATAACATTATATATTACACATTATAATTACATTTAATTCATTTATTTTAATATTTATCAACATAGATATTTAATACTATTAATTTCCTTTGAGCACTGCTTAGCTATATTGGTGAGATTTTGACATGTCTGTTTTTAGTATCAGCATTTTCTAGAAATTCTAGGGCTTTTTGATTATATATATTTCAAATATCATAAATAACATGGGTTTTTAAAATTTTCTTTTTATTTTTTTATGCCCTTTACAAAATATTGCAAAATTTGAATAGGAGAACTTGAAAGCATGAAGTTTTACTGTTTATCTGTTTGTACTTTGCAAGCCTCATGCACAACTCCATGCCAGGTTTGTGATAAATGAGTTTGGGCTAGATCCCCTCTGAAAGTCCTTCCAATTCTAAGATTCAAATATTCTAAATGTATGTTTACAGATCAGATTTTTAAATTCTTTTTCTTTAAAGATATTATTTATTTATTTGAGAAAGAGAGAGAGCACACACAAGTGGGGGGGAGGGGCAGGCGGAGGGGGAGAAGCAGACTCCCTGCTGAGCAGCGAGCCTGACCCAGGGCTCATCCCAGGACTCCAGGATCATGACCTGAGCCTAAGGCAGATGCTTAACCAACTGAACCAACCAGGCGTCCCTTTAAAATTATTTTTTAAAAAATAGTTGTTCCTCTCCTCAGAAATATGTTATGGCTCTAGAGAAAAAGCAAACATCTTCATTGTGTGCCTCACACTTAGACTGACTGCAGCCAAGTAGAAAATTTCTTATAGGAGGTGAGTTTAGAATAAAGTGGAGGTGGCAAAAGGAGACTGAATACGATTCTGGCCATTACCAACCAGGTCTCCCTGTTCTCAGGGCCACTGCCCAGTGTTACTTCACCGCACTCTTTAGTGCCTATTACACTGTGTTCAGTTGACAGCAGAAACTGCACCCACGATTTATCTCCAGCAAGGGCAATTGTGCAGCAAGGAGCCCAAATGGCTCTTATTTATACACTGACAACATGAAATCCTTATGCCAGCAGCTTGTTACTACCCATTAAATAACATACCATCTGTATTTGGAAGTACGCTACCACTCTCAGCATAATTCAGAAGAAGCAAAGGGGCTGATTGGTAAGTTTTAGGTTGTATTTGTTTCATAGTTCTGTTTGATTGCCTGAAATCTGTGTTCTGAGGATTTGCCAGGTGTTTTCTCAGAAGCACCCTTCTCTTTTGTGCTCTCCAATATACATTCTCCCAGTAGGCACCTAGTTGGCATTTTACCTATGGGCTGGTGCACATCTACCAAAATGCAACTTTGGTTGTTTTGTTTTTTCCCAGTTTGGCTCCCAGCAGACATACCCTTACTCACAGGAGAGTGTAGAATCTTATACTCATTTTAATATTGTATTTAAATACAGTATATTTTAAAATGAATCACTTCCTTTCATATAGAGTTCTATCTTCCTCTCTTCCTCCTATCTTACAACCATGGCACTTTTGCAGGTTTGTTGGAAGGCAACCACACCTAACTCAGGAGTGGGAATGGGAACACTGGCTTAACCCCAAGAGGTTCTGGATAGCCACCAGGAAGTTAAGCTTCCTACTTGTGTTTATCCACGATTATCTGCCACATAGTACTTTTCCTCAGTTCATTTGGATGCAGAACCTGGCATGAGGAATCCTTTGCACAATGGCATTTAAATGTTTATTGGTTTTTGATAAGCTCCTTTTTCCATGAGAAGAAAAATACATGTATTTTGTGATCCTGGAAGATTTCCATCTATTGGTCTTGGACTTCACTATGAAAGAGAGAGAACTGGGATGGGTATGAGTGAAAAAAAATGGCAATATGATACACATTTTTAATGTTCTCCAGCCTTAGTCCTTGTAACCTTTCACTAGATTGATCCAGTCACTTAAAGTAAATGTTTTAATTAAAATTATATTTCAAATAGCCAGCAGCCCTGAGGCTTGGAGCAATTGTAAGGAATTAAGAATAGTGCCAAAGAGCCCAATCCCATTTTCCAAGGTACACTGTGTAGAACTCCTCCTGCTGTCTTCACTGGGCTGGAGGCGGTTGGCTCTGATCCAGAGGTTGACATTGAGTCCCGTCCCTCATTGCTGTCTGAGTACTTCGGCATGCACAGCACATGTTGCTGTCTGTTGAAGGTTCCGGACCTGTTCATCCCAGGTGGATTTTGATTTGAGCCGCTGCTACTTCTCCATTTTGATAACGGTTATAATATTAGCTTATAGCTCAGATTCAGCTAAACAGGAAGTCTAAGATCTTAGATTTAAAAACAGGCTGAGTGGGGTTGCCTGGGTGGCTCAGTTGGTTAAGTGTCTGCCTTTGTCTCAGGTCATGATCCCAGGGTCCTAGGATCGAGCCCTGCATCAAGACCGGCATCGAGCCCTACATCTTCAGGCTCCCTACTCAGCGAGGAGCCTGCTTCTCCCCCTCCCTCTGCCCCCCCATTTGTGCTCTCTCTTGCACATGCTCTCTCCCAAATAAATAAATAAAATCTTTAAAAAAAAAAAGACAGGCTGGATGAACAATCATCAGAGATGTTATAGACCGGATAGCAGAATTGGACTAGACTAGCACACTTGGCATTCCATGGAATGGAAGCAGAGATCACAATAGGCCAACTGAGTGGTGTGCCTGACCTGCTGTCCTGCTTTAATCAGAATAAATTTGATCTGTTTTATACATTAAGGTTCCATGCAAAAAAACTTTTTTGAAAATAAAAGGTGTTCTATTACAAAAAAAATAAGCTTCAAAACTAATGTATTAAAAATAATGCTTATGGTTTATAAATTTCCTAGAGAATGCACAGATTCCCCCAGCCTTTTAAGACTTGCTCTCTATGATTGGAAGAACAAATATTGTTAAAATGTCTATACTGCCCAAAGCAATCTACATATTTAATGCAATCCCTATTAAAATACCATCAGCATTTTTCAAAGAGCTAGAACAAACAATCCCAAAATTTATATGGAACCATGAAAGATCCCAAATAGCCAAAGCAATCTTGAAAAAGAAAAGCAGAGCTGGAGGCATCACAATTCTGGACTTTAAGCTCTATTACAAAGCTGTAGTCATCAAGACAGTATGGTACTGGCATAAAAACAGACATAGATCAATGGAACAGAATAGAATACCCAGAAGTGGAATTATGACTATATGGTCAACTAATCTTCAACAAGGCAGGAAAGAATATCCAATGGAAAAAAAAAAAAAGACAGTATCTGCAACAAATGGTGTTGGGAAAACTGGGTAGCCTCAGGCAGAAGAATGAAACTGGACTGCTTTCTTACACCATACACAAAAATAAATTCAAAATGGATGAGAGACCTAAATGTGAGACATGAAACCATAAAAATCCTAGAGGAGAACACAGGCAGTAACCTATAGTTAATAATACCATATTCCATATTTGAAAGTTGCTAAGAAAGTAGATCCTAAAACTTCTCATCACAAGAAAAAGAATCTTGAAACTGTGTGGTGATGGATGTTAACTAGATTTAAGGTGGTGATCATTTTGCAATACATACAAATATCAAATCATTATGTTGTCCACCTGAAACTAATATAATGTTATATATCAATTATACCTCAACCAAAAAAGTTTTAAAAAGAATGTCAAAAAAGAAAGAAAGAAAGGAAGGAAGGAAGGAAGAAAAAGAAAGAAAGAAAAAAAAGCTAGTCTCTCCAGCTATAACAATGTTCTTTGAAAGGGCAGTCTTAGGGAAATGTACTCAGTCAATCCATGAACTTAGCTTAGGGGCCAAACTCTGGCTTCAGAATTCTAAAGATCAGATCTAAAGCCTTGATAAATCTCTAACCTGTTCCCTTGTCTTGAGATGAGCCATGGACCCATTTCTTTACCTTAAAACAGAAAAACAGATCCCAACAGTACAAACTTGGAAGAGATATTGTGAAATTCTTAGATCGTTCAATAGGAGAGAAACTCTAGAAATTTCCTAAGGAAAAGTTATGTTTCACTCACATTTACTCAGTCTACTAGGAAATTACAACCCTAAAAATAGGTACAAAGTCCAGCTCAGGAGGCCACTCTTATGAAATCCTTGTATCTGTAATTCTTTGGTCCCACCCTAAATTGAGCTTCCTGCAGGTCTAGGGTTCCTTTTGCCTGAATTCATGTGCTTCCTGTAGTCTGACCTGAGCATCTCTGCCCTAGCTCCCGAGAGACTGTGTTTCTGGTTCACAGCTTTAACTCTTGGGCTCGGGCTAACATCTCCATGTTCCTGAGAATCTTTTCTTCCACAGAAGCTACACCTTCAACTCTTGTTTCACAGTATTTGGTCTCCTCTGGAGGAATTTGTCAGGTTTCTCTTATATGTACAACAAGAATAATTCTATATTACAGTCATTTATTTATGCAGAAAAAAAGAGACTATTATTATACATGAAAGTGGATATCACCAGTAGTGAGTCTGGAGATCAGAGCAGTAAGTAGTGACTCCTCTCAGCATTCTTTTTCTAAACCACCAGACTTGGTTGGATACTTATGTACTTTATTATTTAACAATTTGTAATGATCTGTTCAGTATCTATCTTCCCCATTAAGCTGTAAACTCCATGATGACAGAACCTTTATCTGTTTTGTTCATGACTATATTTCTGGGACCTGGTAAAATACCAGGGACATAGTAGGTGATCAATATATACTTGGAGATTAACTGACCAATGTTAAATTAATTCCTTAATATCTTAGGGCTTTAGTTTTTTCATCTATAAAACCAGGGGATAGAGTAGATCATCCTCACAATCCTTAGCAGATGGAGCTAAATTGTGTCATGATTTGCGAAGTGTTCTGATGTCTGCAACTTACTATGAAATGCATTAAAAATGTAAGATGGATTGCTGGATGCATAGAGGGATGGATAGATATGGGATAAAGCAAGCATAATACCATGTTAATTGTAGAATACAGGTACTGAATATAAGGGTATTTATTTTAAAGTTACTTCAACTTTCTGTGTATCTTAAATTTTTCAAAATAAAATGTTGGGGGAAATGTGGGGTTCAGAATACCCTAAAACATAGACTTTGATAGGAAAAAAAAAGCTGAAGAAAATAATTCAGTATAAAAATAATCAACAAGAGTTCAAGATTATGAATAGAGTGAACAGATGAAATAAATGTATACATTTTAATAAAATTTCGTGAACTTGCAAAGGAAACAGTAATTGTAAGACTTTAGAGGAGACACAACAATCACAGGAGACTACTAGGTGGAAAAAAGTGTTCCATGGAGTAGGTGATATTTCAGCTGTGTATTGAAGGATGTGCATGATGTGGATGGGTAATGAAAATAAGAAAAGTAATTTTTAAGAAGCTGAGGATAGCTAAAAATGATAAAGTGAATATATGTGTAGAGCAAGAATGGGAAAACAAAGACAGTGAATTTTACATCAGCTTAGCTGCAACTAAAAAGGGGGAGGTAGGGTGGAAAAGCAATAATAATGATAAATAAAATGTGTTAGAATCTTCCTTATAGGGGCATCTGGGTGGCTCAGTCGTTAAGCGTCTGCCTTCGGCTCAGGTCATGATCTCAGGGTCCTGGGATCGAGCTCCAAGTTGGGCTCCCCATTCAGCAGGGAGTCTGCTTATCTTGCTCTCCCTCTGCCCCTCCCCCTGCTCTCTCTCTCTCTCCCTCTGAAATAAATAAATAAATCTTTTTTAAAAATAGAAATACTGGGGCTCCTGGGTGGCTCAGTCGTTAAGGGTCTGCCTTCAGCTCAGGTCATGATCCCGGGGTCCTGGGATCAAGCCCCGCATCGGGCTCCCTGCTCATGGGCGAGCCTGCTTCTCCCTCTCCTACTCTCCCTGCTTGTGTTCCTTCTCTCGCTGTGTCTCTCTGTTAAATAAATAAACAAAATCTTAAAAAAAAAAAGAATCTTCCTTATATGTGTGAGGTACCTGCACATAGCACTTAATTATCTCATTTAATCCTCAAAACAACCATATGAGATATTACAACTACAGTCATACGAGTAAGGAAACTGATACTTATAGAAGTTTAGTCATTTGCCCAATATCACACAGCTAATAAGTGGTAGAAATGGTACTGAAACCAGGTTTGTCTAACTCCAAAGCACAACTACTTAACCATTAGACATAATGCCTCCCTGGTAAATTGAGGCCAGACTCTAGTGGGGTTTAACTACCAAAATAAGGAGTTTGGGTTCCACTTTCTAACTGGAGATCCACTGAAAGATTTTGATGATCAGAGATCTTAAAGGAAGTGTACCTTGTAGAAATAAGCAAGAGATTGAAGCCAGGAAGCACAATTAGGAGACTGTCACAATAACGGGTGTGAATAAAGGTCTTACCCAGAATAATATCTATAGAGACAGAATAAAGGAATAGTCTTTAAGAAGAAATAATTTATTGACCTCTTCCTACTAATAATATATTGAGAAATTCACTGCTTTAGTATCAAAGAGTCAAATCAAAAGTGTCTTTAGGAGTTATATTGTGTTAGCTCAGTGAAACTCCAAAGGCAAATGAGCAGCCCAAATGTCATTCCAGTCCACTCACCAAGCTACTCAGGTCTCAGGGCTGGTTTGAGAATCTTTAGAGTATTTTTAAAAGAGATTTTATTCATTTATTTGAGAGAGATAGAGAGACAGGGAGAGCATGACTGGGGGGAGGAGCAGAGGTATAGGGAGAAGCAGACGCTCCACTGAGCCAGGAGCCTGACATGGGGCTCAATCCCAAGACCCTGAGATCATGACCTGAGACAAAGACTCTTAACCAATTGAGCCATGCAGACGCCCCTACAGAGTCTTTAGATAGGTCAGGATTGGTTTAGACATCTACAGGACTCCTTTGGACCTAGTCTTTCAATTCCCTATCACTACCCATGAGCTCTAGAGTGGATCCAAGAATCCAAACCTGTGTCATACCATCAGTAATCCAACAGAGCTAATCCCCTCCCCCAAGAATTGGAACTAGAACAACCAGCGTTTGTTAGGCAGTCACAGAACTTAACCTGATCCACTGGGATGGCTGTGGCTTTCTGTTGCAAGCTGCCTGAAGGAATTAGCTGAAGGGTGGAAATTCTTATCAAAAGAGATATATATGGATATGGAGGTGGATGAAAATGAGAGGGGTGGTGTTTCCTGGGGAACATTTATTTACACATGGTGTGGGGTCCCTGAAACAGCTCTCTGGTGTTCCTTCCTCCCCTTTCTCTCTCTCGGGTTATTTCCTTGATAAAGGTGGAAGACTAGGGAGTATGGACCATGAAACAAGAGAAGAAAAGATTCCTGAAAATATAGACCAGCACAAATGTGTGTGTGTGCATACGTGCACGTGTGTGACTATATCAATATACAAACAAGATAGAAAGCAAGTTTTCAAAGAGTGATAGGGTGTTGAAGAAGAAGGGTACATCAGACAGAATTAGTAATTGCATTATTTTCCCCACATGTTTACAATCAACAGGCTTTGAAGTCCAAGGAGATTTGTAGAAGGAAGAGTACCATTCAAGTGGGAGCCCAAAGCTCAGACACTCAGAAATCACTTGTAAAGAGGGATAGTCTCATGGGGCTGTTGTGGGAATCTAACAAAAAGATAGATGAGTCGGTGCTTCATAAACTGTAAAGGGTCTTTAAATTGCAAGGTGCTATATAAACTGTAAAATACTATACAAATGTAAGGGATGATGATTATGATTATTTGAGGAGGAAAACATTATTCTGAATGTAGTCTGTGGCTTGAGAATAGACAGTAATAAGGTTATTTTTTTACAAACAACAGAACTTCCCTGTTGAAATGCATCTTCTCTCTTTCAAAATCAATAACCTTGATGGGGCTTGACATTTATTTCAAAGAGAAACAATTCAAAACATATGAAACTCCTTTAATGGGATTAATTTCCTTTAGAACCAGTTTATAAACCACCCCAAATTATCTCATTAATTTATAGTCACATTTTGTTTTGAGCCTTACATGTTATCTAGCTTAACCATGAGAGTTGAATCCAAAAGAATTTTACATGTTTTTTTAAAATCAAAATTCACTCCTTAAAACAATAATTCTTAACCGTTTTTGTGTGTGTGTGTGTGTCGAGGACCTGCCAAAATGCACAATACCCAGAACTGTTTGCATGGGAATCTGTGTTTTCCCAGGTAAAGAACTCCTGATCTTCCACAAGTTACAGAAATTCAAATTTGAGGGTTACAGATCTAAGGACAATCATTTTCTGAGCATAAGCAGCAGGCTTGTTGGAATAAATGTTTAGGCTCCCAAAGGAATTGTTTGAAGGAAACCACACCACTGTTGGAATGATCACATGGTATGAGTATCTAAAAATTAGCCCATTAGAGTCATATAGGGTTTGTGTTGTCATCTCCATAGCTCCAGTGGTTTTTGTTGTGCGTATGCGTGTGCGTGCATGTGTGTGCACGCGTGCGTGCATGTATGCTCTTTGCTAGTGGGATGCTTAGGGTAGCAGCATTTGCTTCCCTAGGTGTCTACCCCCAGCTCAATTTAACCAACTTAATCTAAAAGAGCCACAGCCCTAGGAAAAAGCAACTAATGGGCTGAAATTGCCCTAGAGGCCCACCTTGTTACAGGAGAAGATGAAAGGCATGATTGGCATTTGTTTAGCTGCTCCTGGAGGAGTCCTGGCCAAGGGAGGATTTGGGGCTTCCACTGGTGTTCTCCTTATGAAACAGAGAGGATTTCTTGTGATCCTCTCACACACCAACCACTGTTAGGAACAGACTTTAGATGAATTAATTCATTTAACTATTTTTTTATTCAAGTATAATTAACATACAGTGTTAAATTAGTTTCAGATGTACAATATAATGATCCAACAATTCTATACATTTTTCACTGCCCATCAAGGTAAGTGTACTCTTAATTCCCTTTATTTATTTCATCTATCTTCCCAGCCACCTCCCCTTTGGCAACCACCAGTTTGTTCTCTGTATTTAAGAGTCTGTTTTTTTGTTTATTCCTTTTTTCTGTTTTTTTTTTTCATTTATTTTGTTTCTTAAATTCCACATATGAGTGAAATAATAGGTATTTATCTTTCTCTGACTTTTATTTCACTTAGCACTGTGCTCTGTAGGTCCATTCATGTTGTTGCAAATGGCAAGATTTTAATCTTTTTCTATGGCTGAATAATATTCTGTATTCTTCTTTTTTAAAAAAAGTTTAAAAATTTTTAAAATTTAAATTCAATTCAATTAACATATACTGTATTATTAGTTTCAAAGGTAGAATTCAGTGATTCATCAGTTGCATACAACACCCAGTGCTCATTACTTCAAGGGCCCTCCTTAATGCCCATCACCCAGTTACCCCATCCCCCCACCCACCTCCCCTCCAGAAACCCTCAGTTTGTTCCCTGGAGTTAGGAGTCTTTTACGGTTTGTCTCCCTCTCTGTTGTCCTCTTATTTTCCTTCCCTTCCCTTATGTCCACATATGGGCAAAATCACATGGTATTTATCTTTCTCTGACAGACTTATTTTGCTTAGCATAATATCCTCTAGTTTCATCCATATCACTGCAAATAACAAGATTTCATTCTTTTTGCTGGTTGTGGTATATACATTCCATTGTACGTATATACCACATCTTTATCTGTTCATCTATTGGTGGACATCTGGGCTCTTTCCATAGTTTGGCAATTATGGACATTGCTACTACAAATATTAGGGTGCATGTGCCCCTTTGAATAACTACATTTGTATCCTTTGGATAAATACCTAGTACTGCAATTACTCGGTCATATGGTAGCTCTATTTTTAATATTTTGAGGAACCTCCATATTATTTTCCAGAGTGGCCACACCAGTTTGCATTCCCACCAACAGCATAAGAGGGTTCCTCTTTCTCCACATCCTCACCAACATCTGTTGTTTCCTGAATTGTTAATTTTAGCCATTCTGACAGGTGTGAGGTGGTTTGTCATTGTGAGATTTTTATTTGTATTTCCCTGATGCTGAGTGATGTTGAGCATTTTTTTCATGTGTCTATTGGCCATTTATATGTCTACTTTGGAGAAATGTCTCTTCATGTCTTCTGCCCATTTCTTGACCAGGATTTTTGTTTTTTGGGTGTTGAGTTTGTTAAGTTCTATAGATTTTGGATACTAACCCTTTATCTGATAAGACATTTGCAAACATCTTCTCCCATTCTGTAGGTTGCCTTTTAGTTTTGTTGATAGTTTCTTTCACTGTGCAGAAGTTTTTTTATCTTGATGAAGTCCCTATAGTTCATTTTTGTTTTTGTTTCTCTTGCCTTTGAAGATGTGTCTAGCAAGAAGTTGCTGTGGTCAAGGTCAAAGAGGTTGCTGCCTGTGTTCTTCTCTAGAATTTTGATGGATTCCTGTCTCACATTTAGGTCTTTCATCCATTTTCAGTTTATTTTTGTGTATTGTATAAGAAAGCAGCCCAGTTTCATTCTTCTGCAGTGGCTATCTAATTTTCCCAACACCATTTGTTGAAGAGACTGTCTTTTTTCCATTAGATATTCTTTCCTGCTTTGTCAAAGATTAGTTGACCATAGAGTTGAAGGTCCATTTCTTGGTTCTCTATTCTGTTCCATTGATCTATGTGTCTGTTTTTATGCCAGTACCATCCTGTCTTGATGATTACAGCTTTGTAATACAGCTTGAAGTCCAGAACTGTGATGCCTCCAGCTTTGATTTTCTTTTTTAACATTCCTTTGGCTATTCTGGATCTTTTGTGGTTCCATACAAATTTTAGGATTGTTTGTTCCAGCTCTGTGAAAAATGTTGATGGTATTTTGATAGGGATTGCTTTGAATATGTAGATTGCTTTGGGTAGCATAGACATTTTAACACTATTTGTTCTTCCAATCCATGAGCATGGAATGTTTTTCCATTTCTTTGTGTCTTCCTCAATTTCTTTCCTAAGTTTTCTATAGTTTTCCTTTACCTCTTTGACTAGGTTTATTCCTAAGTATCTTATGGGTTTTGGTGCAATTGTAAATGGAATAAATTCCTTGATTTCTCTTTCTTCCGCCTCATTGTTAGTATATAGAAATGCAACTGACTTCTGTGCATTGATTTGATATCCTGCCACTTTGCTGAATTCCTTTATGAGTTCTAGCAATTTTGGGGCGGAGTCTTTTGGGTTTTCTATATAGAGTATCATGTCATCTGCGAAGAGTGAGAGTTTGACTTCTTCTTTGCTAATTTGGATATCTTTTATCTTTTTTTTGCTGTCTGATTGCTGAGGCTAGGACTTCCAGATTTCGTTGAATCAGAGTGGTGATACTGGACATCCCTGTCATGTTCCTGACCTTAGGGGAAAAGCTCTCAGTTTTTCCCCATTGAGAATGATATTCATTATGGGTTTTTCATAGGTGGCTTTTATGATATTGAGGTATGTTCCCTCTATCCCTACACTGTGAAGAGTTTTAATCGAGAAAGTCTGCTGTACTTTGTCAAATGCTTTTTCTGCATCTCTTGAGAAGATCATATGTTTCTTGTTCTTACTTTTATTAATGTAGTATATCACATTGATTGATTTGCAGATGTTGAACCACCCTTGCAGCCCAGGAAAAAAATCCCACTTGGTTGTGGTAAATAACCCTTTTAATATACTCTTGGATCCTATTAGCTAGTAACTTGGTGAGAATTTTTGCATCCATGTTCATCAGGGATATTGGTCTGTAACTCTCCTTTTGGTGGGTTCTTTATCTAGTTTTGGGATCAAGGTAATGTTGGCCTCATAGAATGAGTTTGGAAGTTTTCCTTCCATTTCTATTTTTTGAAACAGCTTCAGAAGAATAGGTATTAATTCTTCCTTAAATGTTTGGTAGAATTCTGCTGGGAAGCCATCTGGCCCTTGACTCTTGTTTGTTGGGAGATTTAAAAAAATTTTTTTTAAAGATTTAATTTATTTATTGAGAGAAAGTGAGAGTGAGAGCAAGAGCAAGAGAGAGCACAGGCAGAGAGGAAGAAACAGATTCCCCGCTGAGCAAGGAGCTTGATGTGGGGCTTGATCTCAGGACCCTGAGATCATGACCTGAGCTGAAGGCAGACGCTTAACCGACTGAGCCACCCAGCACCCCTGTTAGGAGATACTTGATTACTGATTCCATTTCCTTGCTGGTTATGGGTCTGTTCAGGTTTTCTGTTTCTTCCTGTTTCAGTTTTGGTAGTTTATATGTTTCTAGGAAAGCATCCATTTCTTCCAGACTGTAATTTGTTGGTATGTGACTTCTCATAATATTCTCTTATAATTGTTTCTGTTTATTCAATGTTGGTTGTGATCTCGCTTCTTTCATTCATGATTTTATTTATTTGGGTCCTTTCTCTTTTTCTTTTTGATAAGTCTGGCTAGGGGCTTATTGATCTTATTAATTCTTTCAAAGAACAAGCTCCTAGTTTTGTTGATCTGTTCTGTTTTTTTTATTTCTATAACATTGATTTCTGCTCTAATCTTTATTATTTCTCTTCTCCTGCTGGGTTTAGGCTTTATTTCGTGTTCTTTTTCCAGCTCCTTTAGTTGTAAGGTTAGGTTGTGTATTTGAGACTTTTCTTCTTTCTTGAGAAAGGCCTGTATTGCTATATACTGCCCTCTTAGGACTACCTTTGCTGCATCCTAAAGATTCTGAACTGTTGTGTTTTCATTTTCATTTGCTTCCATGTATCTTTTAAGTTCTTTAATTTCCCAGTTGACCCATTCATTCTTTAGTAGGATGCTCTTTAACCTCCATGTTTCTGTGGTCCTTCCAATTTTTTTCTTGTAGTTGACTTCAAGTTTTAAAGCATTGTGGTCTGAAAATATGCATGGAATAATCTCAGTGTTTTTGTACTGGTTGAGACCTGATTTGTGACCCAGTATATGATCTATTCTGGAGAATGATTCGTGTGCACTTGAGAAGAATGTGTATAGTATCAATGTGTTTCTTTAATTTTGTTATTAATTGGCTTATATATTTGGCTGCTCCCAAGTTAAAGGCATAAATATTTACAATTGTTAGATCTTCTTGTTGGGTAGACACTTTTATTATGATATAGTGTCCTTCTTCATCTTTTATTACAGTCTTCGGTTTAAAATTGAGTTTGTCTGATACAAGGATAGCTACTCCAGCTTTCTTTTGGTGTCCATTAGAATGATAAATGGTTCTCCACCCCCTCACTTTCAATCTGGACATGTCTTTGTGTCTAAAAATCATCTCTTGTAAGCAGCATATCAATGGGTCTTGTCTTTTTATCCATTCTGATACCCTATGTCTTTTGATTGGAGCATTTAGTCCATTTACATTCAAGGTAATTATTGAAAGATATGAAATTAGTGCCATTTTATTACCTTTGTAAAGTTGCTGTTCCTTTCTGGTCTTTGTTCCTTTTGGGCTCTCTCTCTGTTCAAAGCATCCCCTTTAATATTTCTTGCAGGGCTGGTTTAGGTGGCTCAGTCGTTAAGCGTCTGCTTCGGCTCAGGTCATGATCCCAGGGTCCTGGGATCCAGCCCCACATTGGGCTCCCTGCTCGGCAGGAAGCCTGCTTCTCCCTCTCCCCACTCCCCCTGCTTGTGTTCCCTCTCTCGCTGTGTCTCTTTCTGTCAAATAAAATAAAATCTTTAAAAAAAAATCTTTTAGTTTTTGTCCTGGAAACTCTTTATTTCTCCTACTCTGAATGACAGCCTTGCTGGATAAAGTATTTTTGGCTGCATATTTTTCCCATTCAGCATGTTGAATATATCATGCCAGTCCTTTCTGGCCTGACAGGTCTCTGTGGACAGGATTGCTGCTAGCCTTATGTTCTACCCTTGTAGGTTAAGGACCTCTTGTCCTGAGCTGCTTTCAGGAATTTATCTTTGAAATTTGCAAGTTTCACTAATATGTGTAGAGGAGTTGACATATTTTTATTAATTTTGAGGGGGTGGTTCTCTGTGCCTGCTGGACTTGAATGTTTCCTTCCCCAGATTAGAAGAATTGGTTCAAATAAACCTCTGTCCCTCTCTCCTGCTCTTCAACTTCTGGGATCCCTATTATCTGGATATTATTTTACTTTATGGAATCACTGAGTTCTGAAGTCTCCCTTCATGACCCATTAGTTGTCTTTATCTCTTCTTTTCAGCTTCCTCATTTCCCATCATTTTGTCTTCTATATCACTGACTCTCTTCTGCCTCATTACCCTCGCTGTTAAAGCCTCCATTTGTGACTGCATCTCAGTAATAGCATTTTAATTTTAGCCTGATTTGATTTTAGTTCTCCTATTTCTACAGTAAGGGATTCTCTAGTGTCCTCTATGCTTTTTTTCAAGCCCAGCTAGTATCTTTATAATCGTTTTTTATAAATTCTAATTCAGATATTTTACTTATATCCCTATTGATTAAATCCCTGGCAGGGAGTATTACCTCCTGTTCTTTCTTTTGGGGTGAATTTCTCCATCTAATCTAATCATTTTGTTCAGAAAAGAAAGGAGGAGGAAATGAAAAAAAGAGAGGAAAAAAACAGCAAAAACAGCAACAATTTCAAGAAACAAAAATTTCAAGAAGTGTTTCTGATGCATATTGTGTACACCCTTCTGTTGTGTTTTGGCTGCTCTCTCCCACTGGACCTTCCTCTACAGAGTTCCTCCTTACCTGTAGTGCAGAGTGTTTGGATCTTTAAATAGGTGTGCTTTGATCTGTTTGTCAAAATAAGCCTCGCATCTGCCATGTTCTCTTTCTCCAACTGTGCAGATTGTTTCCCTAATCCTCAGATTGTCTTCCTTGTTGTTCAAAATAGTTGAATGTTGATCTAGCTTTTGGAGATCAGGATTATCCAAGAGAAGCACTTCTGACATGAAGGAGAATTCTGGAGAGCAAGGACTGAGGCAAGAAGAAATTTTCTTCCTCTATTCATATGTTGTCACTGTGGCCTGAGGCAGAGGACAGAGACCTGCACAGGCGATGCTTAGTGGTACAGACCACTAGAACTTAGTGACAAGCCAAGCACCTGCCAATCGGATCTTCTGCATCTTTTCCATCTTCTTT
Source organism: Eumetopias jubatus (assembly GCF_037043125.1). Taxonomy (NCBI): domain Eukaryota; kingdom Metazoa; phylum Chordata; class Mammalia; order Carnivora; family Otariidae; genus Eumetopias; species Eumetopias jubatus. Next base: position 164,886,376 of record NW_028274807.1, read on the forward strand.
ATGCATTGATGGATGCTTGGGTTGTTTCCTTATCTTGGCTGTTGTAAACACTGCTGCAATAAACATAGGGGTGCATATATCTTTTCAAATTAGTGTTTTAATTCTTTGGGTAAATACCCAGTAGTGGAATTATTGGATCATAAGGTAGCTCTATTTTTAATTTTTGAGGAACTTCTATACTGTTTTCCATAATCGCTATACCAGTTTGCATTTCCACAAACAGTGCATGAGGGTTCCCTTTTCTCCAGATCCTCGCCAATACTTGTTATTTCTTGTGTTTTTGATTTTAGCAAATCTGACAGGTGTAAAGTGATATTTCATTGTGTTTTAATTTGCAATCCCCTGATAATTAGCGATGTTGAGCGTCTCCTCATGTGTTTTGGCCATTTGCATGTCTTCTTTGGAAAAATGTCTATTCAGATCCTCTGCCCAGTTTTTAATTGGATTATTGTGTGTGTGTGTGTGTGTGTGTGTGTGTGTGTGTGTGTGTGTGTGTGTGTGTTGTGTAAGTTCTTTACATATTCTGTATATTAATCCCTTATGGGGTATATCATTTGCAAATATCTTCTCCCATTCAGTAGGTTGCCTTTTTATTTTGTTGATGGTTTCCTTTGCTGTGTGGAAGCCTTTTATTTTGGTGTAGTCCCATTTGTTTAATTTTGCTTTTGTTTCATTTCCCTTGACAGAGGAGACATATCTAGAAAAATATTTCAATAGCTGATGTCAAAGAAATTACTGTTTTCTTCTAAGAATTTTATGGTTTCAGATCTCATGTTTAAGCCTTTAATCCATTTTGAGTTTATTTTTATGTATGGTGTAAGAAAGTGATGTAGTTTCATTCTTTTGCAGGTAGCTGTCCAGTTTTCCCAACACCACTTACTGAAGAGGCTTAGCTCATTTAATTCTTAAAATAATCTCCTCAGCAAGGTACTATTGTTCTCATTTCATAGATGAGAAAATTGAGACACAGAAAAGCTATAATCAAAGACAACTAACTAATAACTAGCAAAGTCAAGATTTAAACTCAGATTTGATTCCAGGCTCTTCCTATAGCCCAACACTGTCTCTTCCCATTTCTTTCCTGGCTTCTGAAATGCTCCATAAGCCTCTCCTTCCCTGGAGGGCTCTTGGAAGTGAAACCCATTCATTTATCTCCTAAAGGACAGTGTCTTGAACGGCCCATCAAACACCTAGGACTGAGACTCATTTACTGTTATTACTAACTTCCTTCACGACCTTGGCCAGCTCCTTAAGTTGCCGGGGGCCTCAGTTTTCTCAACTGTAAAATGAGAAGACAGAACTAGATGAAACCTCCAGCTGTAAAATTCAGTGACTGCATTCTGTGTGCTCACCCTATTTCCCCAATGGGCATGTCTCCTTATTCTGTGGGCTGCTCACAACTCACTAGTAGGCTGCCCCCTTCTCTGACCACCCAAGCTGGAAGTATGTTCCACTCCCACAACACCTACTGCTTTGACTCTTTTTTTGGCTCATCTTATGCATTCTCCTTCCATACCTTATCTGAATTTAACTAAATTCCTCAAATATTTTTATTTCTTTTTTTAAAAAGATTTTATTTATTTATTTGAGAGAGAGAGAGAGAAAGAAAGAGCACATGACAGGGCCAGGGGCAGAGGGAGAAGTAGACTCCCCGCTGAGCAGGGAGCCAGGCATGGGGCTTGATACCAGGACCCTGGGATCATGACCTGAGTTGAAGGCATACACTTAACGGACTGAACCACCCAGGTGCCCAGATTTTTGTTTATTTCTTTAACTTCTATATAGTATTCCAATTTATAAGTAAACCACAATTTATGTTCTAATTCCCTCACGAGAGATGGTTGGTTGTTTCCATTTTTCACAAATGGTGCTGCGACTAATATTCTTTTACTTGCCTTCTTGAGTACATGTGAAAGAGATTCTCTAGTCTCTCTAGAGAGACTAGTCTAGAAATGGAATTACTGAGTCATAGGGTTTGTGCATTAGATATTGCCAAATTGTTACCCAAAGTGGTAGTACCAACATATGTTTCCACTTGCAGTGTGTAAGCGTTCTATCTCCCATAGCCTTACCAATACCTATCAAGCTTAATTTTTTTTTTCCAAACTAACATTTTGACTGCGTATGTCTCACAGCACTGACCACTTTCTTCTTTATATTTGTATATATGCTACCTCCCCTACTGGACAGTAAACTTTATGAGGGCAGAATCTTGCTTAACTCATTTTTATATTCTTCCCACAAAATTTATTGAGCTTAATAAGTATACAATAAAGAGTTATGAACAAAAAAATAAGAATTAATTAATTAATCTTGACCCAAGGAGATGGGGAGTTCCATGGGGCAGGGATGAGGTGTTTTATCTCTATTAATCTGGTGTAAAGATATGGGTAGGGAATCCCCATCAGCTGCCTAGAGGGCTGCAGGGTGGTCACAACTAGCCTACAGACTGAAGGTTTCAAGATTTATAGTGGACTATCACCAACCCTGGGAGATCCCAGGTTTAGATAATTTTTTTAATCATGATATTCATTAAATATTTATTGATTGATGTGAGTGGAAAATTTCCCAGTCTCTGGGGCAAGCTTTATTATGTACCAAGAGGGGTGTTTCTAAATGGAACTCCCCCACCTCTGGCCCCACCCCATCACTAAGGGTTGAGTAGAATCCATGTGTCCTTTGGACTAGGGTGTTACATGACCTATGGTAAATGCCTCCCCTTTTTGTCACCCTAGCAGTTCCTGGCTGACTCATTTTCTAAATAAGCCATTTGTGGTTTTTGGTCTGACATTACATGTGGAAGAATGAGTAATTTTTTAAGAACCAGACTATATTCAATCAGAATAAGATACACTGTGTATGTTACTCATGGTTCTAGGACAAGGGGTCAACACTGCTACAAGTTCTCTCACCTTCTCCCACTGCTCCTCCCTTCCTGGGACAAATGGATAGAGAGAAGGTAAAGGAAGGAGGAAGATATGGGGATGAAGAATTTTTGTGTATATCTCTTATTTTGCTTTTACATTATGTACAATTTAATAAAATTATATCTTGTTTCCTTTGCTAGATTAAATAAAAAATAATATAGCAAAGTTGTCAAAGCCATGAGTTATGCTGCTATACTATTTGGGTTCAAACCCCAGCTCCACTGCATGCCAGCTGGGTGAATTTAAGCAAGTTATTGAATCTTGATGTGCCTCCATTTCTTCATTTATAAAACAGTACTAGTACTTATAATACAGGATTCTTGGTATATTCCTGGTATATATATTCTTGATATAACATATATCAATGAACTGATATATGTTAAGTGCTTAGAATGGTGCCTGAAATTTGGTAAGCACTATGAAACTGTTAGTAAACATTTTTTGACTCCATCACAATGTTTATGCTCATAGTAAGTGCTCAATAAATGCTTTTTGATGAAATGAATGCATTCTACTAAACATTTCTATAATCGGGGGGACAGAAGTGACCACAAGTGGCAGACTCTTGGGTGGAAATAGAAGAAACCCTGAAGATCAATTCCCTAGAGCATAAGGAGTTCCCTGTCCCTCACTTCTTTGTTTGGCTTAATAGTTCCTTCCCTAGTTATGTGTGTTGTTGAGGGAGGGGCTGCCACTCCCTCCACCCCTGGAGCCACTCAATGGGAAGTTCTACTTCCTGTTTTTTAAGTGTAAGAAGGAGGTAGAGTTCTGGATCCTTGAACCCTGAAATCATGGACTGAGTTAGAAAGGAGACCCTGGTGCCAGAGAACTTCACACTCTGGCCTCTCAGCATCTATTGCTTGTGCGGAGGGTTAGCAAGATAGTGGCATTTGGCTGAGTGCTATTTTGTTGAGTTAGGATGGGTATGTGTTGAAAATTATATAGATATAACGTTAATACACTGGTTTCCATTTATTAGTGCAGATGTGGTGCTTATCTTCATAGGACTTGTGGTCTTCAGGAACCTACTCTTGTGTGAGCTGTGAAGAAGCCAGAGTGAAGTCCCTCAGAGCCCACTCTCAATTGCAGACCTCTTTAGGATGCCTGAGGCCAGGCTTGTGGGACACCACTCATCAGAGCGGGTCGGTACAGCCTCATTGGCACCCCCATGTGGCTTTAGCTGAGGAGCTTGATGGACCAGACAGGTAGGTCTAACTTGGCTGCCACAGGAACAAGGGTGCTATGCTTACTAGAAAGGCTACAAATTCACTAAAATTGGTAGAAATGCTAGTTACCAAAGGAACTTCAGTTGTCTTGCAGGGATATTCACCAGATGTCAGGAGGCCCAGTATAAGTGACATCTAAAGGATAGCCATACTCTCAACCACTTGCAAATTGTCACTCACACATAAATACATTCACAAACATACTGGCACAAACAGCTTCACTCTCCTAGACATTTCCCTTCCCTACACTTGCAAGCACATACGTATGCCTCACATATACTCTCTCAGCCAAAAGGGTGGCCTAGGGGAGACCTCATGGCTGAATCAAATGCTGGTTAATGCTGCTGCTTTTATTACACCAAAGGTCTTAACATTTATTTGGAGATGAACACAAAACTTGGTATACTGCTGTTACAGTGGCATGCATTCCCTACAGTGTAGCTTCGGAGCTCAAGATCACTGCAGCACGCACATAAGAACTGCTCTCCGGAGGAGAGAAAAGGTGGGGTGGGGGGTACTGCAGATCCTTGTTCTCTCCAGTATCAACAGACTAGAGGTACTTTACCATGATAGTGGTTGAGGAATCTCTTGTGTTGGGCAGGTGTGTTTTAAACAGCTAAACAGGTATGACAAGGGATCCAAGTGTGGGTAGGTTCCTAACACTTACAGCCAAGAGCATTTTTGGGTAAGTATATGCTCCCCAACCAGGCAGCACTGACTAAAGCGGGGGCATGCTTAGCTCTGCTTCTGAGCTAGGTTAAGCTACCAAGAGTCCTCAGTGAAGGGAATCCTGGTTTCATGAAGAAGAATAAGACATGAGGACACTGTCACAATAAGGCCACTACACTCACAGCAAACAATAACCTCAGAGGAAACTCTCAGGACTACAGGAAAGCAGCTCTATTCTCTCTGTCAGGTGCCCCTTGCTGGTTAGGCACTTGCCCTGAGACTTTCACATGGTCTTTTCTGAGCTGCACAATATCACTTAGCACAGCGGAACAGAGGAAGGGACCACACACGTCAAGGTCATGGGACATCACCAAGTGTGGCTGACTATTGGCAAATGTTTCAGATGCCTTTCCCGGTTGGGCTAGGCACCCTCGTGTATCTGGAGAGCTAATCTGAAAAGAGGCTGGCAAAGGACTTCCTCAAGCTCCGGATGGTCTCCGCTTTGGCTTCATCCTCATTGGCTGAAGACCGGAAGAAGGAGGACTCAGAGAAGCTGAAGGCATTTGTCAGGGACTGCGACTTGCTTGAAGATAAAAACCAGAGAGAACGTGAGAGGGGGTGTTCCCACTGAGGCAGGGAAAGACGGTGACATGAGGATACACAACCAAACCCCCACTCCCACCCCAGGGAGACCAGGGTCATGGAGGAGAAAGCCAGCAGTGGAGTACTGCCAAGACCCGGGGAGGCCCCTGTGCTATTATCCTCACCTTCAGTGCTGCTAATACTGGAGGAAAGGATGGGGGCAGTGTGGGAGAGAGGGAGAAGGGGGAAAAGAGAAGGAAAAGAGGGAGAAGGGGAAAAAAGAGAAAAGGGAAAGAGGGAGGAGTGACTCAAAGGCTGTTTCTTATACTTAACGCTAAAGGGCCCACAGGCTACATTTCAGAGGTCCCAACTTGGTAAGTACTAATCTAGGAATCTCACACCCTTCCCTTCTGATGAAATATAGCAACCAGGGGACCACAGACTCTTTGCACTCTCTTTTCCATCAACTGTCAAGTGGTAAAGCCAGCATCAGAAGACCTGGGTCAAAGTCTTGGATCTGCCCTTCACTCATTCTTGGGCTTCTCTGGGACTTGGTTTCTCATTTGTGATGTGCAGATGTTTGGTAAAATGCCCTCCAGGCCTTTTCAGGTCTTTATACTGGGCTCTTTTTCTCTGATTCCAAATAAACTTGGAATAAACCAAGGCCTCAAGTTACCCGCTCTTAAAATGGACATGACCATTCTTTGTAGCCTTCCTCAGAGGAGCCCTAATATGAGGTTTATGCAGTTCAGGGTGTCCAGGGGCAGAAGAGATACATATCTGGTGCACACAAGAACATTAGGCAGTTTTCTAATTAAAAACCCAAATCACATACATTTTAGGAACCAATCTCTCCCCTGAGAGACGGGATTCAGAGAGAAAAACTGTGAAGGCAAGAAGGTCGACGGGAGGCCAAGCCCAGTCCTTGAGAAGAGAATACGAGGTCTGGCATATCCAGTGGTCTGCCATATCTCCTTGACTTTCACTGTGTCTCTTTCCTGATGGTTTCTGGCTGTAGAACTTTTCTCCTGATGTCTTAGGGCTCCCAGCCCTTCCCTACATTCAGGGTGCAGCCCCCGAAACTCCCTTCTACAGGAGTGTGAGCAGTTTATCTCCTGCAGTGATGACTGAACAGATGCCCTATCTTCCATTAGGGTTGGCGATGGGCCCCAACATGCTGGCCTTTGGGAGGCAGGGCCCCCTCTGCATGCTCAGCCAGGGGCACCAGGTATAAGCCTCCTGCTTGTTATCAGATGATGGCTCTATTCAACAACTTCAGCCCAAAGGCAATGGCAACCCAAAGATCTGCTCTCAGACTGGGGCCAGAGGTGGCTAATGAGAAGGCAGGAGAGATTTTAAAAGTCAGCATGCAGAAAACAATTGGATTGAGGGGAAGTTATGGGTCAGGTGAGATGTGAAATGTGCCACTGGCCAGAGCTGGGGAGCAGGACTGGGTGATGCCCCTCCAGTCACGAGGGCTGGAAGACCCAGAGAAAGTGGTCATCTGGACTACCTGAGCCTGAATCTTGGCTCTGCCACTAACTAGCGGAGTAGTTTTGAGAAAGAAAATTAATCAAATCTCTCTGAGCAGTTTACTCATCTATGCAATGACTAGACCATGTCTAAGTGGCCTCCTTTTCTCCCTCCCTGAAGATTCCCATCACCTCACTCTGAAAGCACTGATGGGTCCCTCCCATCCCTGCAAGGCTACAGCTGTCTCTGCTGATAGTGATGACAGAGGTCTGTTTGGGGATGGTGCAAAGAGGCAGCTCTAGTTCTAGAGGAGAGGGTAGAACTGACCACCATCCACACCCAGGTGCATCCCAAGTACAGCTTTACTGTTTTTCAGGGGCCCTCAGTTCTTTCTCTGAAGCAGGACAGTGTGATGGGGGCTTCTAGAGAGGGAGTGAGGAAGCCCAAGAAGAGGGAGTGAGGAAGCCCAATAAGATGGAGTTCCTCAGGGTATCTATCTGGACCCTCTCTGTGGACCACACCAGAAACCAACCTCCTTCTGACAAAGCTGAAGGTAAGAAGTTGAAATGGATTTAACTACTTCCCCTTTTGCTTCTGGGCAGCCTTGCTGATTGCACACCCTAACTGTGAGTCAGAGGCAGGAAAGAGGATTTTTTATTTTTTTAAATTTTGAGAGGGAGAAACACACATACGCACACAGAGAAAAGGAATGGAAAAAAGAGTGGGAGACAGGATTAAAAAAAAACAAAACCCTAAGCTAATATAAGAATAGGAAAGGGGCAGTGACTCTGCCTTATTGGCATTCCCCAGGAAGAAAGGGGAGGGTTTGAGCTTCTAGCTAGACCTTAGACTTTCACTTCCTTCTTTTCTACCTTCCCCAATCAACCCCCAACCATGCCCCCAACCAAAAAAAAAAAAAAAAAAAAAAATATATATATATATATATATATATATAATAATAACAACCCAAAACCAAAACCCAAAAAAAGTCCCACAACAATATCTGTAGAAGAAAGCCTGATTGAAGGTGCTTTCTAGCAGCTCTGGAGCCTAAGGTCTGTGAGGAGGGGCAGGAAGAGGGGAGGGGAAGGAGCTGCTGAGTTGTCTCTTACTTGAGCTGTGGGTGAGGCTGGGGCTTCTGTGGTGGAGCGGCCGGGGGTGGCTGGGCCTCTGCCAGGGAGCTGCTGCTGGAGGGTGCATCTCCGTGGGTGGTGGAGGAAGAGGAGGAGGAGGAAGAGGAGGAAGGTGGCAGTGATGGTCCAGGGGGAGGCCGACGTGGAGGCATCACCTTGCCTGGGGGTTGCATTCCTTGGGGTTGCCCAGGGCCCCCTAGGTTCAGTACAAGAAAAACTTCATAATTTAACCGTATCAAAGGGTTTTCTTATTAGAATCTACGTCTTAAAGGATGAGATTAGTTAATCACCAAAAGGATAAGCTCTATTACAAGAAGCCACCCGAGGCTCTGTCGGGCTCCAGAGCCAGCCCCTGGTTTCCCTCATACAACTGCCACTACTTGCACCTCCTCAGAGACACAGCACCTCAGGCACAGCAGACGTCAGGAGGACAAGGAAGAAACCATGGGATGAGGGGCCCTGATCAGAAGCAAGCTCTTTTACAGAAGGCCCCCCCCAGACCAGAGGGACCCCACCCCTCTTCCCCAGAGGTTCCTCAGGTAGAGGGCAACGTGCCCCACGGTTTACTAGGAGGTCTCAGGTTCTACACTGTAGATGCAGTACAAGGCAGTACAGAGCATAGGTCTGGCAATCAGAAAGTCAAGACACAGTCCATCAGTGACTCCCTGAGCAAGTCAGAGAACTTCTCTGGGCCTTGATGTTTACAACCATAAAACTATGAAAAAGTAATCCTTAGTCTTAGTTGTCTTTCAAGAAGGTAGTGTTTCAAAGATGTTAATGGACAAGAAAGTTCTTCAAAAAGTATTGTGTGCTTTATGGTCATTAATGATCACAGACTTGCATTGTTTTTACAGAACTGGGCCCTGTCCAGCTTCTGACCTGCACGTGTCTGACTGCCAAGCCCCGCCCCACCAGAGCTTCATTTTAACATTAACTCAAGCAGATGACTAGGGGGAATATTCTGTTTCCATGTGCTCTTTTGCCTCTTAGTACCATCCTCAGGGGTCTCCTCTCCCTCCCCCGTGTGTGTGGTGAAATTCTCCAGAAACCCAAGCCCTATTCTCCCCTGGGAATGTTGTGGGCACCATCCCACAAAGAAGCAGCCTCCCACCTCCACCCCCACCCCCAAAAGGACCAGGATACCATTCTCTCAGCATGAGACAGAAAACCATCCGGTGGCCTGGAGGGGCAAAAGGCCATCCTTCCTCTGGGGGTTGTCAGGCAGTAAGTGTGATACCTGATTGCTCAGATTTTGCTAAGGGGCGGGGGTTCCTTAGTCATCTTTTGACTTAATAGATGTCCTCATCAGTGCATACTGACTGTTGGAACGATGCATAATTGGCCCGAGAGATCCAATTTCTCAAGTCTCACTCCCGGCGTCCACATTCATGGACCAGCTGGAAGGAGTAGGCTTATAGAAACTCAAAAGCAGCTAAGAGTTGTGTTGTAACTTAGTATCTTAGAAACACCAGAATACCTATACCCTCTGGAGAGGCAGAATTATCCATCTACACCACTGTGCACCCATGATTATCAGCCCATCTCCCTACTACATGGCATGGACTCCACCGTATCAATTACCAATGAATACCAGAGTTAGTTTTACATAAATAAATACACAAATGGAATTTTGGATTGAAAACTTGAAGTTCAAAGTTCAAATCAGATAACCAGTGAAGATGAAGATGACAGATCAGCATATTTCACGTTAGCCAGTTTTTGCCTCTTCCAAAGTTTGGCTTCATCTGTATCAGCCTTTTCTTGTAAAGTACAGCAGGTTGATGGCTCAGCCTCTTCTACCAGGAACCTGAGTTCTTTCCCACTTGTACAGAGATGCTTGAATAGCCAGAAACTTTACAACTTAACACTGAAGACAGATATAACTTTTCCTTTATTGCACATTAAGCTGTACAAGAGAGTCACAAAAGAGAGGTACTTAAATCACACTTCCAGCATTGGCTGAGGTTCTCCCAGCTGGATCGGTACAAAAAAAGGGGACAACATCAGAAAAGAAATGGGTATAAAACACCTGAACAGCAATCCTATACTGTGACATGGATGTCCCCCAGGCCACAGAGTTGTCCCTTAGCATGCTGCCTGAGGGCACATGATAGTCAGGTTAGGCTGCCTGCTTTAGTTTCTCCCCCACCTGAGAAACTTTGGCTAACAGCACCCTGGAGCCTGACTGAATTCAAATGGCAACTTTGTATTTGTGGCTCACAAATGTCACATGAAAAGCACCTGGATGTTCACACTGATAACATGCAGAGAAGCAACACCACCATCAGCTCACTACTTGGACAAAAGTAAAAATAAAAATAAAAATGTATTCCTCCATTCTGGGAAATGTTGCTTTATTCCTTTCTACCATTTCATCAGATTGGGAGGTATTTAAGGACCTGATTCTTACGCAACCCACCTGGAAGTGCATAAATGCATATATGTATATATTTACAACAGATCGACCAGCATCACCATCTAAGGGAGGGATCACAGATGAGAACACTCACACTCAGTGCATTTCCCCGTAGCCTCAGAATCTGCCCGCAACCAAAGAAGAAACTAGGGCACGTGCCCTTGACACATACATCATACTATCAACACTACTCCTCAGACCTGGAATCCAGAATGGTAACATTCATCAGTATGGAAGTGAGAGGAATGTAACAGTAGAGCTAGAAGCACTTCTTTAAAATGCAAACTGCTGGCATGAACTCCCACAGACCACAGTGCTAGAGGAGACCACTCAGCGCCCATCCCAACCTGGCTAGGAGATGGCAAGATGAGGCACTGAAGCCGAGGCCTGCTTTAATTAACTGCCTCATCACTGCCCAGGAACTGTGTGTCAGAGCAAAGAGGACAGACTGGTGAGGTTTCTTCGAGAGCCATGGCTGTGGAGCCTCTGCCCCAAACACACACGAGCTAAAATCAGAGACAGTTCTTCCCAGGAAAGATAACACTCCTCATTCTCTGGCCTCTGGAGGGCTCTTGTTACAGCTGAAAATGAAAGCAGGAGTCCACCTCAGAGTTCTGTAGGCAGTGTACCCCATCTGTGAAATGGGACATTTCTGATTTGGTCTCATGATTGCCTAGGGAGAGGCCAAGAGCAGAATGGTGGACTCCTTCTCAGACTTTCAGTAGTTTCCTGCATCCTATGTCCACAGTTGCTAAGTATCATCTCTGTACATAGGTCAGGCTTTGGGGAATACAAAGCAGCCTCAGTTCCACAGAAGCGCATAATATGGCCAATTCAGAAACAGCAGCAAAGAAGAAACAACTTAGGGGGACTGAGATCAACACACAGAAAATACTCACAAGTTCACTTTGATATTGCACATCAGCGGCCCCATTTTTTTTTTTTTTTTTGTCTAATCTCATAGCTAATTAGTTAATAATAAAAAAGAAGGTACACTGGGATGTAAAATACAGAACACATTCCTGGAAATAGCTTGTTCTTTATATTTCATGTCATCACTAAAAACACAAGAGCTCTACAGGCACAGCCAGCCTATTCACATAAACTCAAACTGCACCAAATTTTAGCAAATGGAGAAAAAGGTGGATGCCTTCAGATTCAACGGATGAAGCTATGGAAATTAGACCTTGAAAATCTCTTAAACTTTTATCTATTTACCCTAGTCATGCAGAAAGGAAGCAAAAAGCACAATTCATTGAAGATCCCAAGCACACTCATGGAGGTAAGCAGGGGGTGGGGGGGCGCTTTAATCTGAGCCTGGGGGGTGCGGAGAAGGACAGGAGTTGGGTTTTATTTTTGTGGTCTTTGTTTCTCCCCTGTCCATCCCCCCAGTCCTATTTCACCCCACATTATGTAATGCTTTAAAAAAATACTATCAAACCACCCAGAAGATAGAGTCACACTGGACTTGGGAGAGGCACAATTCTTTTGTACACTGTTGACAAACAGCCCTGGAAACACAAGTTATACAGAGAAACATAAGTGAGCATTACAAGCACGAACAGGAACAGGTAAACAACCAGACAGAGGAGCTGACACTGCATAGGAAAACACAGTCCAGTCAGCATTGAAAGAACGCAGAAACGGCACCAATGGGAGGGTCTGTTGCTCCCCTCCCCGCTTTCCTTTCTTCCCTTGTTTGTTTTTGGCTTAAAATTTCTGCTTTGAAAAATGAACTACCAATCACTTTAAGAAGCTTGGACTTGTTTTGGCCCTACTGCAATGCCATTACAGTCGAGAATATACTGTAAACAACCTTGGGGGGCTGGCCGCTGAGGTGGGGTCTTGCTCGAGTCCGGATCCTTAAGTGTTCCACTCTGGAAGACAAAATGCAAAAGAGATAAAAACAAAACTCCGAATAGATTCCAAAGAGAAACCCTGTGGCATGAGTGCAGTGGGATCTGATGGGGACCATGGGATCTGGCCTAGAGGCTTCTGCTGTTCCAGAAACACCTCAAAGGGGTTCTCAACCTCTGGGGTGTTGCTGGGGCACAGGTCTAGGCAGTCTGGGGCTTAGTCCCACACTGATAGGCAGTGTCTGTGATCCCCAACCCCCCTTTTCATTTCCCTCCCTCTTAGACTTATTTTGTCTAGAAGCTTTGAGTCTTCTAACAGCACCTGGTTTCTTCTCTGGTGGCTACCTGCTCTCCAGTTCCTCGTTGTACTCACAGGCCTGGCCTCCTGAAGGAAAGGGAGGATCAACACCAAACTCCAGAGAGTGGGTTGGGCTTTAGGGGACTCCAGGGGCCCCGAGAGCAGGGGCTGGACCAGGTGATGAGTCCAGACTTGCCTCACTTCTCTTGCAGAGTTAACTCTGGGGTTGGATCAGCTCTAGCTGGCTCTGGAGTCAGATCCACACTTTGGGCTATGCCGGAACTCCCACAGAGAAGGACTTGAAGGAGGGGGCAGTCATCTGTTTCCCCCAAACCTCCCTTACCCAGAGGGAAAGAGTAAGATGTTAATGCTTGTAAAAGTACTCAAGGCCAAGCTGTTTTTTCTTCTCAAATAGCATAAATACATTTTATTCAACAACATGGCTCCACTCCCATGCTTCCTCTCCTCCCAGCTGTAATTCTGATTATGGCCTGACAGGATCGAAGATGCATGTGACTTCAGTTTGTCTAACATTGGAATTAAAGGCAGTGAGCATTTGGAGCTTAAATTCAGTACAAGGGAAATGCTCTATAAAGCCTACGAGTTGCCAAGTGTGCCAGTGGTGATGTCACAGAGGGAGTTGCAGGGGCAAGGCTGTGAAATGGGCTGAGCATGTCTTTAGCATTCTCCCACTTCCTTTTTCAGTGCTTCTCTCCCTCGTGACGTGCCCCTAAGCCCTACTCCCACATGAAAACTGTTTCTCCTCTTCCCCATTTCCTACGGCCCTTCCATTCTCACCATCAGTCTCCTCTCCTCTCCTGCCTACCAAGGCCTCAGCCCCACTCAAGGACAGTTGAAGTGTTACCCTCTCCAGTGTCATGGTCTTTAACAACATTGCCTAAACCTATCCTACTAAAAGGAATTAGGGCAGTAGGAGGCAGGGGACCTTTGAAATGTCCTTGGTGACACCACATCAGAGGGTGCTGTTCTATCTACAATCCCCACCCTCTCACAGATCACAGCAAGCACACCAATACTTCCCCTCTCCTTCTTCCAAGCAATGTTACGGTGCTTGGTCTGAGCTCTGACACGGAAATACCCACACTCAACACACCAGCTAGAGATCACACCATCCAGTCAGCAGCAAGACCCATCAGTTTTTCCCTCTCAACATCTAAGATTCACCACCTTCTCCTGACCATTGCTGGTCAAGCCTGTACTATATCTTGCTTAGACTACTAGATTACTACTACTACTACCACTACTACTACTACTACTACCACTACTACCACCACTACCACTACTACCACTACTACTACTACTACTACTACTACCACTACTACTACTACTACTACCACTACTACTACTACTACTACTACTACCACCACTACTACTACTACTACTACCACCACTACCACTACCACTACTACTACTACTACTACTACTACTACTACCACCACCACCACCACTACTACTACTACTACCACCACCACTACTACTACTACTACCACTACTACTACTACTACCACCACCACTACTACTACTACTACCACTACTACTACTACTACCACCACCACTACTACTACTACTACTACCACTACTACTACTACTACTACCACTACTACTACTACTACTACTACTACCACCACTACTACTACTACTACTACTACTACTACCACTACTACTACTACTACCACCACCACCACCACCACTACTACTACTACTACTACTACCACCACTACCACTACTACTACTACTACTACCACTACTACTACTACCACTACCACTACTACTACTACTACTACTACTACTACTACCAGAATAGTCTCCTCATGCTTTAGTCTCCTCTCTCTCCAATCTATCCCTCTGTGCCTACCTAGTGTCCTCCTACACTCCTTCCCAAATTGTGTCACTTGACTGCTCTAATAATGTATAGCTAACACATGCATATGTGACAGGTAACATGATGGACATTTTGATAAAGTATCGCAAACCTCAAAGGACCTCTATGAGGTAGATGCTATTATTATCAACACCCCTAATCTTTCGACAAAGAAACTGAGGCCTAACCAAGTCAGGTAATTTGCCCAGGGTTACACGGTAGAGGCTGATGCAGATGGGCTGTGAGGCTAGGCAACCTGATGCTCACATTTTCTTCCCATTGCCAACAGGATGACAACCATATCCCTCAGGCTGACATCTAAAACTCGCTTCAGCATGGTTGGAAATGACCTTCCTAGCCTTCTCTCTCCCTCATGTCCTAAACACACCTGCTCCCTCCAGGCACAACCCCTCACTCTTTATTCTCTAGGCTAGGCCACACCATGTTACCCTCCAGGAATACCTTTCCACCTGTTTTACCAATCCCATCCAATACATCCTAGATGTCTAAGTCACTTTCTACCTCATCCATGAAATATTCCCTTCTGACTGCCCCTTTTGACTGTAATCTCTGCTCTGACATCCTGAAACAGCACTTAGAAGACTCATACTACTGAAGAGGGTCTTCATAGTGTTGTGTTATGATCCTAAAGACTGGGATGATGCTCCCAACAAGACTGACAGATCCTTCAGGGCACAGACTACGTGTCTTCATCTTCCCCTAATTCCTGACAAATGCAATGCCCCTTGTTCTCAAAGAAAAATATATGGCCTGTACAGGAACTATTTATTTAAAAAGTTAAAACAGTTGGAATTAGGAATATTTTGGAAAATTCAAGACTATCGACATTTTACCAACACCATCAAGCACAGGGCTGAGTATATAAGAGGTCCTTAATAAATGTTTGTTAAATAAATGAACATGAAGTACAATAATGGTGAAAATCCAAAAAGGACTAGAGCATAAGTCTTTAGGAGAGAAATGTTCAATCATAGAAGTTTTGTATGTGTAATATGATACCATATTGTATTTGGTATCAACTCCAGGGAGCAGCTCTGAAAATGCTCAGGTTAGGGAATTAAATTTGAGACCTGCTATATGTGCCTGTATATCAGATGCAGAAGGTAAAGTTAAAACAAGCCTCAAAGAAGCAGAAATTGCTTCCATCAAGACTGCCTAACCCAGGGGCACTTTAGGCCCAAGAGTTCTTTCCCACTGTGATCTCTTCTTTCTCTTGACCTGGCTGCCAACTAGTGAAGTCTGGGGCCAGAATATAGTGTTTGATAATGGCTGCACAGGTAACAGGGTGGCCTTTCTACCTGGGCTTCTGACATGCTAAGACTGGGCCTGGACATCAACCTCACCCCCAACACACATACACATACACTGCTGCCTAGGTGTCCAGCAGCAAGTCTTTAAGATTGGGCAGAAGAGTGACTGAGGAATTTGGGCCTTTGGGCTGCAAAGACCTTGGATTCAATCCAGATCTGCCATTTACCAGCTTTGTGAACTTGGGCAAGTTATTTCACCCCTCTGGACCCACCTCTTTTCACAAGGTTTCTGTGATGTTAAGTGAGATTATCTATCTATCTATCTATCTATCTATCTATCTATCTATCTATCTATCATCTATCATCTATCTATCATCTATCTATTCATCTATCTAGGTATCTATAAGCATCTGGCCCCAGTAGGTGCTAAGTAAAATGCAACAGATGATGGTGATATTGATGAGGAATTTCCTCTGAAACTCTGTCATTACCCAAGTCTTACTCCCATGATGGAATATCCCCTGCAATGCTCTATTCCTAGGCTTCAGAGAATTTTATTTAGTTGTGATAGTAAAGCCTCCTCTGGTCTCCCTGACAAGCTATCAGTGTTATGGTTTCTCATTGCCTGAGAAGGATACTCAGATGAAAGACAGTAAAGTTCATATAGTTTGTGGAGTCATTAGACTGGCTCTTGCCAGTCTCCTTTCCTGGGGCCTCACCCCATACCATCGATGGCTGCCAATCACCTCAGACATTGGTCAGGAACAGCTTAAGATGTTCTCCTCCAAGAGAATTGTTATTTTTAGATAGGGTTATGGAAGACCATATAACAAGAGAGCAGAACCAGGGCCAATGGGCAAAACTCCAGAAAGGTAGAATTTTAGTTATGGGAAGAACTTTCTATAGTAAAATCAGTGGAGGAGGCTATCTTGGGAGGTGGGTATGTTCATGCAGAGGCTAGAGAATTAGGACAAAGATATTGTAGAGAATATTCCTTCACTAAATATGAGATAGATGAGGTGAACACTATGGTTCCTTCTATCCTGACAACTTATGATTCCGGGGTTGGGGCTGGGGGGAGACCCTTTGAAATCCCATAGATTAAGCTCGAATGGTAGAACTCCAGATACTCATTGGATGAGCTGACAGGGGTAATCATACAAATGAGGGCTGGCCCTGGATCTCCTCAGCCTCAGAAATATATAAATAAGACATAGATGAACTGAGCCCAAAAGTTCCCTTCCAAAAGCTTCAGAGGAAGAGCTCCCAGAGGCAGTCCTTTGAGCTGGAGCCTGGGAATATGCCTTGGCCACCCTTGTCTGGCGCCTAGGGAGCTTCACCCTTTCCTGGCTCCACAGAGGTTGTGGACTGAAGACTTCCCAGGGACTCTGAGGGGTAGGGGAAGAGTCCCCTAGGACTGTCCGTTGCTAGGCTGAGACTCTCTAGCTCCACCCACAAGCCATCCATCTGTTGAGGCTTAGGGCTATTCCCGTGGGGTTTGGCCGCCATGGGATCTGTCTCCAGTCACCAAGAACCGCCTGAGATGCTGAATTCCACAAAAGTCTGGCCACTCTGGCGTCACTGCCAAAGTCTGGCCTGTAGCCAGCTCGCAGCAGGAGCCCATGGCCAAGACTGAGCTGCAGTTTCCCTCAGGAAGCTGAGTTGACTCAAACAGGTAAGAAATATGTAGTCCAATGCTTGTGCTCAGCTGCACTTAAAAAAAGGGGAATAAGTGGCCTTTACAGCAGCATAAGAGGGGGAAAAACAACAACTGCAGCTTTATAGAATGACAATGACCTCAGAGGGTCTCCATTTATAATACTGCTGCCAAAAATTTGATACAGTGAGAGGGGCTTCAGTGTCTCAAGGCGGGGAGGGCACTGGTTTTTTGCTTTCAGCTGATAAGCCTCACAAGAGAGCACTGGAACTAGTTCTGGGTGTTTCTTTAAGGGGGACACCAGTGGAATTAAAAAATAGGTACATGGGGAAAAAGTGGGTATCTGGAGCAGATAGGATGGTGAGAAGGATGGAAATGACATCTTTCCTCATGTGACTTCGGGAAAGTTACTTAACTTATGAGTTTCAGTTCCTCAAGCAGACCAATTGGGAGGATTAAGTGAGCAGAAGATCAAAGTCAGTCAAATGTAAATCTGATCAAGGTCAAGGACTGACTTGGTAGTAGTGAGCCTCCTGGCCTCCTGGCCGTAGAGGTATTTAAGCAGGGCCAGGACAAACTCTGGTCAGAGATGCTATGGAGGAGGTCGCGAAGTTGCAGGCAGATGACTTCTTCAGGCTCTCTGGTTCTGAGTTTCCATTAATTCTTTCATGCATTTTTCAGTTCTTTAGCTGTCTGAGATAGGATACAAGCCCTTCTTAGCTGCAGAATCTTGAGTCCAGCAAGACCCCAGGGCTATTGAGCCTGAGAAGTGGTGTCTGCAGGCACAGGCTTTTAGGGGCTTGGCAAGTAGAGGGTGCTACTGCTTTCCATCAAAGTTGGTTGGGATGGTATCCCACTTTGCTGAACCCACTGTTTTAGCAATCTGAGAAGTCAGGGAGGCAGGAAAGGCAGGTGTAGATCAGAAACTCCTCTATGTTGACATGTTTAGCACCTGGTTATCAGGAGAAAGAAAGCAAGGGTTTCCCTTACACAAGGTGACAAAGGCCCAGCTCTCTCCATTTTTACCTTCATGAAAAAGGCATGGAGCAAAGCATTGTAGACCACTCCCTAAACTGGGGACCAGAAGGTTCAGCTCTCCTGCTTATAAACTGTATGACTTTGGACAAGTCATTTGTATTCTCTTTGCTGATGTATGAAATGGAGATAGATAGCAGCCCAAACCATCTCACATAAGGGTGGTGAGACTCAAAGTAATGTCTGTGCTTTGTAAACTGTACAGTGCTAGGCAAAGCAATGATATAAGTGAGCATCATTACTATAATTTAGATAATAATAAATATCAATCCAAAGGAATGCAGCTCTAACGAAGCTCTAGACTGTAATGCGTTGATGGAGAAAGTATTGTTGGGTGGCTTCCTGTCACCTGGTGGATAGCAGCTCAGTATGTAGGGGATTCTGAGCTAGGTTATACCATGCCCTCTGTATATCACTGACTTGTTCCAATGAGGTTCTTGAAGATGCGGAAGAGTCATTTCAGAACAATAAATATTAGCTCTTGGGGTGGATGGACAGGAAATCACTTGTCTAGGAAAGAAACCAAGCCCATGGATGAGGGTTTATGGGGTTTTGTCAAAGGCACGTTTAATTTGCTATCCTGTGGCTTTCAGCAGACAAGCTGGGAGACAGGAGCTCCTATCTGAGGTCCCAGCAGGATGGAAAGCTGAGGAAGGAAAGACACTGAGTGACTCAACTTTTGAGAGTTGTTGGCCTGAGTCCAGCTGCCCCCACTAAGGAGGAAGGCCTGTGCTTACTCAGCATATCTGAGACAGGAAATTGGGAAAGGGTCTCAGGGTCTGGCCCCAGGAAAGAGGCCAGGCCAAGCTCCTCGCCGGACACGCCACAGAGCTATTCTGATCAGCTCCCCCAGGCTCCACTCCCCCGGTCTAGGACCCCAGGGGGAATGAGGCAGCAGGAAGGAATGTGGTCAGAAGGTTGTAGGTTCAGTCAGAGCAAAGGGGACAGCATGTTTTCTGGCACCTTGGGATTTTTCTGAGATCACTCCAGCAGTTACCAGTGCCCACCTTTCTTCCTCTGAAAGGTTATGAAAGGTTCCCAAGGATGAGCTCCCCCTTCTCCTTTCATGAGGGAAATTGCTACACTGAGGGCAGAGCTCATCTCCTGGATTGGGGCCCTCCCATAATCAGTGATTTCCTAAGGACATAAGAAGTGTCCCATGGGGGCAGTCCATGAGACCTATGGGGGCACTAAGGGCCAGGTCACCCAAGGTCAGAATGTCAGCTTCAAGTGATTAAAGATGTCCCTTAAAAGTTAAGACATCCCCAAAATAGTCAGTTTCCCTTAATAGTCTGCTAAGGGATCTGGTCACTAGTGACTTTATCTGAACCTGCCTCAAATCTCCTCACATTTTCAGCTTACACTCACTGGGGAACAAATTCCCTAAAGCCAGTTCTGCTGTGGGAAGCAGGAAGGCCTTTCATTTGTCCTAAATTTACTTCTTCTAAGCTATGTAAGTCCTTCTTAGTCCCATGTTTGGGATCTGAGCTGTGTCTCTTCCCTAACTGCATGGCACTTTAGACCCCAATGAAACCCCTTCTCAGTCTTGGTGTCCTGTACTCAAGAGACTTCGTCTTTTCAAGCCTCTGTAGCTGGAAAGACCTGTCTGGAAATATTTTTGAGTATCTCTTTAGCCCAGAAAACCAGTAAAAAGGACTGGCAGAATGTCCCACCAGAGGCCAGAGGCTACAGGTTTATGGACCTCAGTTCTTCAATTCTGAAGTCTCATTACTGCCCTTTCCAGGTCTGTGGCTAGCACACGGCATCTTAGATCTGGAAGGAGATTTTAAGTTACCTACTCGAACATCCCTAGCCCCCAGCCCATCCTTTTACCATATCCCTGACAAGTAGCTCATCTTGCCCCTGAATGAGTATCAGCGATGATGTCCCAGCCACACACCACTTCTCAGAGGAGCCATTTCCTCTCCTAGTGTTAGAGAGTTTACTCCTGTCTTTTGGCAGGTTTGCCTTTTGGCACAAGTCCTCTCGCATGACAGCTACCAGAGAGCTGAAGGTACTAAGCCATGGGCTTCTTGAGACTATTGCTATTCAACTGGAGCTCCTTTAACTTTTACTCAAAGATTTGCCAAATGCCTCAACCTCCTGGTTCTTTCCTGGGAGCACATTCCAGTTAGAGTTAGAACTTGTCCTTGTTATACTGTGACCCTCAGACTGGAAACAATATTGCAGGCGTGGTCTGACCTGCTCAAGGTAGGCGAAGAGGCTCATCTTCCTCCTGGACACCACATGTGTACTAATGCTTCCAAAGGCTGTCTTAGAATCACTCTTCATGGATATAACCCACAAGCCAAATAGAAAGTTCTCTGGTGTCTGAAATCTCTGCATTAACAATTCAGTTCTTTGACTCTGGAAGACTTTACAGGAAAATAACAAAAGTGGAAGCAGTGTAATGGGAAATGAAAAAAGATTAGCCACACGAAGGAGAGCACCAGGATGCCACCCCTACTGGCATGACTTGAAAGCTTTGTCCACCCTAAGATTTCTCCCTGATTCCCAAGAGTCTCAGGAGCAGCATACACCTCTCTAGAGCCCTGGGTTATAAGGCCCAGCTCAGATCCCAGAAGACAGACCCCAGGATGTGTGTGGGTGATGGGAGAGCAGAGCCTATGGGGAGGCTTCAGAGGTATATAGCCTGGAGGCTTTGGCCATCACTGGCCACCAGGTGTCACTGCCACCTTGAGAACAGTCTCCCTGAAGCACTTCAGAGCTGATGGAGTCACTTGCCCTGGCCAACTCTTAGGCAGCTCCAAAGCTGGCAGTCCAGCTAGGCTGAGACCAAGTTGTCATTAGCCAGATAAGGCTTTGCCACTCACCTCCCTACTTTTAGCAACATAGCCAGTGCCTCTTACACCCCCACCCCTACCCCTTTGAACTGGGCAAGCAGCTAGCCTGGGCCCACTCCAATGACTTTGCTTTTTGTTTTCTATAATTAATCCATCTCAGGCTAAGGGGCTGGCTGACAACAAGGCAAGGTGTGCCCTCTATTAATCTCCCCCTCAGCCTCCTTTAGGGGCTCTTCTAGAGTCAAAGAAATGAAAGCTTTAAGGGTGGAGCTGCAGACAAGGATAGAGAGGGAGAAAGAGAAAGGTAGATAAATAACTAGTCATTGTTGGTCCTGGTCTTGACCTAGAATACTGGGCAAGAAATAGCTCTTAGGGCTTGTGACTCAGGCCAGAAGCTCTTTCAGTCTGAGCTGCCAAAGCCACAGAAGAAAGAGGCCAGCAAGAGGGGCTTAATTGTGAGGAATGGAATGTGACTTAGTGACAGCAGCTAAAGGCTCAGTGCACCATGCAGAGTTCTGGCTGGGACCCAGGTAATATCCCTTGGTTTGTATCCCTTCCATTTGCACATTACCAAAATCGCTCATAGGATCCTGACACCAACTCTAATATGCTGCAAGGGCTGTTAAAGACACTTACTCCACCTGGGAACTCACTCAACAAGTATGTACTCCAATGCCATATCTAGGGGAGAAGAAGGGAGTGGTTTGTCTGGGTAGGAGGAGTATTTTAATCACTGTCACTTGCATAGAATTGCTATCATATGATCATAATAAAAAGTAGGCAGACAGTTTTAACAGATTGTTTTTTAACTCTCCTACTGACCACTGACTACACCCTCCTTAGTATACCCATGATATATTCAATGGCTACTAGGTGTTAGCTACTCTGCAGACCCTAGAGATACAGCAGTGAAGACACCCCTACTCTTCAGATGCTTACATTCTCCTGGAAGAGCCAAAGAAATAAATAGACAGGAACAATTTTAGCTGATAGCAAGCGCTATGCAGAAAGTTAAAGAAGCAGGGTTGGTAGCTAGTGATTAGGTGGTAACTTTGGATTGTTGAGGAAATGTCAGTTATACTGTCATGAAGGAGCCCGCCATGCAAAAACAAGGGGAAAAGCGTTTCAGACAGAGGACACAGCTCATACAAAGTCCCTTACCAGTGAGGAACAGCTAGGATGGTATGAAGGCAAAGAGGCAGGTAGGGGCCTACATGAATTGCTTGGCGAAAATTGAAGGGAGGACAAATTTAAGGCAAAAAAAAGAGTTCTGCTTTGGCCACGTTATATTTAGGATGCCTTTAGACATGCAAATAAAGATGTCAAGCAAGAGTTAGAAATATGAATCTGGAGTTCAAGGAGTGGTCAGGGCAGGAGATAGATATGGGTTAGCTGAGATCACCAACGAAAGTACACAGACCAAGTTCTAAGGCACTGACATGTGAAGATTTAGCCGAAGTGGAGGGGCCAGCAAAGGAGTTGAGAAGGAGAAACCAATGAGGTGGAATGAAAATCAGGCAGGAACAGGATCACTGGAAGGAAAGTGTTTCAAGAAAGAGGGAGCATGGTCAACTGCATCAAGGTTACTAAGAAATCATGCAAGATAAAAAGATGGGAAGATGAGAACTAGGTGACATGGAGTCACTTTGACAAGAGCAATTTCAGTGGGATGGTGGGATTGGCTTTTATTTTATTTTTCTAAATGGGAGATGTGTGTGGGTGGGTGTGATAATCTTCTAGAAAAGAAGAAATTGATGATAGAGAAGAGAGGGATAACATGAGAGCAAAAAGGAGGTGGGATCCAGATCACCCATGGAGGGTGGGCCTTAGAAGAGATTCATGTGGCTAAAGATGCAGATAAACTGGCAGATGTAATAGTGGGAATATGGAAGCAATCTGGTCTGACAGCTCCACGGGCCTGGAGCCAGGATGACTGAAATATCTCCTCAATCATAACCAGTGGAAATGTGCTATCATCAGGGAGAAATGGGAGGTAGAAATATGACCAGTACAGTCATGACCTCAAGCCCAAGTTGCAGCGTTTTGCCAAATGTGACAGATTCTGGTATACTTTCTGTCTTTAGGGTGGCCTGGGGTCAAGGCACAAGGTTCAGGAGGAAACTGACAGAGAATACAAGAAGGTACCATCTGATAAATGGTGACGACCTCTGTGAATTCAGTCATGATTTCAATTTAGAATATAAACAATTTTCGACAGGGACGGTATCTCATTTATCTCTGTAGCCTTAAGTCTATTAACTAATTTTAACTGCACACGTTGAGCTAGGCCTGTGCTAGTCAGTGGAAACACTGTTGAATAAGCCCTTGCGCACAAAAAGCTAAAAATATTTGAGGGATATTTGCTAACTTAATTTAATCATGTATATAGTAAAGAATTTGGCCTTGCCCAAAGATTAATCTGGCTCTTTCCCCCCACTCCTGGGAGATAAGTCTAAATTCTTGGAATTTCATAAGTAATAGGAGTGTCTTTTTATTTGTGGCGAAAGCCCCTCAGACCGCATTTGATAATACATGCTGATGAGATGACTCACAGTGGTCCCTGGGGCCACAAGGTATTAACCTGACTTTCATGGATGGGGATGCTAGAGATCAATTTCAAGCAGGTGGTCAATCAATCAAGCATGCCTACAACATGAAAGCCAATGAAACTGTGAACAAAGAATCTCAGATGAGCTTCCCTGATTGGCACCATGTGTACTGTTACATATGGACGCTGGGAGGTTAGGACAATGGAATCTTTGTGTTTGGAACACTCCCAGACTCTGCCCTGTGCATCTTCCTTTGGTTTATTTTTTATCTGTATCCTTTCCTATAATGCCCCTGTGAGTGTAACAGCTTGCAGTAAAGTATGTGAGTCCTTCCAGAGAATTCTTGGGAACTCTCTGAACTTTCTGTTCATGTCAGGAGTGAGGGCAATATTGTAGACAACTGTACTCTCAGACTTTGCAATTGGGCAGACTCCAGGTTTCATGTGACCTTAGAATCGAAAGGGATCTAAATATCATCTGATTCAACTGAATTCTATAAGTGAGGAACCAGAGGTCTAGAGATAGACCTCGGGTTCCAAGGTCACATAATGTTATGACAGAATAGGACTAACCCCTGAGTATCCTGACTCCCACCACAGTGTGCTTTCCACAATATCCTGTTGTAGCTTTAAATATGATCCTGAGCAGAGAAAAGCTTATCCTTGAGTCAGTCTGGCTTTACTACAAGGGATTTTTGAAGGAGTCCCTATATTTAGGAAAACTCATTCCTTAATATGTTTCTTGACTTGACTCTGATACATTCTAGATTTTTCTTGAGAATATTTAAGTTGTAATATGTATTGCTTGCAAAGTAAGGGGCTTGTACCAAAGAAGAGTTAATGCTTTCTGTGGGGTAGAAAGTTTTTTTGGTGATTTCTCTTTGTTATTGAACTTTCATGCTTCAGATATCACTTTTGTATAATCTAAATTTCATTGCTAGAAGACATCTTAGTAGTTTTTTTGTTCAGTTCTTCATTTTACACATGAAGATGCTGAGGCACGGAAACAGGAAGATACCTACCCAAGGCCACTTGGTAAGTCAGTGGCAAGGACAAGGCTAAACTCAGGTCTCCTCTGCATTCTAGTTCAAAATGACTTCCCTGTAGAAGGCCAAGAGAGTTTTGCACACTTCTATTTATAAAAGTACTTGAGGGATCCTCACAGAATCCCAGAACAACCCATTTTTGTTTATCTCACCTGGGTAGCATTAGGCTGTCTTACTCTATCATAAGTTAAGCTGCAACCAGATGTTCTCTGTATTTCTCAGGGTTAAAGGGAAGAAAAGGACCACCTGTCACTCTTCCTGTAGGGCAGGGACAAACAACAATCTGCTAATCCCTAAGTTTACAAAATAATAAAATCTAACAACAGGTCTGATACTGTTTTAACCAGGAAAATCTTTTTTTATCACCTCTCATTAAGTACAACATTTAAATAATGGGCTTGTATTTCTACAAGCAATTAATCTTTGTTCTCTTAATTACTCTACTGTAATTCTCTGGTGACTAACATTCCTGAGGTACAGAAACAGATTCTTGCACTTGCCCAGAGGTTTGACACATGTGAGCCAGCTACAGAAGGTATAAAACACCCATACGAGCTATGTATGATAGCATCCCACAGAAGGGGGCTACTCTCAACTTGGATGCCCAAAGTAAGTCTACTGGTCCAGAAGCTCCCATTTATCCAGCATGAGTAAAGATGGAAGTATTCTTTTTTTTTTTTTTTTAAAGATTTTATTTATTTATTTGACAGAGAGAGAGATAGCCAGAGAGGGAACACAAGCAGGGGGGAGTGGGAGAGGGAGAAGCAGGCTTCCTGCAGAGCAGGGAGCCCGATGTGGGGCTCGATCCCAGGACCCCGGGACAATGACCTGAGCTGAAGGCAGATGCCTAACGACTGAGCCACCCGGGCACCCCAAGGATGGAAGTATTCTACTCAAAGAAATTTTCAGAGCTTAAAAGGTATTTAGATCTATCTCATATTATAGGTAGAGAAACTGAGATCCAGAAAAAGAACTGACTTTTTCTTTTTCTTTTTCAATTCTTTTTCAAAGAATTGTCACAGTTTTATTTTAGTCATTTCTTAAAAAAAAAGAAAAGAAAAAAGATTATTTATTGATTTGGGTGGGGGGAGGGCAGAGGGAGGGAGAGAATCCTAAAGCAGACTCCCCAAGACCCCAGGATCATGACCTGAGCCAAAATCAAGAGTCAGACACTAAAATGACTAAGCCACCCAGGCACCCCTATTTTAGTCATTTCTACAGATAGTTCTTATATATTATATTTCTAGCTTTCTTAAATAACATGTGGGATACTGACTTAAATATAACTGTTTCTTTATGGTTCAGGTCCATTATTATGAATATCAACTGTGCTCCTATGCTATGATTCTGTAACATTCAAATGATAAGAAGACAAATGGGGGTAATTTGTTTCTGGGCTGGTTTATATAGTTTTTCCCTCCCCACCCCTTTTCTTCTTTCTTTACTAAAGGATTTCCAGAATCCAATTACTTGGCTTCCAAGGTTGCAGTATAATCCCAGGAAGGCACTGATCTTTAGAAAAGGGAGTGATGATGCCGAAGCTGGAAGCTGTAGGGAACCCAAGCCCTGAGGCTGCTTACTTACTTAATAACAACAGGTAACCTTTTTTGAGCATTTATGATATACTATATATGTGTTATATTTTAGGTTCTTCATTTAATTCTCATAATAACCCCAGGAGAGGGGTGCCATTGTCGTCTCTGCTGAGCCGCATATAAGTACTTTATCCAAGGTCACAAAGCCAATAAATGAAGGGTCCAGGATTCAAACTTGGGTAGTTCTCTTTTCAAAGCCCACACTCTGAAATCACTAGTCTATTCTATCTCCTTAACTATTTGAAGTAGGATTTTGAAAGAAAGATTTCTGAGAGACTTTTATGTACAAGTGATAAAACTTGAGCCCTAGAAAAGGTAGTAACGTCCCCTAAAAGTCACACAGCTGTTTCGGGGAACGGCTAGACCGGGACCCAGTTCTTGGAGTCTCCCAAGCTTTTACCACTTCATTATGCAAAAGTTCAGTGGGAAGAAAGTTGGGCAACATTTTTGCAAAGTGAGATATCTCCTAGATGGGACTTAAGACCCTCAACCCCTGCCTTTCTCTGGCCCATTCTAGAGCCACAGGGCCTGAGCCACAGAAACTTCAATGTGGATTTCCTACCAGACCTGCATCTGGGATACCGCCGTTGTGGATGTGATCAGCCATGAGTCACACACCATAGTCAACTGAAGAAAGCTGCCTCCTCTCCCTTAGGAAGGAAAGCAGATTTCTAATTTGAGTTTTACCTCATCACTCTCTTCCAGAATGAGGGACCTGACCCTTTCTTCTCTATAACCAGCAGATTTCTGATAAACACTTTCTCCACAAATGTGGCAGACCCCTCACAGACAGTGAACAGCTGGTGAGAGGTCCGACCCAGCCCTTCCTCAGAGACCTCCCATTTGAAAGTGGGAGTATCTCGGGCGCCTGGGTGGCTCAGTTGGTTAAGCGACTGCCTTTGGCTCAGGTCATGATCCTGGAGTCCCGGGATCGAGTCCCGCATTGGGCTCCCTGGTCAGTGGGGAGTCTGCCTCTCCCTCTGACCCTCCCCCATCTCGTGCTCTCTCTCTCATTCTCTCTCTCAAATAAATAAAAATCTTTAAATAAATAAATAAATAAATAAATAAATAAATAAATAAATAAATAAAAGTGGGAGTATCTCAAGGGAAATGGGCTCTGTTTCCCCAGAGACTTCAAGTTCAGAGAGAAGAGATCCAGTACTCCATTTCTGGACAGTTCTATAGCTGATACTGCAGACTGCTAATGAGAAGGCTCCTCCATCCTGGAGCCACCACAGTCTACAGCAGTGGGCTTGGGAATAGTTCTTGGCTCCCCTGTGTCTCTTCCTGCTGCTTACCTGTGGCTGCTGGGTGGTTAAGGGTCTCTGAGGGGACAGGACAGGGGTCCTGGACAGCAGTTGGTTCATCTTGCTAATGACTAGCTCAGTGATGAGTTGTCTGTCCTCCACCTGGTGTTCACCAATCAGTGGCATACTGCAGTCCATGACCTAGTGGAGGATGTAGCCCAGGTTAGGAAAAGGTCTGGAAACATCAAAGGCTTGGTATAGACTTTCAGAATGAATAAGACTTAAGGCATCAGAGATAGGTTGGGGATGAAACTGGTGTTCTTATCTTGAGCTGGAAGCATGTTCCTTTGCAGAAATAGGAACTTAGTCTCCCCTCCAGCAAACTTTTGCTTTGGATCTTTCCTCCCAGACGTCACCCAGGCCAGGGTTCAGTAAGACTGAAAGATCCATGGCTGAAGGTAGTGGGGAAAGGGGGAGCGCAAGGAGAGAGCCCAGCTCCAGGGCTTAGAGGTTTGCAGTCAGGGAAAGCAGGAATACATGAAGGTCATTCCCTTAACTCTCTAGTTAGGAGTAGGCAGTTTTCATCTCTGAGACTTTTCACCCATGCAGTTTCTATCTCCACACATAGTCTGCCCATTAAACAACTAGATTTCTGCTTTTGCTCATGACCTGGGATGCCTTCCATTTTCACCATCATTCTGATTCTTCCTGTACCTCAAAGTCCAGGTAAATGTTTTCCTCCTTTAGAAAGTGTCCACCTAACCAGGATCATAGATGCTGTAGTCCAACCCTCATTTACGGATAAGAAATCTGAGTCCCACTGAGAGAGGGGGATATGATTAGAACACTATGTGCCAAGTAGTTTATATGGAGTAGATTCTGAAGCCCACTTTGGGCTTCTGACTCTAATCCTTTGCAAATACCACCAACTCCTGGCAAGGAGCCTTTCCTGCTTCCGGGAAGATTGGCAGGAACATGTGTGAAGGATTCATACTGCTACTGACTTTCCCTTTAATATGGGGAAAGGAAGTAAGCAAAGTTGTGTTAGAGGACCAGGCTGAGTAAAGCAACTCCAAGGCTCAGAGAGCTGCTAAGAAGAATCTCCTGCATCCAGGAGACCTGAACTCTAGCCCAGGTTCAGACACTGATTCACTCCATGGCCTTGAGCACATGCTCATGGCATTAGGCCTTAGTTTTCTCATCTGCAAAATAAGCAGATTGAACCAAATGATTCCCAAGTCCAGCTTTCTGAGACCCAAAATGGTAAATCACTAGTATTCCCAGAGGAATAGCATTAGGCTACGACCCAAGGAACCCAAATCTGGCATCTCTTACCCATGGCATGGGTCAGTCTAGCTAATTGGAAACAATAGCTCCCCACTGGTGGAGGTATTTTGCTATGCACATCCAGTGGTCGTGTTGTCTGGGAACCGTCCCCTGGCCCAAGAGACTCTAATCTAAATGTAGTTTGGGCTGCCCACATAGTTCTCAAGCTAAGAGCCTGGCCTCTAGCCTTGGGGGTTGTCTCTTACTGAGATACTCCTTGGGCCAGACTTACCTCAAAAATGTAGTCTTTCCCATCTTTGCCATGTACAGCTTTGACAGCACAGATGTCCAGGCCACCAAACATCTCAGAGCAGGTGTCCACCCACAGCTTGTACCTGGAAGGGATGGGAAGGTGTTCTGAGGCTGGAGTGTTAGCTCATATCAAGCCTCCTTGCTACTCATCATCTCCTTGGCGCCTCTACCTCTACCATCGCACCCCTGGCCTCCTCCCCTCCCTCTCCCCATCAAGCATATGGCCTTCTCTACAGTGCTCTCTCACTTGCTCTCCAGATTCCACCCATGTTTCCAGGCTCAAAGCAGGTCTCACATACTCCATCTAGGTGGCCTTCCTTGGCTATTCCAGGGCAGAGTAACTGCTCCTTTCTTGGAGCTTCTATATCATGTCCAGTCTTTATCTTCATAATTTAGCATATCACCCAGTCCTGCCTGATCTTGTTACCTGGTTGCTTGGGCCTTTGTGTTCTGTCCTGATTAGATGCTTCCTTTGGTCAGGGTTCATGTCTTACACCTCTTCAACTATGGAAGTTGGGCTGGGGAGTGGACTTCTTCTCTTACTCACCTGTCTGA
This sequence comes from Eumetopias jubatus, assembly GCF_037043125.1. Lineage (NCBI taxonomy): Eukaryota > Metazoa > Chordata > Mammalia > Carnivora > Otariidae > Eumetopias > Eumetopias jubatus. The sequence goes on from NW_028274807.1 coordinate 164,916,174, forward strand.
CATGGCGATCTGCTCCAGCATTGCAGAGCCAGTGTTTGTCTTCCAGTTCCCTGAGATCGACGTCCTCCTGCAACAAGGTCCCACCAGGATAGGACAGGCAGTGAGCCACACCAGCAAGAGGGGGGCATGAAACTTTCCGGAATTTTAGCCAACTGCTGCTTTCCCCACCTGCTTCTTGCATAAGTAGCCCAGGCACCTGTCTGCTGAGCTGAGAACCTGGCTGCCCTGCCAACCCCTACCCTCAATGCCCTTCTTCTCTCTATAGTCTGGCCCAGACTGCTGTGGCTCCATGGACACTTCCCTGATCTTTTCAACCAGATGAGCACTTGCTCTCCTGAACCTCACTTACAGTCCTATATCTACTTTTTACATTAGTTATTTGAGCTAAACCTTAGGTCCACAAGTCTAAACCACTTGCAGCCTACCCACTTAGTATCTGGGCTGACTTGGTATATACAAACTGAATTCTATTGATCCTGGGAACACTCTCAGGATTCTCGTGAATATCTCCCCATGGCTTCCTTACTAGCTCATTTATTTGTTCATTCAACAGTTAATTTCTGAGAGCCTACAGTATTAACAATGTGACTCTGGACAAGTCAGTTAACTTTTTCAGGCTTAAGTTGCCTTGTCCATCAAATGCTGCTGATGGAATCAAGTCACCAACCTCTTCTCTGCTGCGCCCTCTGCACCCTCTCCATCCATGAGCAGGTGTTAGAGTCAACTAGCCTTAGACTAAATAGGAGGTGGATGACCTAGTTTCTGGTTTTGGATTTGCTCTTGACTGGCTGGGTGACCATGGGTGAATCACTTCACCTCTCTGAGCCTCTTATCCCTGCGTAAACACAGGGTTGTCATGAGGATCAATTGATACAGTTTTAAATGAATTGTAAAACACCAAAAATAGGCCTTCTTAATTATAAGCCTTCACTCAGACACAGTCAAGAGGAAGAGGATGGTCTAGCAGACAGAAAAGCCCTGTTCACACTGCTGAAAGAGCCATTCATGTGCTGTCCTTGTCACTTGCTACCATTCGGAGACTGGATGCATGTAGTAGTCTCCACTCAGCAGTTCCCAGGAGTACCTTCCCCAGAGGTCTGATCTCAGACACTGAGCAACCTAGACAGACAGCTAGTTTTCAGAGCCCTGAGGTGGACTAGTGAGTCAACTGATGTAATAACAACCCCTCACTCTTGTACAGTACTGACTGCTTGCTAAGATTCTTCCTCCACAAACCCCTCACCAGAGCCTCAGTGCAAATTCCTGTTGTGAGCAGGCTGACATCCTTGCCCCAACTTTACAGACAAGGAGATTAAGACTCAGTAAGGTTAAATGACTTGCCCAAAGTTGTGTATCCAGTCAAATTAGACATAAGATAAAAAAAGCCCAGGACTCTTCTTTCCCTCATTGTGCTGTACTTCCCCTATACCCCATTACCTAGTTCAGAAACAAACAACTAACAGATGAGTGACTTGCAAAATCTGAGTAGAGACACAAAGATAGATCATAATAAAAATAACACTGTCTCCCTAACACTGATGGTTTATGCGTGTGTCCCTGTGACTAGGTTGGGCTCTTCAAGGGCAGGGACAGAGAGTCACACACTTTCAGGACCCCAGCACAGGGCCATAGTATATAATAGGTTCTTGGAAACTTTGAGTGAGTAATAATAATGTCCTTCACACTTCACACTTTTCTCTAACAACGAGATGCAGGGCATAGATCCATATAGGCCACTAGTGCATGGGGGAGCATCAGGGGCACCCAGAAGCCACTCAGTAATAGCTCAACTACCTCTCAGGGCTTATAGGTCACCTGACCTCCACAGAGGGATGCACATTATTACCTACTGAGAGTAGAGCAGGAACAACACCCTCTGTCTACCAAATAAGGCTGTCTTTGGATCTCCAGAGTGAGAGCTAAGGGGGTAGGGAAGACTCTCATACCTTATCTTGGCTATTATCAGGTCAATTCCTTCTGAAAGCAAGGGGATAGCTAAAAGCTTGGGGAAGAGGAGCCAATAGGACCTGAATATTCCCCTAAATAACTATCCCTTGCAAATTAAAAAGAAAGTAAATGTTTTCTAAAGCTTCTTTGGTTGCCCGCCCTTCATCAGTATTAGAGGATTCTCTTTTCTTATGCTTCTTTGAAATTGCTTTTAGAAATCCTAACCTTTAAAAATGAGAGGTCTCCTTTTAAGAATCAAGACACTCTTGCTCTACTGTCATAAACATTTTGCGTTTATTTAAGGGATTTTATTTTTTATTTTATTAGATTATTTTTATTTTTATTTAGGGGATTTTAAAAGTAAAGGATAGGAAATTTGCTTTCCCAGGTGCCTACATATACTGATTTTTCTGCTCCTTTTAGCTGCTTTTTATAATGGTCTTTTAAATTATCTTGTCTTACATTGTACACAATTTTAAAACAATCTTAAATTCCTTTTGAAGCAGCAAGACTTTAAATAAAAAACTATAAACGCTTAAAAAAGTAATAATCTAGAAAAAAAGTAAAACAGATTCTATGCTTTGGTTCTGTTCAAGGGCTCTTCCCTGAATACTTATTGGGTGCTTACTCTGTGCCTGCAGCTGCACAAGCTGGTGGAGCTGCAGAGATGATTTCACTGTTCCTGCCCAGGGAGCTCAGAGGAGGGTGACAGAAATTCCTGTTTGTGCAGCGGGCTAAACTAGAGGGGTGTACAGGGTTATGACAAGGGAGGGGGGCAGGGTCCTAACTAATTCCAGGGGTGGGGAGTAAAAACACTGAAGGGGGAGACAGAAGAACAATGGAAATGAATGGGCAAGAGAAAGGGAAGCTGCTCAGCCTTAAAGTCTGCTCAAGTGCCGAGCGGCCAAGACCAAATTCAGATATTAGAATGTTCTTGTTTATAAAAGAAATACTACCCTATAGGTTTTAAAAAGTGAGAGGCTCATATTTCCAAAGTTGGCATTGTAAGCTATTTTCATTCTTAGGTATATTATAGAAGACTGGGTCATCCTGAAATCTTTTCTTTCTCTAAAGTTGAATGGAGGAAACTTTTAACTTTCCATTCTGGCAGATGGACACAGTCATGTGGAGAAGTCACCTATTCTCATAACCACTAGGTTTTTAATGCTCTGGAGTGTTTTCAGGGCTATATATTTTCATTAGGAGTTTCTTAACCTTTTCTGAATTCCGGCAGCCTGGTGAAGCCTATGGATTCCTTTCAATGTATAAAAATACATAAGATATGTACATGTATAAAATAAAGTACATAAGCTATCAAAGAAACACAATTTTTGAAATAATTATCAAAATAGTTATCAAAATATTAAACAAATCTGTGATTTAGTAAAAAATACATTTCTTTGTAAATAACAAAAGTATTTACAGGTACAAATGCAGTGACAGGTCTAATAACTACCATGATTCTTGAGTAGTGATCAAAATAATTGGTATTTAGAGATATCGGTCATAACTGCAGTGTGAATAAAAAAATCTCTGTGATTACCTTTAGTAACAAAGTCACATGTGCTGTTGCAACTACTGTAGTCTGTTGTCATGGTTTATGACTGAGGAGATGGCAAATTTCACTTAGAGGCTAGTGAAAATAAATATTAATTTTATTTCTCATCTTAGTTCATGGGCCCTCCTCTGACTTGAAAGGAACTCAGGCTGGGAGTCCCTGACTTGAATAGTACCCTCTCTCTGGCCCCTGCCTTTTGGGCCAGATGAGGTTAAACTGAGAGTCGGCTGCTACCTGGAGGCTCAGATTTTCCACTGGGCTGAGGAGAAAGTGAAGAATATCTACTGGTACCCCAGCCCCACTTACATATAAGCCTTGTAGTTGTTGCCTATCTTCTGGACCCGGATGTCATACTTGGCGTCAACAAAAGGCTCTGCTGTGGCATATGTCTGGGTGAGGGCCACCACACTAGCAATGTCCTGGAAGTCGTAGTGGTTTTCCACTTTGACCTAATGTTGGAGCAAGGCAGAGAGGGTGAAAAGGAGACATACAAATACATACACTGAGAGTCACAAGAGCTCTAAGCCTCTAAACCCATCGAGATGTTATCCATCCAGATGTAAACCTGGATGCCACATCTCCCTAGGACACCCTTTCTCTCTAGCTTTCCCTCCTAGAGCTCAGGAGCCACACTTGCTACAAAGGGCCCAAGGGCCCAAGCAAGTGGCCTGTGCTCTGCTTGTTGGAAGAAGTCTGTTTGGGTAACACTCATGACTTCAGAGGGGCCAAATCGTCTCTTTGGAAAGACTTCATGGGGAAAGGAGGCAGAACAGTTCATAACCAGGCTCTCTAAAAAGTACCCTTCTTGGCCTCAACCCCAAAGCACAGCAAACCCTTACCATGGCCTTACCTTGCCCATGCCTGAGTGAGCATGGCCAATCTTCACTACCACAGGGAATGTGGGCAGTGTCAGCTGAAAGCAGAGGAGAAAGGAATGAACTGGTCAGAGTGTGCCTCACTCTCTGTGGAATCTTACAAATATTTTTCTTGGTAACACCCTTGGAAGGGTTCTTTAAAGAACTAGCCCAACCTACTTGCTTTACAGATTAAAAAACTGAGGCCCATAGAGTGACAGTGACTGCCTAAGGTCACAGCATACTAGTAATAGGACTGTAAGAACCCTGCTCTGCCACTCAGTACTCTCTACATCTTTAAAATTCATTGCTTCAACTTTCTCTGTATTATACAAACCCTGGGCAGGACCAGTCCTTAGCCAGAGAAAAAGAAAAAAAAAGAAAGAAAGAAAAGAAAAGAAAGAAAGAAAAGAAAGAAAAGAAAGAAAAGAAAGAAAGAAAGAAAGAAAGAGAAAGAAAGAAAGAAAGAAAGAAAGAAAGAAAAGAAAGAAAGAAAGAAAGAAAGAAAGGAAGGAAGGAAAGAAAGGGGGAGAGAGAGAGAGAGGGAGGGAGGGAGAGAGGGAGGAAGGAAGGAAGGAAAGAAGGAAGAACATCTTTGAAAGGGTGAATTTTGTTGTATATAAGTTGTATTTTAGTAAACCTGAATTTAAAAAGGAATGTATCTTTGGAATCTCAATGTCCCTTTTGTCATGTACCTTTTAGTACCCTCCCCTTCCCCTTCAAATGTCCAGCTTCCTATACTGAACCTGGCTTTTCTCCCTCCCTTTTACAATGTCAGAGCTCATCAACACCCCAAACTCACAATCAAACACAGCTTAGGATGCTAAGGCCTCTTTCTGCCCAGTTGGAGGTTTGCAAGAGAGCTAACTTAAGAATTCAACATGTTTATCTAATTTGAAAGACATCCTTAAAAGTATAAACTCTATCTTGAGGTAGCCATATTTTAACAGAGGGACAATAGAAACTTAAAAGGAGAACTACCCTCCAAAGGCAGGATTTCAAGTGGTTACAAAGTGGCGATGGAGGAAGTACTATGGTAGAGCAGAAGGAGCACTACACCGTATGTCAGGAGACTTGCATTCTAGTCCTCTCTGCCATTAGCTTTCTGAAAGTCACTTTACCTCACTGAGCCTTTGTCTTCACATTTGCCAAAATGAAGGGACTGGACTGGATGCCTTTCAGGGTCCGTCCAATAATAAATACATCAGGCTCTATCTTGGTTCGGGTGTTATATGAAGAATCAACTTGGTCACCAAATCTCCTCTTTCTCAATCAGACTCAGCTCTCTTTCAATTTCCTTCTTTTCAAACATCACTACCACATCGAAATGAGAAGATATCTTTTGGAAAAATTAAAGTTACTCTGATAAAAATTCAGATTCCCATGGGAGTACCTGACCTGAGGATTTCAGTATTCCTGGCTGAGGCCAGTTGAATCTGGGGCAAAGAGCTTCCAAGGGCCTTGGAAACATGTAGTTCAAGCCTATTTAATGGAGAAGAAAGTGAGCCCAGAGAGGCAAAGATTGCAAAGCTACCTTGTGACACAATCAGAACCCAGCCTTCTACCTTCTAGCCAAGCACTGTGTGGAAATATCCTATAATAATCTCATGGGTCCCTTTCTATTTGGAGACTTGGAGCACTATGCTCTGTCAAACAGAGCAGACAAGGCTCTGGTTGCAGTGACCCCATGTGCCTTGCTTCTTTGTTTTCTAAGCTGTCTCACCTTCCATGAGAAGACATAGTCTCTCCAGTGAATAATGACATGAGATAGGAACCAGTGTAGCCTAGGATCTGGAGAGGGCTTTGAAGTCCCAGGTTTGCCCTAAGTGATGGGGTACCCTGTGCTCTGAGCCCCCACCAAGAGCGCTGTCCTCAGCCATCTTCAGAGTCTGAGGCTCTGGATATGGGAAAGGGTTTCTAAAGCACAGACTGCTTTCTCTGACATCTCTCCCCACCCCCCAGCCGACAGCGCCAAGACACACACACACACACCCCAACTTTCTCTGTCCTATTCCATTACTGTTTGCTGTTGCTTTGGAGCCTCATAAATAGGGCATTGAAAACACTTCCTGCAGCTGAAAGAAGCCCTGAGTAGCTTGTCTCATTCCCAGTGTGCAGCTCAGCAAGGGGTCCGTCCTCTCTGTCACTGTCTCTTTTGCCTGTTGTAATTCTGTCTGCCTCTCTCTGACTCTGCCTGTCTCACTTTCTGTTTGTGCCTCTCCTCACTCTTGTTCCTTCACTGTGAACCACAGCCCATCCGTCTTTCTGCCCTCACGCATTTGTCTTTGTTGTGCTTTCTGTCTCTCTGCCTTGACACCACCTTCTTTCCCTGTGCTTTCCCTCTACTCTGTAAGGCTGAATTGCTTGGGCAGGGAAACAGAGGCTAGGGGCCTCTCTCCTGGCTTCCCTCTTCCTTTTACGGAGCCTGCCAGTCAGGAGGGCTGCGGGTCCTACAGCCGTGGGTGGCCTACAGCCAAAGGAGGGAGGAGCCCATCCGGGCGGGACTGGCCCTAGGTCCACCTCAAAAAGCCTGGGGCGAGGGGCGCAACGCGTTCTGGATGAGCCCTGGAGGGCCGCTTTGGTCAGACAGTCCCCTCAGGCTCAGTCGGGGCTTTGCAGTGTCATGCCCCGGAGCCCCCGGACGGCGCCGAGCTGGGCGCTGTTGCTGCGGCTGCTGGCACTGCTGCGGCCGCCGGGGATGGCTGAGGCGTGCAGCTGCGCCCCTGCGCACCCCCAGCAGCACGTCTGCCACTCGGCGCTTGGTGAGTCCGGAGGCCCGACAGGTCCACAGCAGGGGGTGGTTGTGTGGGTTTGGTATGGGGCCGAGGGAAAGGGAGGAGATCAAATACTGCACCAGTTGCCTCCTACTGGGGCTGATGGGTCGGGCAGGGCCGGCGCCATAGCAACCTTGCAAGCACAGAGTCCGGTGGACTTGCAAGGAAATGAAACACCGTGTAAGGGACCCCCATAGCGACCCCCTCTCCCCTGCCTACTGCAATTATGGACTTGAATGACAAGTCACGGGAGCTATCCAGTGATTATTCTGAACTACTGGATGCAGGGAGGGGGAGCCAGGGGCGAGGGGACTGGGTTTTCATTATAAACATCCCACTGTATCCAAGCCTATAACTGATGTTTACTCCATGCACCGCCCCCCACAGCACACTTTTTGCCCTTTCTCTTTCCTCTGCCTGAAATGCCCTTCCCCCATACCCTTAAATTCCTGGCAGACTCCTATTCATCCTTCAAGGTCTTATTCGGGTATCTCTTTTTCCCTGAAGACTTCCTGACTTCTTGGTGCTACCACGGTATCTCTAACAAAAATTTTTGTACTCCCAGTATGCTGTGCTGTTATTCTTTGTAAGTGTATTCTCTACTGGACCAAGAGTTCTGTAGGATGGGGGACCCTGTCTTAATCATGCTTGTGGACCTAGTACCTAGTGTTTAGCCAGGCACATAGAAAGAACTTTATAACCCGTTTTTGGTTAATGCCCAAATGGCAAGAGACAAATTACCTCTGTACAGGGTCAGAACATATTTATTAATTCAATAAACATTTACCCATATCAGCTCTGGGTAGGATCTCTTGAAGCCTCAGCTATATAGGTAGATGACTGCAAACTTCAAGGGGCTCCTTCTCCCTCCTCTACCCTGATGTCCACCTGCAGCCCATTGCAGTCTGGGCTATGGAGAATTAGACTCTCAAAACCAGCAGGTAAAGTATAAAGAGATTATAGGACCCAGTTGGCCTGAGGAGTTTGGAACTTCTAGCAATTGCAGAGGAGGAGTTTCTAGGACCCCACTTTTACACACATGCCCCCCCAACCCAACAAGACCTAAACCCAGGATTCCCCTATAAAATTCTCCAGGGGCCCAGGTCATCCAGATTCCAGATGGACTGCTCCCACAGGTTGCTAAAGGTCCCCTCTTTTCTCTTCTTATGCAGCCATTCGGGCCAAAATCTCCAGTGAGAAGGTAGTTCCTGCCAGTGCAGACCCTGCTGACCCTCAAAAAATGATCCGGTATGAAATCAAACAGATAAAGGTACATGGGGATAGGACAGGGCATTAATCCCTTTGGGCTGTTGGGAGGAGTGGAGTCTGTGTACTGGGAGTGGGGCTGGTAGGCAGGTGACCCGGCTCATTGATCCTGGGGTATTTATGCTGAAGTGGAAGTGGATGACATGTTGGGAGCAGGGCCCACAGGCCCTCAGTGTCCATTCAGTCCTACATCTGCCTGTGTGTGGGGCTACTAGAGGTATTCTCACTGGAATAAACCAAGGTTTAGATTTTTCTTAAGAGAGAAATGACCCAGTTGGGCCATCTGTGTGTACCAAATCCTGAACTAGACTTTTGCTTAATTTTTTTAGATTGAGAAATGAGTTTTTCCTGTTAAGATATAAAGTATAGTCACTGACCCAACACTGCTTTTTTTGTAATTGCCTTTCAGATGTTTAAAGGGTTTGAGAAAGTCAAGGATGTTCAGTATATCTATACACCTTTTGATTCCTCCCTCTGTGGTGTGAAACTAGAAGCTAACAGCCAGAAGCAGTATCTCTTGACTGGTAAGTTAAAGACCAACAAGCGACCCTAACAGTCTCTGTCTTAAGGAAGGCAGTCAAGGAGCCAGGGCTGTCCTTGGGTAGCAAACTGAGCTAGGTGGCATTTTCTCAGGCAGAAAACAGAGCTGTGTTACTAAGAGCCAGCCTCTGAGTGGGGGGAGCCGTGGTAACCTTCCTTTCAGTGCAAGAGGCTTCACTACAGTGATCTTGGCCACTGCTTCACTACTTTAAGGACAGGCTGCTCTCCCAGCCTAGGGCAGCTGCTTCCATTTTTAAACAGTTTTAATTGATGTAAGTTTGATATCTTGAGCCAAAAATCCGCCTCTCTGAAACTGCCCCTTGTGGGTTCAGTTCTACCCTCTGCCCATGATGATCCTTCAGAGGCTCCAGGACCATAAATACACACACTGTAGCTCCAGGCCTGCTGGCCATGGTTCCCAGACCCCTTCCTATCCTGGCCACCTTCTCAAATGGGATATAGCTTGTCCCTGCCCCTCCCCTAGCACAGGCCCCTAAACTGGACACTGCACTACAGGTGATGTCTTGGTTTCGCAGGGTAAATGAGGATTGTGCGTGTGCAACCTCACCCCCCCAACACACGTATTATAGTTACTATAGTCTACAATGACATTAACTTCAGATAGCTACATTGGGTCATGATCTTGGCTCAGAGTGAGCCTCTGTGGCTAAATCACATCACAGGTCATATTCTGGGGTGCAGTAAAGCACAAGCCCTAACAGGAGCGTTCAGTCTAACAAGTCTCTATGAACTTGGGCCCAGGCAGGTCTCCGTACTCAATTGGTTGGGACAGGACAGTTACGAAACCACACAAGATTATGACTCTGTAAGTGAATGAATGCAATACTAAATTATTTTGTAGTTCAGGAAAAGAGGTATTTGTGTGATTGTAAACAATTAGGGAAGTTTCACTGTGTAAGTGGGAACTACACTGCTCCTAAAGGAAGAAAAATATTTGGAAAGAAGGCAAGGAAAAGAAAAACACAGCAGGTGGGGAGAATAGGAGGAATCTCTACTATGTGTCCATCCATTCGGCAATCATGACCACCCACTTGCTGCCAGGCCTTGGGCAGGAGGGTGGAGACTCGGTGACAAGCCACAGTCCTCAAAGAGCTCACAGTCCAAGCTTGGCTCTTGAGAAGTCATAGCCATTAGAAGCCATACTGGTAGGGGCTCCCCAGATCTAAGGATGTGGAGTTGTGTTGATTTGGGAGCCTCTGGATAGGAGAGACAGAGGCAGGGCATGCCACTGAGCCCTCCACGTCCCAGGATTAGCAGGCAAGGCCACCTCATTCCCTCTGTGTACCTAGCCCTCTGCCAGGCACTGTGGTGCATCGGGGGAGGAGGAGACATGTTCTCTGCCCTCAAAAACGTCAAGTCTAACTGAGGGTTGGGATAAACAACAAAATACAAGTCTACTGAGAAGTCATCAGTGGTGCCCAGGCTCTTCAGGAGAAGGCACAAGCTCTTTTGTCTAACGTTGAAAGCTCTTGTGACCAGAACACTGCTGACCTCTCCAGCTTTGTCTCCGGCCTTGTGTGAGTGACAGCTCCCAGCTCCTTATTTCCCCCAGAGCTGAACTAAACTACTTGCAGTTGCAGAAGGTGTTCTGCTGGGCTGCACCCCTCCACCTTGCACAAGGTAGTCTCAATGTCCAGAAGTTCTTTCTCTCATTTGTCTGGCAGGGGAACTCCTACCCACCCCTTCAAGGCCCAATACAAGCATCACCTCCTCTGAGACACCTTCCTTGCCGCCCACCCCTTCCACAGATGGAGATAATTGTGCTTTGTTCATTGTTATACTGCATCTTGTATATGATCACACAACAGCATAATTTTTGCCTACTTATCTATCTGCCCTACTGGTTATTAAGCTCCTTGGGGAGGAGATTCTGTCATATTTATTTCTGTATTTCTGGTACCAAGTCATAGTAAGTAGTTGCTCAGTGAGTAATTGAGTGACTGAGGTTCTAAGAGAGGTGTGGGCTAAGGTGGTCAGAGATGGCTTTGAGGACACTGTGGTACTGAAAAGGGTCTTTGGAAGCTAGGAAATAATCTGATAAGTAAAGAGGGGGAACTTTCCTTGGGGAGAGACTCACCAAGACAGGTATCAATGGGGTGGGAGACTAGGCTGTGTAGATATTGGGAAGGGTTAGAAAGAGGAAGGGACCTATTATTTATGGAAACTTCTGTGGGCCCAAGCTGTGCTGGGAACTTTACAGACATTCTCTCATTTAATCCTGACAACTTATTACTTTCATCTTTGAGCAGAGAAATTATGTGACTTTCTTAAGGTCATACGGCTATAAATGAGAGAAAAGAAGGGGGTTGTACCAACAGTCTGCCTTTAAAGCCCATGTTTTTCTCTCTACACCACACTAAAGGAAAAGGTCTTCATCCCACAACTCTCTCTCATACAAACATAATCTGTTAATATCTTTGATATAAAAATTATAGAGGCTTTTCTGGTTCTTTCATTGAGCCCCATGTCACCACTGCCACCAAGAAGCCATTGAAAAAACTGCAATTCTGGGCTATTTGAGGACCTGGGCTCTTGGAGCTCCATGAGCATATTCCTCATGCTAGGTCTTCCTCCATTCCCCTTGAAGGTCAGATCCTCAGTGATGGAAAAGTCTTCATCCATCTGTGCAACTACATCGAACCTTGGGAGAACCTGTCCTTTTTGCAGAGAGAAAGTCTGAATCACCACTACCATCTGAACTGTGGCTGCCAAGTAAGGGAATATTATTTGCAAGGTCTTTTGGGGGTGAGGGAAGGGTCTTGAGCCTTGTAGCTTTACTCTTCATGTATTCCTTCCTTTGTGCATACATTTATTCACTTATTGTACTATATTTGAAATCTGCCATGGATCAGGTACTGTATGAAGTTGGGGATGGGAAAGCAAGATGGTCCATAGTCCATGATCCCAAGATGGTCAATGTAAGTCCATACTTACATTTTGGCTGGGAAGGTGGCCATCATTTAAAGAAAGAGATAATATAGCTACCATTTAAAGAGAGTCTACTTTTTGCCAGACCCTGTATTGGTGTATTTATTTAAAATATTTAATTTAGTCTTTATAACAAATTTATGAAGATTTAAGATTTCCATTTTAAGGTGAAGAAATTCATGCTGTAGGAAGTGAAGTGATTTGCTCAAGGTCAGCGGTGGACTAAGGACCTCAGGCCTGTCTGACTCCAGAGATATCATTTGAGAGGCAATACTGTATGTTAGGAGATAGGGGAAAGGGAACTCAGGAGGAAGTCTGGGGACTAGGAAAGGCTTCAGGAGTCAGGGGCATTTGAGCTGGGTTGTAAGGATATGTAGGAGTCTGAAAGGCAATAATGGAAAAAGGACACCCTACTCACGTTGATGTTGTGTGGCTATGACTCTAGATTACCACCTGCTATACAGTGCCTTGTACCATCTCAACCCCCAACGAGTGCCTCTGGACAGACTGGCTGTTGGAACGGAAGCTCTATGGGTACCAGGCCCAGCATTATGTCTGCATGAAGCATGTTGATGGCACCTGCAGCTGGTACCAGGGCCGCCTGCCCCCCAGGAAGGAGTTTGTTGACATCATCCAGCCCTAGTAGGGGCCAGTGACCATCACATTCCTTCAAGCATCGTGAAGCCCAAGCCAGTTCTCCTTCCCTGTGGAGCTCTGGCTGTCACCACCCGCCTCACCACTGCCAGCCAATGGAAAGTACCAAGTGGATGGTCTGGCTAGTGTTAGGATAGGGATGGGGCATGTTATAGCTTGTGTCCAAATGCCAGCTCAACACCTGTCAAGGGTCAGGGAAAGTAACATGACTTTTCTAGCCAGCCTTCAGCCCATCTCCCCTGCCTCCCAAACGCTTTTAGTCTAGCTGAAACCTGTTACTGAAAGTTTTGATTTTGGCTTAGTCTGTTTTCTAAAGCCAGAACTATTCCTTTTTCTCCCCAGGAGAGTGTGTTTTCTCTTACCTTAACTGATCTGATGGGGGAGAAATGGTGATTATTATACATATGAGATAATATAGCCTTGCTATGTACAATACCAGAAGGTGGGTTCACAGAATCAGAAACAAGTTGATTTGGAGGAATGAAAAGAACAACCCACTATGGCCGTATGCCCTTTACTCATGTCCCAACTCATCCTAATCCTCTCATATACTTTCATCTGTTTGGGTAGACACTTGGGGAATACAGAGTCACTCAATGTGAGACTTGCAATGACTTAACCTCCCTTCACATTCTATAATCCCCTGTATACCATTCCGGGCAGAGGTTCTGGCCCAGTTAACATACCTCTTTGGACAAGAATAGACTTAGGTATTGTCTCTCCAGGTTAACTATCCTTAATGCCCTCAACTGATGTCCATAAAGTTTCTCCTGTTTCTTTTAGAAAGTCATTCTCTACTAGATTACTAATGTCTTTATTCCTAATTCAGAATTTTTTTTAAGCCAAAAAAGCCTTTCTCTTGTAGAGATGAAATTCCCCTTTAGCTTTTGACACCTCAGAGACAGGACACTTGGGGGCAAAAGCTGGTAGATGGGGAACATATTTTGCAACTGTTACAACTGTTTTCAGTGGTTAGCCCTGCTAGACTTTATGGCAGGAAAAAAGCCAGCTTTGTTCCCTGTCTGCCCTAAAGTTCAGTCCCCTCATCACTGCGTGTTAGACTCCCTGAGAACTCCAAGCACAGACCCCTTAGTGTTCCTTAGATTCTGCAAGGCTTCCTGGTTTGCCCTGAAAGGGAAAGCCCTTATGTTCATCTGAAGGATTTATGAAGGATGGGGGCTTAAAGTTCCAGAGCCTCTCCCTGGCAAAGATGAAGGAGGTAGTTCTTTTCAAGTCCCAAGGTTACCATTCATCTTTTTTGTGTGGTTTGCTAATAAGCAGGGCCATGCCTAATATGCCAAATGAAAGTTCTTGATTCACAGAAATGGTTCAAATGGAGATCCCTTTTGGAGTAGGGAGTGGGAGGGGGAACAAACATGATCTCTGTCCCACAGTACAACACTGGAATGCTATGGCAGAGAGTCTCCATTGGTGGATTAAGCAGGATCCCCAACTGACCAAGCAGGCCTGGGGCAGAGGATATAGGGTCAGAGAGGAAGAAGGGAATTGAGCTAGAGGTTGTCATAAAGGAAAAACATTAGCTGTAGCCTCTGCACCAACCAACCATGCCATCTCTCTGTTCCTTCTGACATCCTAGCATGGCCTCAGAAAAGGCATAGTGTTAACCCTGTCTTATCACAATCTTCAGGAAACCAAAGGAATGGAAGGGGCTGGTGAATAATAATAGGAACAATACCTTATGTCCGAGGAGTGCTTCACACTCTTCCAGAAGGTTATTACTTAATCTCACTTACATTTTATAAATACCATATTAGATATCCTGGTCAGGAATAATTATGCCCATTTAAATTTCCTATTGAAAAACTCACTCACCAGGAATCTAACTCATCCAGTGACATGTGGCAGGCCCAGGGCTAGAACCCAAAACAGTAGGATCTTCTGACTGTTGATCCATAGATTTGTTACTTTCTCAACTTGAAAAAATGCCCTTGTTTCTGCTCCTTCCCTCTTTGGTCTGCAAACTTCGTAGACAAGGGGTTATCAATTAAAATTCAGCTGCTCTAGCCCCACAAAGCAGGTCCACAGTTCAATCCCAACAGAGTCTCTGGGGTTGAAATGCTGAGGCCCTCTTTAGGGCTCCATAATCACCATGTGGCTCAGAATATAAACAGCAGAGTAACTACAGTCCCCACTCAATCACTTACCATCTCTTTATGGTTGGGGTAGTATGTCTGCTCAATGAGTGGGAACTTTTCTCCCCCCAATGTCTTGTAGATGGCGACCAGCTGGGCAAACTGCAAAAGAGAAGCGAATGTTTCAGCTTATCTAGGCACTGCAACAGACAGACAAACATCAGTCTATCAAACAAATATTTATTGAGCATTTGCTCTGTTGGGGACTTTGTACAAAACATCAAGGATATAAAAGAGGTGTACAATTCTTATTTTTAAAGAACACATGTGTTAGTTGGGGAAGGGAGAGAGAATGTACTTTCATTCATGCATTACCTATACAATTTTAATGATATTTCATTCATTCCTCATATCAAATTGATAAACTAGGTATTTTATCATCTTTATTTTACATATGAGGCTCAGAGACAGTAGAAAAGGTTCCTGAAGTCACAGAGCTGCAAAGAGGTGAAGCTGCGATTGAAATTTGGATCTCTAACCTTAAACACTTGCATCTCTAGAGATGACAATTGATAAAGCTAGATAGGTAACATGGGGATAAGTCTTGAAAGTTCAAATGCTAAGAAAGGAATGGTAACTGTCTTCTGCAGGCAGTATGAAGTCATAAGAATTTGAGCAGGGGTCATGAATAAAGCTGTTAATTTAGGAAGATTTTGATGCTCATGGTATGCAGGATAGACAGACCTAGTCTCTCTAGGACTTACTACTCATCTAAGAACTGAAATCACTAGATCCTTCACCTAGGAGAATCCAGAACAACTCTATGAAGAAGTGGTAAGAGGTGAGGTACACATACTTACAGTGTGAGGGTTGAAAAGTGTTTGGCAAACATCTAGCACCCCCTGGAGTCCCCTGCCCCCACATTTTATAAGTGAAGAAACTGAAGTCCAGAGAGATCACTTGCCCAAGGTCATATCATAGTTGAGCTGGATTCATAGCCAGGCCCTTTTATTTCCAATCTATAACTCTTCCTGCTCCTTCACATGACTGCCTTTCAGACTCTGCAGAGACCATGCTCTTCCCGTAGGAAACACACAGGACTTTCTTGCTCAATCCATTCAAACACATACCCACCCACACACCTATCTCCAGTGCACTGGCAACAAGAGTAATCCAGCATCTTCCCTCTAGTGCTACTTAGGTTAGTTTACACTCTAAATCACTGGTAGCTGGAACTACTAGAAGGAAAAGTTGCCAGGTCAAACTTGCCTTCTATTTATCAGAGAAAGGAAAGCTAGCATTTTTCAGAAGCTCAGGTCCTATTCTCTATAAGGGATGTTGGTAGATGAGACAGTGGGGACAGGGGGGCATGGGGGGAGGAGTAGAAACTTAGAACTGGGCTGTTAGAAAACTGGGTTAGAGTCTTCTGGTTCTTGTTCTGCCTTTAACTTGCTAGGTGTCCTTGAGCAAATGATTTCTCCACTCCAGGCCTCGTTTTCTTCATATGTAAAATGAAAGGAGTGAATTTGATCAGTTCCTCAAAATTTTTACCATAAAGGAACATCATTTTATTACATTTCCTCCCGAACTCCATTATCAAACTCTAGTTTAAGTGATCATATATTGTGATCCTTTTGCTGGCAAGGATAGAATTTTATTATTTTTGAAATGCTGGAAAATGTTGGAATTTCTGGGTCACTCCCCTTTGTGACACAGCTGGTGACTACAGATCTTGAAGGCCTCCTCCAGAACTGAAAGCATGATTCAGGGACTCTCAAGCCCTCAAGGTTTTGTTATTGAAAGAGGCTTTAGAGAGTCTCTAGACCAGACATCTCATTTTACACATGAGGATACTGAGGCTAGAGAAGCAAAGGAAAGCATAGGTTCCCAGATCATGCCTGGAATTGGGAACTGCACTAGGACAGCAGCCAGGTAGGTCTCCCTGCCCATTGCATGCTCCACTGTACCCTGCTGTCCTCACTATTCTTTGGTTTTTCAACTTGCTTTGACTGTCAAGACCAACCCCTCGGACTTTTCTTGCCCTCTCTGATTCTCTCCATCACTCCATCTGACCTTTAAGTCCTGCCTGCCCACCTTGGCTGGCCTGAATTCCTGTTCTGCCCCTGGATACCTGCCTGAGCTCCCAAGGCTCTCCAGCATCGCCGGCGAGCTCATGCCAGCTCTGCCTAACAACCTCTGTCCTGCTGCAGCCCACGCCCTGGCATGACACCAAGGCATGTGGGGCCTTATCTTTCCAGCATGTGGGAGAGTTACACAGACACCACAGCGATGCCAGGAAGGCCCACGGCAAAATCCCAGAGTCCTGGGACAGCAAGACTAAATGGCAGCCAGTTCCCAGGCACTAGTTAGGTCCCTGGGAGCTCACCCTACCCTCCTCCACTTTATCTCCAGCAGTCCCTATCTGCTCAAGGTACTGGGCTTGGCATATAACCCCTGCCTCCTTGGAAACTTAGCACAAGCACAGTTACCAATTAAACAAATGTAATATCTGAAAAGGGTTATTTCCTCTATGCATAGACAAAAGAATGGATTTAGGAGGTAGGGGTGGTGTTGGCAATGAATAGGAAGATAATGTTCATTATCACCATTTCTTCAGTGAATCAGTAAAGACTTCTTGCAAGAAATGAGATTTCAGGATCAGTCTGAGTTTAATATGTTATCCTTAGCCCTCCTGGAAATAAATGCTTTAATTCAACTCTTGTGCCTTTGTCTCTAAAAAACCCAGATGGAGTGCTAGGATTTTTAGATAAATTTGCAGCAATATGGTATGGTGGCATTCTTGCTTTCTCTGGAATGCTACCTTCACTGATAGGGCTACTTCTGCTTCCAAAATCCCAAGGCACAGCCTGCCCTGACCAATTTATAATAGCAGATGTACTCAGAGACACAGTGATGCAAAGTAGAGCCTTAACAACCCCACTGAGGTCACCCCTCATACCAAGAGCAGTCACAATAAAGAAATATAGAAAATATGAACAAAAGTCATTATCTCAGAGGGACCCTCCCTTCACAGTCACCAAATTTGTTCACTCCCATTAACAAGCAGAGAACAATATATAGAATGCCATTAGTGTGGCAGGGGCTTAATGAAAATGAAGGGAGAACTTGGTACCTGGCCAGGGAGCCTTGCTGTTCTCATGTGATGCCAAAGGCAATGTGCTGGGATTGTGAATGGGTGAGAATGTGAACCTTCACCAGATCCCAGATCCCAGGAGGGGCAAAGCCCTAGGCATAGGTTCACGGATCCTCCCACCCTGGCTTCTGGCATAGTTTTGGAACATGAAGGAGGGTACTATTTTCTTTAAGAGATCCTAAATACTAGGGGACTATAACAACCAGGCTGGCAAACTGGTGGCAGGTGCTACAATTATCCCTAGTTTACAGACAAAGAAACCAGGCACAGAGAGGTTTACTTAGAAGAAAATAACTAGCAATAGCAGAATCATTCTGTGTGGCCATGAAGGAGCCAAATTCTAGCAGGTATTGAAAGGGTGGGGAAGGAAAGAGCTAGGGCTTATGTGCAGTAGGGAAGGTTGTGTGACTAGGGGGAAAAAGGAGGTCCTAGAAAAGAAACTTGGTGAAGGCCTCAAATATGCTCTTCTGTGATTAGTAACACATTCAAATCATACAACTCTTTTAGCTTGTTTCTGCAAAACTCTAGGCTTCTTAGATGCCTCAGGCCAGAGGCATATGAATGAGTGGTGATCAGGAACCCAGCCCTCCCTCCTCAACCACAGCAGCTCCCACTGACTCCTCATTCATTGGTATTTCTCTTACACTGTGAGGTCTCCCTGGTTTCCAAGGGAATGGGAAAACTGTGAGTTCAGGTGTGAGGAAGAGATCAAAAGCAAAGGTGATGGGTCCATCTGGTTAAAAAATATCCCCTCCGGGGCTCCTGGGTGGCTCAGTCGTTAGGCGTCTGCCTTTGGCTCAGGTCATGACCCCAGGGTCCTGGGATGGAGCCCCGCATCAGGCTCCCTGCTCAGCGGGGAGCCTGCTTCTCCCTCTCCCTCTGCCTGCTGCTCCCCCTGCTTGTGCTCTCTCTCTCTCTGTCTCTCTGTATCAAATAAATAAATAAAATCTTAAAAAAAACCACATACACACCCTCCAACTCCCTGGGTGGTAGAGAGGCTTGGGGTCTGAGAACTTCCGAGTGACCCTTGGCAAGCCAGGGTGACAGCTGAAGTGACTTTTGTTTTTTTTTTAAGATTTTATTTATTTACTTGAGAGAGAGAGAGCACATTAGAGGGGGGAGGGTCAGAGGGAGAAGCAGACTCCCCGCTGAGCAGGGAGCCCGATGCGGGACTCGATCCCGGGACTCCAGGATCATGACCTGAGCCGAAGGCAGTCGCCCAACCAACTGAGCCACCCAGGCGCCCTGAAGTGATTTTCGAAAAACAAGAGTTAGAGGATGTGATGGGAGCAGGTGCTTCCTTCTAAGAGGGCAGCCTGGAGCAGCAGTTATAGGAGCTGGGTCCCCACTGGCCTTAGGCCTTTCCAATAGAACATTCAGAGGCAAGAAACAGGTATTTTTATTCTTGTATCTTATATGGCTGAGGGCACAGCTTGCAGACTTATAAGGACTTCTTTACAGAATCTTTGTGTGACTTTGTTGTGAGGCCAAAAGCCCACTCTACATCAAAGGCAGCCCAGCCCTTGATGATCATGTTTTATTGGGAGAGCCCACCCTACCCCATGTCTCATCTGAAACACCGCTCACATCCTCTCAGCTGTGCCTAGTGCATCTTGATTACCAGTGGTCCCTCCTGGGGGACTGGGAGATGCAGGACCTGGACCCTACCCTTTTACCTGGGAGGAAGGGGGCCTCACTCACCACCCATGGCTTGTCACAGAAGTTGTAAATGGATTCCAGTGAGTTGATGCTGGGGAGGCCTGCGTACTGCATGCCAATGATAAGGTGGCGGAAGTCCTCATTCTCTGCCATGCCGAATGCATGCTGCCGGATAAGCACAAAGTCTGGCCGGAAGGACCTGGTAAAAATGTAGAGGCAAGTTTCCCATCAACCAGCCCCTCAGGTCATATATCATCTTGTCTCCTATTTCCAAAGCCCTAGACAGAGAAGGGGTGTTAAGGGTCACCTGACGTAAGCCCTTCATTTTATTGTTCTCTTATGGACTAGGAAGTGAGGTATTATGGCACCTCTTAAAGGAGATTTAAGGGACAGGTGTCTGAAGTTCCCTTATTCCTCTGGATTAAGCATTGTCTTTTTCTAAGGTACAAATCCCCTCAGGAGGGAAGAAACACTTTCAGACCCTCACATCTTAAATGAATAAGAATTTACCTGGTCCCTTGGGGCAATAAGAGAGCAGAAGCTCCTTGTGGCTTCAGAGTTTGTGCTCGAAGAGCGCCCCAGTAGACTTTGAAGACATAGTTGCCTGACTTCACCACCCTGCCACGGAGATCCCTGATCTCAGTGTCCTATTCTGACTCCTTAAAACTGCTCCTTAAAAAGCAATGCCCTCATCAGGCCCCGAGAAGAGCAAGGGTCCAGGATGGCTGAGAATAGATGCCAAACTTCCCAATGTTATTCTTCCAAAGTGTACACCAGGGAGGGGTACAAATATTTTTCGAAGAACTGAGGTTGAGCAATGGCTACAGGAAGCACTAGGAGTACAGAATGTTCCCATGCATGGGAAGGCTCCCTGAGTTTTCCCTCTAGCCAGCAAAGCTCCTCAGCTGCTCCATCTTCATGCCCTGACTCCAAGGGAACCCCCCCACCTTCCCAGAGAGTCAGTTCTGTAGCAGCATTCTCCCTCAAGGCTCTGGAGCTTGCCAGTTTCACACCATATGCAATGACCCACCTGGTTCTCTGCCCAGGCACCCATTCAACCCCCACCTACAGCTCCAGTACCACCTGGGCTCAGAGATCAGTCTTTTAAAGTAGGGGTGGAAGAAGCCCTCCTCAGTCACTAAAGGAATGTAGCATCAAGTCAGTATGGCATGTACTGGAGCTGTTCTGATCTCCTTGTGCCCCAGTTCTGGGAAACTGGCTCCAGCTGTATGCTTGATTTTCCTCTGAAAATTGTATGCCAGTTATAGGAACTAAGCCCTAGATTTCCTACACTGGCCAGCTCTTAAGTTCCTACATGCGTACCTGGAAGGGCCTGCCTTAGTTTTGCCAGATCCCTCCTGGCACCCTTCTACAGACCTTTCTGTCACCACCTACCTGTGTGCATGCATCCTTATGACTCATCTACCTGCAGATGGAGGGGCCCATCATTCTCTCTTGAGCTCGCTCCCCACTTGGACGGACATCTATTTTTCTGTCCTCCTCATCTCTAGGATGGAGGAGTTTACATCTCCTGTTGTTAGGTTCCAGACACCTGAGTGTTGCCTTCCCTGTCACTGAGCCAGTTCCTACTGGACACCAGAGACCTCAATGTCAGGATGCTGTAGGTTGAGGTAGGGTAGAGGATGAAGTGAAAATTCTTCCTGGCACAAGATTCTGTATCTGAAAACCTGACACCATGCTGAGCCCCTGGGAAAAATGACACTGTGGAAACCATTTTTCCCCATCTGGAATTCTTGTTACTTCCCTCACAGAATTATTTTATTAAATTTGATCACATCTGTAAGTTACCAAGCACACTACCTGGCATGTAAGTGCCCTGTACCTGCAAATTTTCTTCCATCCACAATGTCCCTTCCAACCTAGACTTTCCTGACTTACGAATTCCCAGGACTGAGGAACAAAGAAAGAGTACAGGGCTGGGAGTTAAGAGAATTCACATAGAAACACAAGGCTCTGCTACTAACTCACTGAGTGAATCTAAGCAAATCAATGTAAAGTAGGAGTTTGAACTAGATCAGAGGTTTTCAAACTTTTTTTCTTTTTTTAAGCAATGGAATCCTGTTTTCCAGGGAAAATATATACAGAGATAAAAGCACAAAAATCACACTGGTGGAAGTGGGGCTGGAATCCTAGGACCCCTCTGGTAGGAGTCTGGTCACCTCTAAATGAGTCCTGAGTCCTTTCTCTACCATTGGACTAAGAGTTCCCTGAGAGTGGGAGCTGGTTTTCTCTGCCTTCTTCTGCCACTTCTACGTTGACACAGCATACATCATTAACTTCTGTACTATATATATGGCACTGCCATTCCACTCCAACACTTGACTTTGAAACCACCTATGCAAACCAGAGACAGTAACTCTGAAGACAGTGACAGTGACCCTGAGGAGAGAAGGGACCTTACCGGACAACCTTTGTGCCATTCCGGAGCACCTGCATATCCACAGCATAGGTCCCATCTGCATGGGCCACAAGGTTGAGCTCTGAAAATTCCGCCTGGAAAATAACAGTGGGGGATTAAGAGGGTAGATTTCATGTTATGTGGGTTTTTTCTTTTTTTTAAACTACAATTAAAATTGTAGTAAAAAAAATTAAAAATAAATAAATAAAAATAACTGTAGGGAAATAAGCCCATAGTCCTGGCTTTGCCAAGTTCTCCACAGAACAGCAGCAGCTCTCCCACCAAATATTCATTCAGTTTTCAAGGCATTTTCACAAACTAATTTCATCTCACTTTCATAGCAACTCTGTGAGGGAGGAAGGACAGAGATAATTCTCCCCGTTTACCAAAGAAGCAGTTAAGTGACTTTCTGGACAAATAAAATTTATTGTTGGCAGAGACAGGAGCAAAGCTCAGGTCTTCTGACTACTCTGTGCTGCCTTTCTATAGAGAGGGAATGCAAACTGGGGCAACATGCCCTCTGTCAGTCTGAACATAAAAACACTAGATTTTAGTTTAGGCAACTGGGTGTTACTTCTGCTCTGCCCCCAGTTAGCTCCATGGACTTGTCCTCCTGGGGGTGGGGTGGGGGAGGAAGTGTTTCTTTCATCTATAAAATGGGAATAATTTTTAATCAACCTTGCCTATCCAACAAGTTGTTTTAAGAACTGAATACAATAATGGGTAGGAAAATACTCTGTAAATCACAGCACACTGTGTAAAGAATGATGAGTAACTTCTATTATTACATAGAAAGTACCTGCATTGTTTAAACTGGACATCCCCCTCTCCACCTAAATGGACTTAATTTCTATTTATCATGAAGCAAAGGGTGGAGGAAGATTTAAAAAAAGGGGAGGGGCTTTCAGGATTTCACTACATTAAAAGAAGTAGGGGTGTGTTGTGTGTGTTTTAATTCTCTCTGAAGTGTAGCTTCTTGCCCAGAGTAGGCAGCATTGGAGGCTGCACAACTGAATGGCAGATATGTGCCAACCCAGGAATATCATGCCATCAAAAACATGGAGGTGTGGCCAGGGTCCCAGGAAGACATTCCCCTAAGGTTTTCCTCGGCCTGAGAACGTAGAAGAGAGCCCTAAGAACCACATTCCTCACTACTTTACAGACAAAAGCACCATGAAAAGAAGTCAGGGAAGTTGAAAGGCAGCCTTCATGGCCATATCTCATAGAGAGAAAAGCCCCAGGGAACAAGGTGAGGGAGAGTAGATGGAGGGCCTGGAATCCAGGGACAAACACTGTCCTCCACTCTGAAGACTAGATGATTCACTCTGGGATGTCAAGAGAGAACAATGATGCAGATGTAACTCTGGGCTTTCGGGTAATTACCTGTTCCACTTTGATGTCATAATCTCCAAGGACTTTTTTACCCCGGAAGCACTTGGCCCTGGAAAAGGAAAACAAAAACAAAACCAAAACCAAAATCAAACCAAACAAAAAACACACAAATTCGTTTTGTACAAGTGTATGAGATCAGAAATTTACTATCATAAAGAAGAAGACCACAGCAGACAGAACCCCAAAATGAGAGTCAAGAGAACTGGGATAGGGTTGGACCCTAACTCAACTACTAGATCATCATGAGAGACCCTCAAGCAAACCACTTCCTCTCCTTTACACTCAGTTTACCCATCCATAAAATAATCCAACGCACTTTTTCACTCCCAGGTTTTGGGATTTTATAGTATCCTTTGTCTTTGGGCTACAAAAGAAGTTTAGAAGTAGGAATTTCTCTAATGTGATTCCCGGTAAAGACCAGGTCAGTACCACACATCTCTATATACTTTCCTTATCTTCCCCCATCACTCTGATTTTCTAGTTGGGTTCTACCCTTGGAATTTTAGTTTTCAAAGAAACTATTATCATTTTACCTCTTCATACCTATACTTCCAAAAAGGATTTGAGGCAATTAATAATTTAAAAGGCAAATATAACCAACAAAGTAAGGATCAAAGGACAATCAGTGAATGACAGAGCATTAATTATACCAGAAATTTTAAAAGGTAGGAGGCTGAGAAAAGTTACTATAATTGAACACAAAACCTATTCTGTATTTCTGAATTCCAGTCAAGAAAACTAGTCAGGTTTAGTTATACAGTACTTACCATCTTCCTATCTTGTCACGGATCTAAAGGAACCTCACATTAATGCGTCAGGGACTTCAGAGCCACTTGTAAGTAGACTGTGTTCATGTTTACATTGATATCCATTTCTACTTTGCCTTTAATCTCCCCCTCTCCACCCTCCAAAAGATTTTCTTACCCATCCACTTAGGCTAGTTCTCCATGTGTGTAAAGGGCCTTTCCATGCTATACCTGTTAGTGAGGCTGGTCTTTCCCAGTGTTTGAAATTTCAAATTAGCATATTTCACTGGAGGTTTCTAAAAGTCCCTCTCCAAAATAAAGGGATAAACAACATTTATTGGGCATAATGTTCTAGGAATTGTGTGCAAGTTGCTTTCAAGAACATCTCATTTAATCCTAATAACAATTTATGATATAGGGAGAAAGGTCTTCATTTTTGAGATGAGGAAACCAAGACTCAGAAGGGAAAAATAGTGTATTCAAGGTCACATGGCAAGTTAGTGACAGAGCCAGTATTCACACCCAAGTCTGAGTCCAGTGCTCCTGGGGCTGTATAGTCATCTCCCTCTGCTGATTCATTCCCTCCATCTTCATTCCCACCATTACAAAAACTGACTTGTCATGTGTGCTGCACTGCATGTTTTTTCCCCCATTTTCCTTCTTCCGCTCAAAAGGGACTTGATGTTGTGAGCACTAGTTCTACTACAAATACTTCCTACCCTGGTTCCTGTGAACTACCCAGGACAAGGCCACGCTATTTCCTTTCCTCTCTGCTGGAACAGTCTGTTCTAGGAAGTTGTCATTTGTCCTATCCAAGTCCCTGGCCACCCTCAAATTGTTCCTCAGAGGCACTCAGCCATCCTGGAGCTGGATCACTGAAGCGATCCCCCAACCTTTGCCCCAATAACTCACTAGCCTTCATCAACTTGCTTCCACAACCCTGTTCAACACTTATAGCTCAGCAACCATCTCTAGCAAGGGGCCTGGACCCTATGCTGTCCCTTTGGCTACTATTCTAACTTATTTATGGACTTAAATGATAATCTACACATGGCACTATCACTGCTCTGTAGGTCTTAGACTCTGTAGGCCTTTGTTCAGGACTAGAAAAAGGAGAAATGGAGTAAATGACCCTGCAGGTTCCTTTCTTGTATTGACAAGGTGTGTCTGCCTTATTACCCGCAATGTTTTCCTGATGCTTCCTCCTATCTTCCTGTCTCAAAATAGCTCTTGTTCTGTGAGTTAAGTCTCAGAGACATTAACAATAACCTCTCATTCTGTTAGGCATAGGATACCTTGCACTTTCAAAGCACATTCCTTGCCTTATTTGTTCCTTACAACTTAGTGAAGCAGCCAAGGCAGATAACACTGTTCATTGGACCGATGGAGAAATTGAAACCCAGAGCAGTGAAATAATATGCCCAAACCACAGAAAAGTTCATAGGAGCTAAGCTTAGAACTAAGAGTTTACATGTAGGTGCTTATGTGTTACCAAGTATTTTAATTCACTCACTTATTTTGTGAGTTTACAATACTGATATTGAAGTATATTTATAGATTCTGGCTGGGTTTATCTGCCACTTCCTGCACCTGCCCATTGACAAAGTTGGCTAATGATACTGTTTTCATGCCTTCTCCCCGCCCCCACCTCTCCAATGATCTTAATGCCTTTTCCTTAAGGTAATTTGTCCTGTTGAAAATCTTAGTCTGTGTTTCCTGACTCCAGGTCACTGACCTCTGTTGGCTGAGCACAGTCTTTTGGAAAAGGACCTAAGATGGCAGACAGATGGGGCACAGAGCCTTCTTCTGGACAATGAGCACATTTTCCTAGCCCTAGCCCTTGGAAATTTAGGTTCCAGATATTTTCATGAAAAATTTTATGACTTATAAGCAAGTGACAGAAGTACCTCTTCATACTAAGAGAGCACTGTTAGGAGGCAGCGTGTTAGAATCCAGGGGAGTTGTGAATCACAGGGCTCTGAAATTATAGTCTGGGTGGGAATCCTAGATGTACCCTTTCCTGGCTCTGTGACCTTAGGCAAGTGGCTTAAATTAAAAAAAAAAAAAGTATGTCATATGGTGAAATCAATCAATCGACCTTCAAAAGTACATAAAAGAATAAGATAAAAAATAAGTTTCTCCTTTCTCATTTCTTTTTCATCACACATAATCCCCATTATCAGTTGCAAGCATATCCTTCCAGTGTGGGGAAAATGTCTGCACACGTATATGTTTCAAACATACATGTAGCATCACGCTATGTAAACTCTTCTTTTTTGAACCTTGATTTTTATTGCACTGAAAAATACATCTTAGTGATATGCTTTCAGCACATACTGATGGACTTCTTTCTTTTTAATAGTTGCATGAAATTCCATTTGAAGATCATACAGTAATTTCACCAATATATATTGGTGAGCATTTAGATTTCCAGTTTTGGGGTTGTTTTTGCCATTATAAACAGTGCTATAATGGCTAATATTTAAGAATATATCCATAGGAGGGGATCCTGGGTGGCGCAGTCAGTTGAGCATCTGACTTTTGGTTTCAGCTCAGGGCATGATTTTGGGGTCCTGAGATCGAGCCCTACATTGGGTTCCGTGCTGAATGTGGAGTCTGCTTTCTCTCTCCCTCTGCCCCTCCCTCTCTTTTCTAAAACAAATAAATAAATCTTAAAAATATATATATCCAGGGGCACCTGAGTGGCTCAGATGGTTAAGCATCTGCCTTCGGCTCAAGCGATGAAGTCCTGGGATAGAGCCCCACATTGGGCCCCTGCTCAGCGGGGATCCTTCTTCTCCCTCTCCCTCTGCTGTTCCCCCTGCTTGTGCTCTCTCTCTCTCTCTCAAATAAATAAATAAAATTCTTGAATATATATATATCCATAGAATATATATATCCACAGAATATATATATATCCCCATAGGAAAAAAGAATACATCCATAGGATAAATAACTTATTTTTTCCAACTGTACTGAGATATAATTGACAAATAAAATTGTATACATTTAAAGTGTGCATCATGATGACTTAATATACCTATACTTTGTGAAATGGGATTAACACACTCAGGTTAATTAACACATCTATCACCTTGCATAGTTACCA
Source organism: Eumetopias jubatus (assembly GCF_037043125.1). Lineage (NCBI taxonomy): Eukaryota > Metazoa > Chordata > Mammalia > Carnivora > Otariidae > Eumetopias > Eumetopias jubatus. Next base: position 164,943,288 of record NW_028274807.1, read on the forward strand.
TTTTATGTGTGTGTGGTGAGAACATGCAAGATCTACTCTCAGAAAATTTCAGGTATACAATACAGTATTATTAACTATAGTCACCATGTTGTACATTAGAAGGATAAACAATTTATTGCAGAATTGCTGGTGCAAGGAACAGACACAGTTACAGTTTTTACTGATATTGCCACACTGCCCACCCCCCATAAGGAAAATATACCACTCTTCTCAGTGTTTGAAAGTTTGGGAAAGTTATTTCACCTCCCTTAGTTCCCTTCTCCTTCCTCTAACCCCCACAGTTCCTTGCATAAACTGGGCACAGAGAAGAACTTTCTGACTGGCGGTCTTGTCAAATCAGCCCAAATTCACCTCCTTTGCTCAATCCTAAACAGAACCCAAGATGTACATCCTTGAAGCACAGACTAAAAATATCTATGGTGCCTGTGTTGTCAATTTCCCCCTATTGTAACATTTTCTTAATAAGCCTAGCAGCTGAGGATCTATGTGAGTTTAATGGCTTGCAGCTTCCTTGATGGGCCAGCCAATGAACCATCTCACCTTACTGCTAAAATGAGTAGAGGCTTCTAGATTTAACTCTTCTTACTCAAGGCAATGAATACGCTCACCAATTCCTATCCAACCAGGGCTTGTGAGGCTGAGGAGCGTGATTTCAGACACTTCTCTGCTAAGGCTGCCTCAAAACTTGGCCCAACTCAGGCAAGCCCAACTTAAATTCTCCCTGTTTTATGCATGGGATAATGGAGAAAGGTCTAGAAATAGGAGCCAGTGGAGTTGGGTTCAGGGATAGTTCTACCACTTTTTAACTGTGTAACTTTGGACAAGTAATTGCCTCTCTGAGCCTTAGTTTCCTCATGTATAAAATAGGGTTAATAATAATTGTAATACTAATAGCAAGCATTCACTATGTACTAGCCACTATTCTAAGTATTTTATGTACTTGACCTCATTTATTAATACCTTACTCACAGGTTGTTGTGAAGACTTAATAAAGCCAGATGAGACTAACTGACATGAAAGTGTTCTGGAAAGTCTGAAATGCTATGCAAATATAGAGTACTATTAGCAAAATGCAACATTTATGTACCAGGTATTATTACTGTTTTATTATTACCACAGCCAACATGGCCTCTTCCTCTTCTAAACTTTCATCTCATTTATTGTCTGCTCATGATATTTGGCTCATAGCATCATCATCTGATACCAACTTTCAAACTCAGCTGTCCAATAATCTGGGACACCACTCTCCCACTCTCAGCCTCAGACAACTGGATTATGTAATAATGCTCGGATTAAGGACCATCCACATATGATCCCTGGATTTTCCAGAACATTTTAGATTTTAAGTAACAATTTTGTCCTGTTGTCAGGTTATATGAACTGAGCTAAGGCCTATGCAAACATAATCATTGTATCTATAAATTTCCAACTCCTTCACTGAGCTATGAATTTACCTAGATTGACAATTGGCTTGCTTATTGACTGGAGATGTTAGGAGTGATGGTTTTGCCTGGACAAATGTAAAAAACCAGAAGAGGCCACCTTCAGGACTGAGCAGACTGAGCCTGTTTCTGCAGGCCCAGCCTCCTCTCTTCTCACATGTGCACATCTAAAGATGTCATGTGAAAATCTGTTCTCAATCTCCATCCACACTGGAACTAAAGGACCTAAAAACAGCCTATAGTGTAAATCCTCCCTAGGTGCCTGAGGTTTGTATAAGAATCAAAACCTCAAGCTAAAATATGAAAGCACTAACAAGCATTCTTAGAGCTCTGGAACCAGTTTAGCACCTAGTAAATGCCTGGCACTGGTCTGGATACTTATCTTTGACACGGTGCTTAGTTTCTGGCGCTCACTGTCTCATTGGCCTTGTTCTTTCAGTCAAGCATCTCTAGGCATCAAGAAGTTAGAAAGTAAGCTAGAAACACTAGAGGATTCCTATTTCCCACCCTATGGTAAAATTAGGCCTGCTGGTCTTGGAGAGAGTTTGTGAGGGCCTGCTGCCACCCGCTGGCAAGATGTGTACTGCAGACATGTTGTGGCTCCAGCTCACTACTTGGCCTGCTGAACAGCCACCAACCCTACTGGCCCAGGAATATCCCTCCAGGTGCTTATTTGCTGCTTTGGCAAACGATGCCTGAAAATTCACTGTTTCTCCTAGAAAGTGTGTGTTCATACACCCCAAGCTAGATACTTAGCTTTTTGCTATCTCTAGAAAGAAAGCCTGTGGTTTGTCAGTAAATTCAGCAACAATTTACTGAGTGTCCAATGGTAAGTGCTGGGACTATAAAAACGCATTAGCAGTTGCCAAGTAGAGGAAGCACAATCTAAAAAAGGAGAATGATATCCATTACCAATATGGGTTATTGCTAAGGTCCCGTGCAACTCTTAAGATTTATAACTAGTATTCACATTCCCACCTTTCAATCTTTCTTTAAAAAATATTTAAAGCACACAACTAAAACAACAAGTTCCAGGTAGCTCAGAAACATATACAGTGGAAAGTAAGTTCCCTCTACCTTCAAGAAGCTCACAGGTTAGTGGGGAATAGAAGCATGAATAAAAGGTATATGCGTAAATATAGGGCATAAGCTGTAGCAGGAGTGCAAAAAAGGCACTTTAGGAGCTCAAAGGAGGGAGTTCTCTTTGCCTGTAGAAGTCTGGGAAGGCTCCAGAGAGGGAGCTAAGTCTTAAAGAATGAGTAGGAAATTGCCACATGAGAAGAAGGAGCAGAATTGAATGGCTGAGTGTAAAGGCACAGAGACTACTTGAGCACAGAACACGGCAGGGAAGGACCCTGTAGGCTGCGCAGTGGGAGCTGCAGGTCCTAAGAAAGGAAGAACTGGCAAAGGGTTTGGATGTCAGGCTGAATAGTTGGGACTTCATGGCTAGTTTCCAAAAGATTTTTTAACACTTTTTATTATGAAAAAACTACCCTCAATGGTTATCAACATTTTGCCAATCTTTCTCATCTTATCACTATCACTGTTGTTGAGACTATTGTTTGAGCGTTTTAAAACAAATCCCAAATATTATGTCATTTCTTCTATAAAATTTTAAGTACTATCCCTAACTGGTGTTGATTTATTTTTTTAATGTAACAAAATATATATAACAAAATTTGCTATTTTAACCATTTTTAAGTCTAAAATTCAGTACATTCACAATGTTGTACAATCACCATCACTACTTCCAAAACATTTTCATCCTCCCAAATAGAAATTCTGTAGCCATTACACAATAAGCGCCCATACCTACCCACGCTCCCAGTCCCTGGTAACCTCTAATCAACTTTCCATCTCTGAATTTGCCAATCTTAGGGTAATGACTTATTAATAATTAATTATTTAATAATTAATAATTTTTAACATCTTTACTGAGGCTATCTTCAAATTTCCCAACTGTCTCCAAAATGTCATCAAAAATATTAAGCAGGGAGGTGACATAATCAGTTGTGTCTAAAATCTGAGAGACCACCTTACCTGGAATGTGGGAAAGACTGGAGGGACCAAACCAGGGCTTGAGATCATTTGGGAAGCCGGTGCAGTAACCAGATTTCAGGACTTGTTTACTGGGACATAACAAACTGATAGCTACTGCACAGCACTCATCGGGCAACTCAATTGATCATTTGATTGATTAAGCCTCAGAACTTTGTAACTGGCTGGAAAATGGCAGTTATTTAAAAAGATGTTTAAAAAATATTAACAAAGAGGATTTAATGAAGTCATAGAAAGTGGTATAGGACTCTTACTAAAGATGTTCTGGAACAGAGATATAAATGAGACCTAAAATAGTCAGGTAGAGCCTTAACATCGGTGAAGTGGTTCTTAATTTAAATTTGCACTTGTTTTCTAATTCATGAACCATAAAACTTTCTTTCAGTATGTGGAAAAATGTGTGTTATGGATAATTAGTTTAGGAATAAGAAGCAAACAACAGGAATAAGTGAACACTTTTCTGGATAAAGAGTTCTGTGGCTACTCCTTGATATCATTAATTCAGTAATTAAGCTGTTCAATCAAATGCTCTGCAACTAAGGCACTTCTTAGATAGAAAGCAAGCTGCATGGTATCTTAGTTAACATTGATATAAATGATCTGGAAGAGAGTACAAGGGGAAACTGCCAAGTCTGCAGATGGCATTCAGCTCTTCCAGGGATTAAAATGCCAAGCTGATTAGGGGTAAACCAAAAGAAGATGTGGATGTGGGCAGAAAAGTGGCAGAGGAGTTTTAATGTGACTAAGTGTAAGAAAACGCATTCAGGGGAAATGATTTTATCATAGAATCATCCAGTAAAGAAACCTGAAATGACAGGGGGAAAAAAAAGACATCAGTTCTGTACAATGTCACAGAAAAAACACAAAAAGATAGAAAGTGAAAGGTTAAAAAATGTTGGGTATCATCAGAAAGTTTATTGGAAACCCAGGCTTTCTTACACTCTGACCTATTGTACAAGTCATAGGACTTTCATATTTCTGACCGAGCATATTAGGTCCACTTACCTAAAAACAAATGACATAATGAAAGTAGAAATGGCCCAGGGAAAAATGGAACAAAATGTAAAATTATTTCATTTGAAATGAATGTCTTCTTCAGTCTGTAAAGGTAAAGATCCAAAGGGGACAGACAGGTATGAGGGAGGGAAAGGGAACACTGAATGACTACGTATGTCATTCATCCCAAATAACCTATTAATCTCATGATATTTCATGCCTTATAGGGAAGTCATCTCAATGTTACTGGTTTTATAGTAAAATGAGGCTCAGATAAACTAAGTGACTTGCTTAAAGGTAGCAGTTAACAGGTGGCAGAGCTAGTAAAATTAAATTTCAGGGCTTCTGATGATGAAATTTAGAGATTGTTTACTTCCTCAGATGGGGACTGTGCTCTATTCATTTTTACATTCCCAATACCTGTCGTACTATTTGACACATAGTAGATGCTCAGGAAATGTTTATGGAGTTAATGAATTGAATATAGCTAGACATTTGGAGGTTAATATCGGAGAATTCAGCCAAGCTCATTGTGAAAGAGTCCTGGGCTTGTAGGTTTCTGAGGATACCTACATAGTCCATTTCTCTGGGGTTTATATTACTCCCTCAAGTTATCTGTGGGAAGACTTCAACAGCCTTAGGCGGCAGATGAGACCCTTTAAGAAAAACAGTAATCTTGGGCGCCTGGGTGGCTCAGTCAGTTAAGCGACTGCCTTCAGCTTGGGTCATGATCCTGGAGTCCCGGGATCGAGTCCCACATTGGGCTCCCTGCTCAGCGAGGAGCCTGCTTCTCCCTCTAGCCCTCCCCTGTCTCATGTACTCTCTCTCTCTCATTCTCACTCTCTCAAAATGAATAAATAAATCTTAAAAAAAAAAGAAAAACAGTAATCTTAAAGCTCTGAAAATGACTAATTTCTGAGTAAACACCCCAGTTGTGACTTGAGTTGGGAACACCAAATCACTTTTTCTGAGCAGATCTGAGATTTTCTGAAGATCTCTATTTTGGAAAATAATTAAATGATGCATTATAACCAGATAACAAGATTATCAAGTACAGAAGGGAAAAAAAAGGAATCCTGTAACTCAGAACACATGATGGGAAGATTAGATGCATTTGTCTGTAATTATAGCAAAGCTACAGAACAGAATGCTTTGGAGTCATGGGACAGATTCTCTTTCCATGACTGGCTTATAAAATTAAATCAGGCTGATTTGATTTTGAAGCAAAATGGGTCAGTTATGAAGTTTGCTTTAGAGAAACATCAAGCAAATATAATTTTTAAAAGATATGGATTTATTTTATGCTAGATAAACGTTCTTAGCATTGACAAATCTCTAGGTTTAACTCCAGTGTAGGGTCACAAATCATACCCACAATCAACACTACCATCAAAGCTGCACATTTCTATCCATTTTTAGCAGACTAGATACAGAGGAATGTTCTTTATAATCTGGCCCCACCCTTCTATTTCTAATTTATCTCCTATTATTTCACTCCTGCAAGATAGCTGCAAAGTTTTTGTATGATTTAGAAAAAGACACTCCTTCCTCCAGGTGGATATACTCCTGTACTAGGGTACTTGACAAAAGAGAATATGGGGCTGAGTTTCATCCTCCACTAGTTTCCTCATTCAAATGCCCTGTATGGTGAAAAACCTGCACAAGCATATACAGGAGCACTGTCCTACCACCATTCAGACACTGAATGGTACTACTACATCAATCTACCATGAAGACACTGTTTCCCAACTACTTCTCATCAAACTACTGCCTCTGTGCTTTGGCCTGCTCAGAAATCACTGCTTTTGGGGTGCCTGGGTGACTCAGTCTGCTGAGTGTCTGACTCTTGGTTTCTGCTCAGGGCCGTGGTCTCAGGGTTGTGAGATCGAGCTGCGCTGGGCTCTGCACTTAGCTCGGAGTCTGCTTGGGATTCTCTCCCTCTCCCACCGCTCCTCCCCTCACTTGTGCTCTCTCTCTCTGAAATAAATAAACAGAATCTTTAAAAAAAAAAAGAAATCACCCCTTTCTCACAATAGCCAAGATATGGAAACAACCTAAATGTCCACTGATGGGCAAATGGATAAAGGAAATGTGATGTATACATATAATGGAATATTATTCAGCATTTTAAAAGGTAATCCTGCCACTTTCAACATGAATGAACCTGGAAGACATTATACTAAGTAAAATAAGCCAGATACAGGTAAATATTGCATGATCACTTACATGTGGAATATAAAATAGTCAAACTCGGAAGCAGAGAGTAGAATGGTGGCTGCCAAGGGCTTGGGAGGGAGTGAAAAACTCCAAAGTTTCAGTCAGGTAAGATGAATGACTTTTGGAGATCTAATGTACATTATGGTAACAATACTGTATTATATACTTGAAACCTGCTGACAGTTCATTTTTTAAGATTTTATTTATTTATTTGAGAGCGTAAGCGAGTGAGAGAGAGAGGACAGGCTGGGGGCGGGGAGGGGCAGTGGGAGGGGGGAAGCAGACTCCCCAGTGAGTAGGGAGCCACACTTGGGGCTCAATACCAGGACCCTGGAATCAAGACCTGAGCCAAAGGCAGATGCTTAACCAACTGAGCCACCCAGGCACCCAAAATCTGCTGAGAGTTCTTAACACACACACACATACGCACACACACACACACACACAAATACACACACACACAAGGTAATCTCAAAGGATTTTTATGCATCTATTGAGATCATAATGTTTTTCTCATTACATTTGCTGCTGTGGTAAATTGCACTGATAGATATTCAAATGCATATGAACTTTGAATTCCTGGAATGAACCCCACTGGGTCATCATGCATGATCCTTTTTATATATCATTGGATCCAATTCGCTAAAATGCTGTTAAGTATTGTTGCATCTATGTTTATTGGGGACTTTGGTTTGTAGCTTTGGTTTGGTGTCAGAGTAATATTGATGGCTTCACAGAATGAGTTGTGGAGTAAGAGTATGGAACTTGTATTATCTCTACCATAAATGTTTAGGAGAATTCACCTGTGAAGTCTATTTCTACTTTTTTCCAGCCCTTGGATCCAGGAATAAATCTTACTTTATTATATAATGTCCTTTTTGATACCTAATTGGAGTCTATTAATTAATATGTTACAAAGAATGATTGCATCTAAATTTGTAAGTGGAATGAGACAAATCATTTTCTCTTTGCTCTTAGCCAAATTATTGCTAAGTTTATTTTAGCCTCAGCCAAATTGGATGGACAGTCTCCTATTTTCTTTTTTGGTACAAATTTTATGAATTATCTTTGCATGTATCCTAAAACTTATTAAAGACCACTTGAAGATTAATGTTAAAAAAAAAAGAAAGAAAGAAATCACCTCTCCTCATTCTCCAAAGTCCAAAACAAGTTCTGCTTCCCTTATGAAATCCTCCGTGTCTTCCTCTCCTATGGTGGTTTTTCTTTCCTCTGAAAGCTTAGTCTGAAACCCATTCACTCGTCACGTTAGAAAGACACAGCTTTGTACAATCCACTGATTATTCATTTATACATGCCTTTTCCTACTGTATCAGAGCCTTCTGAGGGTGCACACTGTCTTATATTTCCTTCCTACTCCCCAACCACTTACTCTCACACTCACCTCTGCCTTAAACAAAGCATACTTGGGATAGTTAATTTTATCTGTCAACTTGGCAGGGCCCCAGGTGTCCAGATATTTGGCTAAACATTATTCTGGGTGTGTCTGTGAAGGTGTTTCTGGATGACATTAACATTTGAGTCAGAATTGAGTAAAGTAGATTGCGTTCCCCAATGTAAGTACACCTAATCTGATCCACTGAAGCCCTGAATGGAAAAAAAGATGGTGGGGACGCCTGGGTGGCTCAATCGATTAAGCGTCTGCCTTCGGCTCAGGTCACGATCCCAGCGTCCTGGGATCGAGCCCCACATTGAGCTCCCTGCTCAGCGGGAAGCCTGCTTCTCCCTCTTCCTCTGCCTGCTGTTCCTCCTGCTTGAGCTCTCTTTCTCTGTCAAATAAATAAATAAAATCTTAAAAAATAAAAAAGGAAGAAGAAGAAGATGAAAAAAAGATGGAGTAAGGAAGAAGTCTCTGTCTCTGCCTGTCTTTGAGGTAGGGCATCAGTCTTCTGCCTTTGGACTCAGACTGAAACTTACACCACCAGCTTTCTTGGTGCTTAGGCCTTCAGACGGGGACTGGAACTGTGTCATCACCTCTCCAGGGTATCGAGTTTGCTGACAAATCTTGGGACTTCTCAGTCTCCATAACTGTGTGAGTGAACTCTTTATAATAAATCTCTCTCCCTTTATCTATCTACCTACTTACCTACCTACCTATTTATCTCTCTATATACTCTCACCCTACTGATCTACAGATATATATATACAAATAATATATAGAAATATATATTATTATCTAGGTATTTACTAACTATTTATGTTATCTATATGTAGATATATAGATACAGATAGATACAGATATCTATCTCCTCGGGCTGCTGAAGCAAAATTCCATAGACTGGGTGCTTAAACAATAGACATTTTGCTGGGAAGTCTAGATCAAGGCAGCAGTCTATTTAGTAAGACCCTCTTCCTGGCTTGGAGAGACCCACCTTCTAGCTGTCTTCTCATAGCTGTGTTCTCATATGGTAGAGAGAGAGGACTCTGTTTTCTTCTTCGTTTTTGAAAAATATTTTATTTATTTATTAGAGGGAGAGCAAGAGGGGGGGAAGCGGGAGGGGCAGGAGAAGGTGGAGGGGAGAGAAGGAGGGGGGGACAGAGGGAGGAGCAGAGGGAGAGGGAGAAGCAGACTCCCTGCTGAGCGGGGAGCGCACACCAGGCTCCATCCCAGGACCTGGGATCCTGCCATGAGGGAAAGGCAGATGCTTAACTGTCTGAGCCACCCAGGCGTCCCTGTTTTCTTCTTATAAAGACATTAATCCTATCATGGGGGCTTCACCTTCATGACCTCATCCAAACCTAACTATTTCCCAAAGGCCCCACCTCCAAATACCATCACACTGGGAGTTAGAACTTCAGCATATGAATTTGGCAGGGGGTGGATGGGTGGGGGAGACGGGACACACACACATTCAGTCCCATAATAAAATCCTTAATAAAGACATGTTGCTTGATTCCTGGCAGAGGACACCCACCCAACTGAAACTTGAGGGAATGAGGAACCACAATACACAAAATAGTATCATATAAGAATACAAAGTACTGTATGTTCATCAATGTGAAAAGCAAATAGCCATTTACACCTTTCAGCTGGAGTACATACTCCCTGAATCACAAAGAAAGAGTACCTTTCCCACTGTGTTACAAAGAAACAAGTTATTTATGCCAACTCAGAAATTTTGCATTTCAATCAGTTGCAAAGTGGTATGGCTCAGTGGAAAGAACATGGATTTTAGAGCCAGATTAACCGGGGTATAAGTCTCAAATCCTCAATTTACTACCTGAACTTGGGCTCTTTATTTCTCTGTATCTTAATCTACAGGATAAACAGAATACCTATTTCTAAAATTTGTTAGATTTAAATGACCCTGCCTTTAATGTATTTCTCAAACATGCTAAATTTACCATCTCTTTTGGGGTTTTGCACTTGTTGCAGGATATATCCTTCCCCTAGACCTTTGCACATTCTGCTGCTTCTTACTATCTGAATCTCATCCTCAGTTACGTTTTTCCAGACTACCTGAGCTAAAGTAGTCTCTTCCCCTCCCAGCCATTCTGTTCATATTATCTTCAAAGACATTATCTTTATTTAAAAATTTCCCTGAGGGGTGCCTGGGTGGTTTAGTCGGTTGAGTGTCCAATGTTTGGTTTTAGGTCAGGTCATGATCTCATGGGTCGTGGGATGGAGCCCTGAGTTGGACTCTGTGGGGAGCCTGCTTGAGGATACTCTCCCTCTGCCCCTCCCCTGACTCTCTCTCTAATAAATAAATAAATCTTTTTAAAAAAATTTCCTTGACTATTTGTTTATTATCTATCTCCCCAATCAAAATGTAAGTTACATGACAACAGTGACCTTGCTGTCATGGTAACTGCTGTATCAATCCCATGCCCAGCTCTATTATAATACCTGGTACATGTTAGATGCCAGATAATATTTGTTGAATGAATATAAGTATGTAAAGTATCTAGCACAGCACCCATTCACTCACTATAGGTACTTTTCTTCCCCCTTTCTATGTAAAAATCACTGGGTTAAACAATGTGCTTGTGTGAGTCCTTTGAAATGGAGAGCATTTCAACAAAATGGATTCTCTGAATGTTGATCAGGCATTTATAATTATAGACAGAAATATGGTCATTTACTCCAATGTTTGATGAGACCATCCTCTGTCTTAATGATCTATTTTAGGTACAAATCAACATACTAGTTACTAAAGTGTTTATAAGACTTTAGTCTCATATGAGACTTTAATAACATAATAACTCAGCCTTCCAAGAAAGAAAATTTTGTTTAGAGGCCTCTTATTTATGAGGCAACAGAGGCCCAGAAAGGGGAAATACTTGACTAATTCAAGGTCATACACTTAGTTAGAGGTAGACTGCATTCCCTTTCCATCCCACCATGCTGCCCCCTTAGAGCAAGAAAGGCAACTCTCCCCAAAAGCAAGGAACATTGGAATTGAACAGAGATCCCTAAGTGACATTATAAGATGTGGAAACTGAGGACTTGAGTTCCATTCAGAGTGCTTGTGAAATCAAATATGATAAAGAATATAAACAGCTATGCATTACAGAAGCATAAGTTTTACTTATTTTTATCACATTACTAATACATTGATTCTGTTTGTGATACTGCGTTACAGTTCATACAGCAAGTTGCTGGAAGGAAATAAGAAAAGAGCTTCTTGGGGCACCTGGGTGGCTCAGTTGGTTAAGTGACTGCCTTTGGCTCGGGTCATGATCCCGGGGTCCTGGGATTGAGCCCCGCATCGGGCTCCCTGCTCGGCAGGAAGCCTGCTTCTCCCTCTCCCACTCCCCTTGCTTGTGTTCCCTCTCTCGCTGTCTCTCTCTCTCTCTCTGTCAATTAAATAAATAAAATCTTAAAAAAAAAAGAGCTTCTCTTCATTCTGTTATCATTAGCAAAGGAGGTTTGACCCTCATTTCCTGGTCCAAGTGAAAACTGCCATGGCTGGTATTATCAGCCTACTCACCACAATGGCTCAGTAGAAACATCCTTGTACCTCAAGGCAACAATACTTTGGATTTCCAAATCCAAACCCAGGTGGTACATTCCATTCTACAATTTTCCAACTGGCACCAATTCATGGGGAAATATTACTCACCAGAATAGGCATTAACAATTGAATTTTGGCAGGATGGGAGAAAAACTGGCATTGTCCTGGAAGAGATATGCCATAGGTTTCCAGATGCACCCAAGTTTAGCAACATGGAACCACATATATTCTGAATGGAAAAATGGATCTTAAATGGTATCCTTTCATTTTTATAGGGAAAGAAACTGAGATTTAAAGAGGAAAAATGGCCCAAGGTCATGTGGTGGGAACCCTATGAAAGACAGCTATGCTCACTACTATATCACCAGTGTACACAAGAACCCTGTGGGAATGGTCATCTCTTTTCAATCCTATGTTCTTCTTGTTATACCAAGTTTTGCCCAGAATGGATCTGGATAGAAGCTCATGCCTTGGTATAGCAGTGCAAAGATATATATGGTGCTGGTCTGGCTCTCTTCTCCTCAATGAATTTGTCCATCCTTTCAGCCACCTCTCATGATCCATCGAAATGCTCCTCACATTTAACAAAGCCAAAAGAATAGTTTTAAAGATCCACTCAAACTGATTGAAAACCCAGTTCATTTTTACTTAGCATTGGATACATTCCTTTGAAAAGGAGTTTATTACTCAGTGCTATTATAATGAAATATATTCTATAAACCCTTAAAATATTCCATCATTCATTCAACAAAGATTTGTTAGATTAGATACCTACTATTTGTCCAACAATATGCAACGCACTGGGTGGGGGATAGGGAGAGGAAAGTCTATAGACCTCACCCAGCTCTGGCACAAAGAATATAAATTAATGTTAACATCAGTAGAGTAGATTATTTACCACAGAGTCCAAGCACCAGAATTATATTAACTAGAGTAAAATTAGTAATAGCTAATATTTATTAAGTACTTAGTAAGCACTAGTTACTGTGCTGACTTTACATACCTTATTGAATAAATCCTCCTATCAATCATATAAGGTAGATAACATCTACCTTATACCAATCTAACAGATAACTAAGGCACAGAGAGATTAATTTGTTCAAGTCATACAACTACTGAGTGGTGGATTCAGGGTTTATGACAATGATTCCAGAGCAGATCTTATTAACCATTTCACATGACTTCTAAAATACGAAATTATTCAAAAAGAATTTTAAAGAGTAGTCACTTTTGAAAATCTCACAATTTACTAATGATTTTCTAAGATAGTCACTTTTTTAAAAAACACTACTTATTTGTGAGAGAGAGAGCTCACAAGCTGAGGGGAGGGGCAGAGGGAGAGGGAGAAGCAAACTCCCTGCTGAGCAGGAAATTGATGTGGGGTGCAACATGGGGCTCAACATGGGGCTCCATGTGGGGCTCGATCCCAGGACCCTGGGATCATGACCTGAGCTGAAGGCAGACACTTAACCAACTGAGCCACCCAGGTGCCCCTAAGATATTCCCTTTTTGCATCCTTTTAAAACTTGTACTTTTGACTAAATAAAATTTTGTAATAAAAACAACTGAGCATAAGAATTTCTATTATTATTTTAACATGGTTTTCTAGCAAGTATGACTTTGGTAATAAAAATATAGCTTTAAAAACAGATACTTATACAAAATAGTAAGACAACCAACACCTTTATTTTTATTTGTTTATTTTTAAAAGACTTATTTATTTGTCAGAGAGAATGAGACAGTGAGAGAGAGAGAGCACACAAGCAGAGGGAGTGGCAGGCAGAGGGAGAAGCAGGCTCCTCACTAAGCAAGGAGCCTGCTGCGGGACTTGATCCCAGGACCCTGGGACAACGACCTGAGCTGAAGGCAGACGCTAAATGACTGAGCCACTCAGGGACCCCGACCATCAACACCTTTAGATACTATTTGGTAACTTTCTCACTAATAATCAACCATTATAAATATTAATTCTCTTCTTTTTTTCCAAAGCAGATTTCAAGAGAAAAATCTTTTCTTCGTCAGGCTTCTACATAATTCTCCAGTTCTAGAAATTAAAGTTTTCAGTTTCTTTTTAGTTATGACATATATACTTTAAAAAATCCTTTATTTCTTTCATCACACGTTACATGATAAAACATCTCTTTAAAATTCCTTGTGCTCCGTTCTGCGTGGAGCACTGGGTGTTATGCACAAACAATGAATCATGGAACACTACATCAAAAACTATGGTGATTAATATAACAATAAAAAATTTAAAAAAAGAATTAAAAAAAAAATTCCTTGTGCTCATTGGGGATTTGTTATTTGATGGATATAGATATTCAATTTTACAATATAAAATTGTTCTGAAGATTGGTTGTACAACAATGTGAATATACTTAACACTCCTGAACTGTACACTTAAAAATGGTTAGGATAGTAAATTTTATGTTATGCGTATTTTATGATAATTAAAAATAAAAATTCCTTGGGGCGCCTGGGTGGCTCAGTCGTTAAGCGTCTGCCTTTGGCTCAGGTCATGATCCCAGGGTCCTGGGATGGAGCCCTGCAGCAGGCTCCCTGCTCAACGGAAAGCCTGCTTCTCCCTCTCCCACTCCCCCGCTTGTGTTCCTGCTCTCGCTAACTGTCTCTCTGTGTCAAATAAATAAATAAAATCTTTTAAAAAATAAAAAATAAAAAAATAAAAATTCCTTGTGCTCTTTTAGAGTCAAGATACTTAACCTTCAAATATATTTTTAATTTAGAACAGATAAAGTCCTAAACATTCTATTATGATTTTCTGTTTGTGCTATAGTACAGAGAAAGAAGTGATAAATTCTGATTATAGGGTGAATGGGAGAAATTTTGTGTAGTTTAAAAGTTCATCTGAATTACAGTTTCTTTATATGTAAATGTGACAATTTAATCACATGGTTTTTAACGGAATTTTCAGGTTCTGACAGCACAGGAGTTAAAAAATTAGGATTTCACCCTTTTACGAAGATGGCGCCGAAGGCTAAGAAGGAAGCCCCTGCCCCTGCCAAAGCCGAAGCCAAAGCAAAGGCTTTGAAGGCCAAGAAAGCGGTGCTGAAAGGCGTCCACAGTCACAAAAAAAAGAAAATCCGCACATCATCTACGTTGCCAAGGTCAACACCTTGATCAGGCCTGATGGAGAGAAGAAGGCATATGTTCGACTGGCTCCTGACTATGATGCTTTGGATGTTGCCAACAAAACTGGAATCATCTAAACTGAGTCCAGCTGGCTAAATCTAAATTAAATTTTTTTCACCAAAAAAAAAAAAATTAGGATTTCAATGTGTGATGCAGAAAGGGCATCTCAAGTAGAGAAATGGCTTAAACAAAAAGTATTGCAGCATGAAAGTGTAATTCCCAAAACCTGCTAAGTGGTGATGTGGTTATGGTATAATATAGGATATGCATATGTCAGAGAGGAAGTGACAGGGCATAGGGATAAGCTGAAAGAAGGATGGAGCCAGTTCCTTGCTTCCTGGTTTGCCAATGACCAGGAGAGGGGCCTCTGAAGACCTGTGAATCCGATAATTTGGAATTTGGGGAATAAGGAAACAGACACCTTGACAGTACTGTCTTGAAGGGAGATTTCTAGTTGAATGTTGTTTATTTCCCAGATTCCAGCTTCTGTACTTTGGGGATTTTCCTAAGATAAAGCTGAAATCCTGAGGCCAAGAGTAGTTTTCCCCTTTGTGTCAACAATTCTGGTATGTGACTATGTTCGCTTGAATGGCTTAAAGACTCAATAGTCTATCATTCATGTGTAGGAAGCTTAAAACTAGGTCAACAAATCTCACTTCCCACCCCAATGTAAGGATGGACTCTACAATGTTCATAAAAAGGGGCCTCAGAAAAATTACTATTTTTCAGGGGTTTTGTTTTTGTTTTCATTTTCAGTCAGTTGATTTTTAAACTGAGCCAAATCTTGGAGTTTGCTATTTGGTTTTGGCTCTGCCCACATAAAATCCGTCTGTTCCTTTCTTGTACATGTCTGCCTTGTCGGGAACAGTGAACAGGCCTTCTTGAGACCTCACCTCTTGAAGTTACACTGCCACTATTCTCCCAAACAGCATCAGCCTGAAGCCTCCTCTTTGAAAATGCTCCAGTTTATAAGGGCATGAAGACTAGAACATAATGAAATCTTCTGGATTGGTCAGAGCAAATCTGAGTTAAGCAACATATATTAGAAGTTACACAAATCTGAGATTCTATTCAATGTAGTTTTCTCTTGACAAACTACCACTTAAAGAAAAAATGATTTTGGAAAAATGCAAGTCTGTATTTCTTTAAAGTTATACATTTTAATCAGGCGCAGTGGTATCGGTCTAATTTTCTGCCATCACTTTATATCATGCCTTACTATGAGAAAAATAAACTTAACTAATTAGAATTAGTTGTACACATAACTATACACTTTTCTAAAAGCTATACACATTTCTCCGAATTTAAGTTCATTATTTGCCTAAATGAAGAAAGATTTCAAGCACACAGAAATATTTAAAGAATGCTATAACAAATATCTGTTTATCCCACTACCAAGCTTTGTCAGTCTTAATATTTTTCTACATTTTCCTCAGATTTTTTTAAAAAAAGAAATACAAGATTTGCTGTTGAAATTTCTTACACCCTCCGCCTCAGTTTCATTCCCCTACCTTTCCTCCCCAGGGATAACTATTCTGAATTCATATTTATTATTTCCATTTATATAGTTTTACTACACGTGTGTATTGATAAATTATATGTAGTACTCTTTTGCCTGTTTGGGGGCTTTATATAAGTGGTGTTATTCTCTATCTACCTGCCTATAAGCTGCCTTTTTCCACTCAATGTTGTAATTTTTATGTGTATTCGTGGTAATACATAAGACCCTGGTTCATTTATTTTCATTGTTTGAATATATCAAACTTATTTTAATTTTTCTCCCAATGATGGACAGTTAGGTTATTCTGAACGTTTGCTATTACAAAGTATGCAGAATTAATCTTTCTTGTATGGGGTCCCTGGTGCAAGTCTTTTCCCTTTAATAGTCTGGCACTTGCACATTTTATTTCTATTATGTGATTACCCTTAATTCTTCTTTTAACATGCATACTTTTAAAGTATAAATTTAATCAATAGCTCTACTGTCCCCCCAAATTTTAGTGTGCTTTAAGACTGATCACTCCTCTTTTCTCTTTACTCCCCTGCCATGTCACTTATTACTACTGCCCAGTATTTCAATTTCACTTTGTTTTCATACTCCCTAAATTAGTCATTATTTTTGTTGTTATTCCATACAGTCAAGTTTTTCTGTTGTTTTGTTTTCAATTTACTCATATGTTTACCAATTTCTCTGCTCACTATTGCTTTTCTCATGTTATTACTTCCTTTTGGATTAATTTTCCACTTCCAGAAGAATATTCATTAATCCTTTCAGAAATGGTCTCTGAGATGTAAACTTGATGTCTTTATCTGTTTAAAATTATCTCCATTTTGCCCTTATTCTCGAATTAAGGTTTAAGTAGGTGGAAAATTCTAGATCGAGTGGGTTTTTTACTCCCTCTCAGCTTTTGAGGACATCATTCCTTTGTTATTTTGTCACTGTTCTCAGTTTGTGATTTCTAGTAGGTTATCTCTTCTATCTTGGGATGTCCTCAAGATCTACTTTTTGTCTTTGCAGTTATGCAGTTTCACTAAAATATGTCTAGAAGTGGCTTTATTTTAATTTATCCTTTGGAATTCAAAGACCTAATTGAGATCTTTCATCAATTTTGGAAAAATATCAACCATTACTTCTGAATATTGCCTCTTTCCACTTTCTCTCTTCTCTCTCTCCTTCTAGAACTCTTATTAAACATATATTGGATCTTCTCATTCTATCTTCCTTGTCTCTTAACTCTGCTTTCATATTTTTCTTCTCTTTGTCTCTGTGAGGGGTATCATGGGTAATTTCTGCCTTAACTTCCAATTCACCATTTTTTTCTTCAGCAATATGTAATCTCCTGTTTAAGCAGTACATTATGCTTTTAATTTCAATGACTATGTTTATGTCTTTTTTATTTTTAGAAATTCTATTTGTCATATATGCCTTATATCATATTTTAAATTTTGTCCTTAATAATTTTATTTTTTTTAAATATTTTATTCATTTATTTGACAGAGAGAGAGCAAGCACAAGCAGGGGGAGCAGCAGGCAGAGGGAGAAGCAGCCCCTCCCCCAGCAGGGAGCCCAACTCAGGACTCAGTCCCAGAACCCCGGGATCATGACCCGAGCTGAAGGCATACACTCAACCGACTGAGCCACCCAGGCACCCCCTTAATAATTTTAAATATATTAATTTTATAGATCTTTTTATCATCTTATGGTTTTAGATCTCATATCATTTTAAGAAAGTTTGTGTTTTCTTCTGCTAGACACCCCAGGGTATTGTTGGTTGGGCATACTTTTTTGTTAATTAATCAACTTTGAGAACCTCAGACTACACAGGTAGTATAAAACCAAACTCCAAACCCAATTTAAGATAGACATATGGTTTTGAATTCTCAGAGAGAGACTTTTTTTTCTTTTTGTATCCACAGCATAGGCTGAGATAGACAACTCTCTTGTGTCCATATGTTAATGAGATTTTTTTTCTATCCATCATTTTACTGAAGTCCAAGGCTCACTTGTAGGCCTCAGCTTTAATGCCTGTCTCATGAAGATTCACATCTCCTGTTCTTGTGTGGGTATTAAAATCCAAGTCCCAAGATTCCCAAGACAGATATCCCAAGAGGCCTAATAGGACATCATCTTATAGACTTACTACTTAGTCTATCCCCTTTTTAGCCTCCAAAGAGTTCCTTACTTTCTTGCAAATTTAGTTATGTATTTTAAAGAATGCTACTGTTTTTTATTCAGAGCTGTTGGGGTTAATGGATGGAGGATTTTCAGATTATTGAGCTCAAATTCTTGCTGGAAACAGAAATAAAATTATTCTCTTTCTGAGCTTCAGATAGGAAGCTCAAAAGCATACTTCAATTCAGCAAACATTTATTGGTCACTTGATTAAATTTTATGTGTCAGCTTGGCTAGGATGTGGTGCCCCATTATTTGGTCAAATGCTAGCCTTGATGTTGCTGTGAAGGTAATTTGTAGATGTGATTAATATCCACAACCAGTTGACTTTAGGTAAAGGAGATTATCCTTGGTAATTGTGTGTGGGCCTCATCCAATTAGTACAACATCTTAAAAGCAAAAACTGAGGTTTCTCAGAGAAGGAGTTCTGCCTCAAGACAAACATAGAAATCCTGCCTGAGTTTCCAGCCTGATGGCCTGCCTTACAGATTTCACTCAAGTCTGCAGTATCATTCTTGCCTGAGTTCCTTAAAATTCATTAAATTGCATTTGACACAATTCCTTAAAATAAATCTATGTATCTATATAATTCCTATTGGTTCTGTTTCTCTGGAAAACCCTAGCTGATATACCTATTATGAATTAGGCCCTGTGAGGGACAAAAATATGAGTAAGACTCAAACCCTGTCCCTGCTGTCACACAACTTATAGTCTAGTGATGGACAGTTTTTTAAATATAATAGTATAAAAATATTAAAATAGTATAAAAATTTTTCACCTATTCCACAAATACTTATTAAGTGTCTACTATTAATGAGATATTGCTAAATGCTGGAAATAGAAAATGTATGGCATAGATATCTCTCTTGGAACACTGTCTAGTGTGGGAGTCAGATACAAATAGATAAAATACAGTATGTAAGTACAAAGATAGAGATAGGTATGTTCTATTATGGGAGTAACCTAACTCAGCTTGGAGGGGTCAAGGAAGCCATCCTGAAAAAAGTATGCCTGTGCCCATCCTAAATTTAAATAGGAGTTAGCCAGGCAAAAGTGAAGTAAAAATTAAGGTAGGGAATTGTGGGTAAATGGACAGGAAAAGCCACTTAAAGAAGGTGGCATTTAAGCTTGATCTGGAAGGATGAATAATAGCTTAACAGGTGAAGATGAGGAGGAAGGGAAGAAAACACAATACTCTGGAAGAAAACATAGGATGCATGAAGGGGACACTGCAAAATAAGAATACAGAGGTAAACTATGGCCAGACTCAGAGAGCTTTGAATGATTGATGACTCCTAATATAGAGGTTTGGATGTATTCCTTTGGTTTTTGAAAATAAAAAGGTGGGGGGAGGCCTGGGTGGCTCAGTTGGTTAAGCATCTGCCTGCAGCTCAGGTCATGATCCCTGGGGTCCTGGGATCAAGCCCTGCATCGGACTCCCTGCTCAGTAGGGAGTCTGCTACTCCCTCTGCCTCTACACCCTCCCCCCTACTCATGTTCTCTCTCTCTGTCTCAAATAAATAAATAAAATCTTTTAAAATATATATATATAGATGTAGGAACACCTGGGTGGCTCAGTTGGTTAAGCGTCTGCCTTCAGCTCAGGTCATGATCCCAGGGTCCTGGGATCGAGTCCTGCATCAGGCTCCTTGCTCAGCGGGGAGCTTGCTTCTCTGTCTGCCCGCAGCTCCCCTTGCTTGTGCTCTCTCTCTCTGACAAATAAATAAATAAAATCTTTAAATATATATATATAGAGAGAGATAGACAGATAGATATATTCCCTCAGGTAGTGGCTAGAGGCCTGTGAAACACAGAAGCTAGTGAGGAAATTGCGGTTATAAACACCTACCACCTCCAAGGGCTTGGAAGCCCTGAAAGACACACCTGGCCATGGCATTCGGCTGCCTCTGAAAGGCACAGCCAGACTAGCCAAGGGACAGGAAACATCTGTGCCACCATGACCTGCCTGAATCCGCTCTCTCCCTATTCTTCTTGGCACTACAAAAACTGGGAACAGAACAAAGGCTAAGGCAAGCCCCAGCCTGGGTTCTAGAGAAAAACAATAACAGGAGGGGGCCAACCTGACTTACTAGAGGAGAAGAAGAGTTGGACCCTGTCATATCTCATCAAGGAGAATAAAATAAAAGACTCATTGTTACTGTTTTCTCCCCTTGGGAAATGAGGCTCCAAACAGTAAATTGTGGTTCAAAGCACACTGACCTGGAAAGAAAATCTGGGTTCTAGTCCAGATCCTGTTACTAGCTTGCTGTGTGGATTAGACAAGTTGTTTCACTTCTCTACGTCTCTGCTTACCCATTTGTACTGTGAAGGAGTTGAACCAGTTTAGTGGTTCTCAAACCATTCCTGTGGAACCCCAAACTAACTCTAGGAACCTTTAGCCCTATTTCATTGAAGCAGCTCCATTTTCACCGGTTTTATATACAGAGTTGTGTCTAAAGCTTTGTTTAAAAAAAATTCATTTACTTTAAAAAGTGTGAAGACCCCTGAGTGTGAATCTCTAAGATCATTTCTAACTTCAGGGTTCTACGACTTTGTGGTTTCACATTAAGTTGCTGTTTGGGAGTCCCCACCTTAAGGTCAACTGGGGCTGAGAGTGCATAAGAAACTCCTAGTGAAGGGAAAGTCTGGACAGAGGGTAAAGGCAGGTATGAAGGCAAGAAGGATAGGGAAATGAACCTGGGAGAAACATCAGGAATCAAGTAGGGAGTTAAAGAGCCAAGCCTGACAGACTCTGAAGTCTTTCCCAACATAGGTAAAATCAAACAACCTAAAAAGTGACTAATGAAAGGGCTTCTGGAAAGAACTGTAGAATACGGTTTAAAATTCTGGCTATTTGTTTTCCTGCAAATAATTAAAACCACAAATAACAAGCGTGGTCTTTATGTGCCACAGTATAGCTCTGTAAAAAAACTATCGTTACAGAAAAAAATCACTGTTGAGGAGGAAGAGGGAGATGGGGAAGTATCCAGGGGAGGCTGATTTATTTGTTCAATTACTAAAAATTTATCAAATTTCTGCTAGGGGCCAGTAACTGTGCTGGGTGCTAGAATCAGAGAAATGACTAAAACACTATCTTTGTCCATAAGAGTACAAAATTTAGTAGAAAAGACAGACACATAAGTAACATGAGATGGAAAGCTCAGTTCAAAAGAGCTGAATATTCACAGAGAAAGAAAGGCATGGTACAAAGAACAGTAGCTGATTTCAAATAGTAGCTGGAAGAGAAGATAATTGTTTACCTGACCAAAGAAGGATAACTGGCACTTAGATAGAAAAGAAGCCTGGTTCTTTAAGGACCAAAAAAGGGGCAAATAAAAAGATCCATTAAAGAAAGTAGTTAAGATTGGAATGAAGGTCAGAAAGCCAGAACTGAAAGGTGGGAAAAGAGGAGATTGTACAAGGCTACACTGACCGATAGTGTGACTGCTGAGCACCTGAAATGTGGCTAAAACAAGTTGAGATGTGCTGGGAGGCAAAATACACATTCCAGCTTCAAAGACTTATTATGAAAAAAAAAGAATGTAAAAATATCTTTAATGATTTGTTTTATATTGATCACGTTGAAATGAGAATATTTCATATATATTGTGTTAAACAAAATATATTATTTTCAGCTGTTTCCTTTTTTTTTTTTACTCTCATTACCAAAAAATTTAAAATTTCAAACAAGGCTTACACTTGCAATTTGCATTATATTTCTGTTGGTCAGTGCTGTGTCAAACCTTTGCCAAGCCAAATGAATAAAGTGACAGCATATCCCTATAACCAATATCCTTAGGATAAAATATGGACCCCTAAACTTCCTCACACTCTAAACCTAAACATACTTTATATGGGGGCAACAGCGTACTGGCTGCTTAACAGTCTTGCAGCAGACAAGGTCTATAAGGGTGGGGAAAAATGGACAAAGTCATTCTGTTTTGTGTTTAAACTACAGGTGGCTGTGTCATCACAAGCAATCAGGACTTTCAGTAAGTTTTTCATCTCTCTATGCCTGTTTCCTCATCTGTAAAGTAGGATAAGATCACTCTCCACTTGTCTGCCTGTGTTTGTATTTTAAATTGTGTTTTCCAAAGTTTCACATACTATAATATCTCACTTGACCCTTACTACAACCTTGAGAGTTAGGTGGGGTGATGATCATTATCCCCATTTTATAGATGAGTAAGCTAAGGCAAAAGTTTATTTGCTTATGAACATAAGACTGAGCCTTTCAACCTAGGTCTTCTAACTGTAAGGTGACTGCTCTTTCCATTTCCCTATGCTACCTCTTACTGTTCAAATATCACTCATCTGAAAGTTCCTGCTCTTGCTTTTCATTTACCTCTTCCTGTATATATCCTATCTCCCTAATCAGACTACATTTTTGAATGCAATATCCATGCCACATTCATCTCCATAACCACCATATCTTCTAACATTCTCCATGTAGTAGCAGCTCAGAATTAAGACTAAGTAGAATGTGGCACAGAGGACCAGGATAGGAAGACCTGGGAATCCCCATTTTCCAATTCCCTCCAGGAAGGCTGACTCTTGCCTCTAGGGAAGATGTCACTAGCTTCTGGGTAGGACGTTCTATCCCTTCCCAGAAGGGCAAAAGGTAGAAAACATAGGGGAGAGGATTTAAAACTTGACAACTCTAACTGCAACCTCAAGGCAGAATTTTTTGCAGGTTATATAACAGTTTCTGGCACTACCCACTCATTTCATCCAGAGTGTTGTTAGTTCCAGTTCCCAATGTTATTTGGGAAGGTGGGCTGGGATATAGTTAGTTCTCTGTCTCCCAGGGCCTTTATAAACAACAAATGATGAGATATTATATGAGCCAGCACTGATTGGTACAAAATCCAGGTCAGTATGTCTAAATAATTTCCAGCATTTCTTTGTAGATTTTGAGACCAGATTTAAACAAAATAGGATATTCCCTTTTCTAAAGACTATACCTTGGTAAGGCACAATTTAGGGACTAAATTCCTCTACCTCAACATTGAAACTAAAGCACCTAGCAAAGTTGTCACTCAAAAAATATATGCTGAATGATTGGAAGAAATTGCTTTGCAGTTTTCTTTAGGAATAAAGATTAGATTCATTGATGTTATATTTGGAAGCTTTTGTGAGCAAGGAGAAATCACAGTGATAGTACATCTTAAGTGAGTCTTTTTACGTATCTATGAAGGTGGGAAAAGTGACACGTGGTTGTAACTAATTGCACTGATTTTATGTAACTTTCATCAAATGTATTTATCCTATAGAAAATTCCTGGGTGACATTGAAATTGCAATGACTCTAATCAAGAATGCCCTAGACTCCGATGTATCATATGATCTCACTGATATGAGGAATTCTTAATCTCAGGAAACAAACTGAGGGTTGCTGGAGTGGTGGGGTGGTAGGGATGGGGTAGCTGGGTGATAGACCTATGTTCTATGTGAGTGTTCTATGTTCTATGGTGTTCTATGGTGAGTGCTGTGAATTGTGTAAGACTGTTGAATCACAGACCTGTACCTCTGAAACAAATAATACATTATATGTTAAAAAAAAAAAGATAGTAGGAAGGAAGAAATGAAGGGCGGGAAATCGGAGGGGGAGACGAACCATGAGAGACTATGGACTCTGAGAAGCAAACAGGGTTCTAGAGGGGAGGGGGGTGGGGGAATGGGTTAGCCTGGTGATGGGTATTAAAGAGGGCACTACTGAATGGAGCACTGGGTGTTGCACGCAAGCAATGAATCATGGAACACTACAGCAAAAACCAATGATGTAATGTATGGTGATTAACATAACATAATAAAAAAATAATAATCTTAAAAAAAAAAAGAATGCCCTAGACTCTAAAGCTTACAGCAACATCTGTATTCACAAGAGTGAACCTCTCTAAGATGTCTGAAACTTGATTGTGGAGGAGGAGAGCTGTTATTTAAAGCCTCCTCCCCTCTTTCTCCACAAAACATGTAAAACTCACTCTGGATCCCAAGGTCCTACAAGACTAGAAAAGGGTTGTGAGGATGGTGACTACTAAAGTCAAACCCAATGCAGTGGATATTCTGGCTTCTGTGAGGAAACAGTTGTCCAGCAAATATTCCTTTGCAACTGATCACTGACCAATCACAAAACCAGGGTGAGGGCATAGCCACTATTGTCTCAGGTCACCTTATTTTTCTCTCTGTATTACTAGCTACCTTTTCCCGCTCCCAACTGTGTTCCCATTCTCTTCCCCTTTTCTCCCAACCTTTCTCTCTGCTCCCCCTTTCCATTCTGGCAATCAGAAATACAGCATCCTCACAAAAATCCCTAGTTTCAAGCCCAGAAATCTGAGTAAGGAGGAGTTTGTCATTTCCTTTTCCCAGGAACTCAGGAAGATCCATAGTTTTTTCTATCTGGATGATATGGTTTCAGTATTACTAGTCTTTGATTAATCTAGGCCACTCCAAAAAGCCAGCTCTCCAAAAAGAGCTGAAATACAGCTCCACGAATCAGTTTATAAGCTCAATCCATCTTTTCTAGGCTATCGTTAACCCTCTGATCCTGACTTGATGGTTCATTCAGGGGCCTGACACTCTTGGCGGAGAAATGTCTACTTAAAATAACAGGTACTCCCCTCAAAGTGAAGTAAAATCTCAATTCAATTAATTCTTTAAAAATTCTTGAATATCTATTTTATGCTAGGAGGAACTGTATTAGGAGATGTACAAGTCCAGACCTTGCTCTGAGGAAACCAATAGTTATCCCAATTCATCACAAATTCACAGAATGCCTACTATGTACTATTTACTGTATTAAGTACTAAGGAAAATGAATGGTATTCTGGGGAGCAAAATAATAAGCCAAAAACATAATCTCTTGCCATAATGTAAAATTAGGGAGGCAAACATCAACGACCCTTAATCAGAAGCTCTTGGGACTTAAGTTTCTATGTAAATTGGAACCTGAGGCCCTTGTACACCTTTTCCCAGGAACTGGTTGTTTAAGAAAGACTTGAACAGGTTATTACAAATACATAATGAAAAAGGGTTAAAGAGATCTTAAACACTAGGAATTCCTGAATTCTGAAAGGTTTCATCTGACATATGGCACAAAAACTCATGTTTTTCACGGCCAATTTTCTAGGAGAGCTTTTTGTAAGTAAAGTAGGAAAATAATTTAAGGTTATGAAGACTGAAATTGTTTTTATACTGCTACTAAGAGCTGGCTGTAAGCTCTCTTCCCCCAAAAGTTGATTTACTTCCAGGGCTAGGTTCTAAAGTAGTATCTGTCCATACAGCAAAATTTAAAGAATAAAAAATGTCCTTGCCTTCTGAAACTCCACCATACATTCCTTTAGGTCCTAAAGAGGAACAGTATGACATATTGGAATTAGGCACTCCTGGATCCACAATCTGGCTCTATTATTTCTCAATTGTTTGACCTTGCACAAGTCATTTACCTGAGTCTACTCTAGAACACAAGTCTCCTGCCTCCCAATTGACTATTCTTTCCACACACACACAAAAATGCCTTTGTTCAGATGAAAATTAGATAATTCTTTGGAATGACAATAGTGAAATCTTTTCTAGGCAATAAGATAGTTCTCCAACAGAAACAGGTTTCATAATTAGGGATAAAATTAAAGACTGATAGGTAAGTTTCTTGGGAACATATGTGGTGGTGGACAGACTCTGGGTAACAATATGGAAAGAGTCCCAGGCTAAGAAAGGAGTTAGGGATAATAGAAAGTTGTCATGCCAGCTTGGAGCCTAGTGAGTGAACTCTTGCTACTCTCATCTTGCCCAGCATTTATGTAAATTATGCCCATCTTATGAAGCTGAAGAGAAGGTGGGTAGGAGAGGGTGCTTGAAGAGGAACTATATTTCCAAATTTGGTTTCTTTTCCTCCCTCAATATTTTATTATGGAGAATTTCAAACAAAGAGCAAAGTTGAGAGTTTTACAGAGAATCCACTACCTAGATTCTACCATTAACATTATATAGTAGGTCCCCACTTATTTGAGGGGGATACATTCCGAGATCCCCAGTGGATGCCTTAAACTGTGGATAGTACTAAACCCTATATATACTATTTTTTCCTATACATACATACCTATGATAAAGTTTAATTTATAAATTAGCCACAAGAAGGGATTAACAACTAATAATAAACTAGAACAATTATAATGATATACTGTTATAAAAGTTATGTGAATGTGATCTCTCTCTCAAAATATCTTATTGTGTTGTATTCACCTTTCTTCTTGTGATGATGTGAGATGATAAAATGCCTATGTGATGAGATGAAGTGAGGTGAATGATGTAGGCATAGTGATGTAGTGTTAGGCTACTACTGACCTTTTTAACATATGTCAGGAGGACCATCTGTTTCCAGACCATGACTGACCACAGGTAACTGAAATTGTGAATAAGGGAAGACTACTGTACCATACTTGCTTTATGACATATCTGTCCAACTGTCTATACCTCTATCCATCCATTAATCCATCTTATTTTTTTTATCAATGCCAAAGTAAACTGCAAACATCAATACACTTCCCCCTAAATACTTAAGCATGCATATCATTAAGTTTAATACTTGATTCTTTTCTTCTTTTGAGATACATTTACATACAATGAAATGCCCAAATATTAAGTGTATTTGCTATGTTTTGACAAGAGCACACCCCCATGTAACCCAAACCCCGATAAGTATATAGAACATTACTATCACCCCCCAAAACTTCCTTATACCCCTTTCCCACCAATCCCCTCCCTAACACTTCCAGAAGCCATTGCTGATACGATTTTTTCCATGATAGATTAGTTTTGCCTCTTCTAGAAGTTCATTTAAGTGAAGTCATACAGTAAGGCTTTTTTCTTTTTCTTTTTTAAAGATTTTATTTATTTATTTGAGAGAGACAGAGATAGTGACAGCACGAGGGGGAAGGAGAGGGAGAAGCAGGCTCCCTGGCCCAATGCGGAACTTGATCCCAGGACCCTGGGATCATGACCTGAGTCGAAGGCAGACACTTAACTGACTGAGCCACTCAGGCACCCAGTAAGGCTTTTTTCACTCAGCATAATCTTTTAAAGATTATTCATGTGCTCTATGCTCAGTAACTTTTTCCTTTTACTGCTGAGTAGTATTCCAGTATATGAATATAAGAATTTGTTTATTTAGTCTCCATGATGGACTCCTGGAATGTTTCTAGTTTGGAGCTATTATGAATAAAGAACTACGAACATTCTTCTATGAGTCTTTTTGAGAACATATGTTGGTTTCATTTTTTATTTTATTGCATACTGATCCTAGCCACAGAATTGGCTTCTCAAGTTCATAAGAAAACTTCTGTGGCCCAAGTTCTACTCACTACAGCAAATATATGAAGGAGTTAAAGTTCAATCAAAAGAATATTGGAGCTATAGTGAGAAGACCTCAGCTCTAACTGAAAGCTGTGTGAGCCTACAATAAATCATTGTTTGGACACTGAGGCGTGTCCTTATCTGTAAAAGGAAATATTATTGGTCATCTTGCTATTAAAAGAATAAAATTAGATGTAAAAGCACTTTGCAAATTGTTAAGTGAAAACAAAAGAAATATGTCAGACTATTTTCTCACATTTGGAGTAATATGTACTCACAGCGAAGTGAAGTAGTATGATGCAATGGGTAATATTTCTTTAAAAGTGGGGAAGGAAGTAAATCACACATTTTACATGAAATTAAAGAATACACATACACAAAAACTAGAGCTAATAAATGAATTCAGCAAAAATGAAGGAGATAAGATCAACATACAATAATCAACTATATTCTATACACTAGCAATTAACAATCTGACAAGAAAATTAAGAGAACAATTCTATTTATAATAGCAACAAAGATAATAAAATACTTAGGAATAAACTTAATTAAGGGAGTGAAAGATCTGTACAATAAAAACTATAAAACGTTGCTAAGAGAAATTAAAGATGACCTAAACAAAAGGAAAGACATAATATTGTTAAGATGGCCATACTACCCAGGTTCAGTGTAATTTGTACCAAAAACTTAATGTCCTTTTTGCAGAAGTGAAAACATTGATCCAAATATTTACATGGAATTTCAAGGGATTGAGAATAGCTAAAATAATACTGAAAAAGAACAGAGTTGGACGACTCAATCACACTCCGACTTACTACAAAGTCACAGAAATCAAGACAATGTGGTACTGGCATAAGGATAGACATATAGATCAATGGAATAGAATGGAGAGTCCAGAAATAAACCTATATATCTATGGCTAGCTGATTTTCTAAAAAAATTTATTTATTTATTTATTTGAGAGAGAGAGAGAGAGATAGCGAGCGAGAGAGAGAACGAATGGGGGAGAGAGAGAAGCAGGCTCCCCGCCAAACAGGGAGCCCAATGTGGGGCTCAATCCCAGGACCCTGGGATCATGACCCAAGCTGAAGGCAGATGCCTAACCGATTGAGCCACCCAGGCATCCCTGCCTAACTGATTTTTGACAACATTGCCAAGACTATGGGTAAAAAACAGTCTTTTCAATAAATGGTGCTTGGACAACTGGATATCCACATGCAAAAGAGTAAATTTGGACCCTTACTTCACATTATATACAAATATTAACTCAAAATGGATCATAGCCTTAAGTGTAAGATATAAAATGATAAAACTGTTAAAACATAGGAATAAATCTTCATGACTTTGGATTAGGCAATGCTTTTTTATTTTTATTTATTTATTTTTTCACTTTTTAAAAAAATTTTATTTTATTATGTTATGTTAGTCACCATACAATACATCATTTGTTTTTGATGTAGTGATCCACGATTAGATATACACCAAAAAAAAATTAGACTTCATAAAGAACTTTTTTAAATTATTTTTTTAAGATTTTAATATTTATTTGACAGGGAGAGACACAATGAGAGAGGAAACACAAGCAGGGGGAGTGGGAGAGGGAGAAGCAGGCTTCCTGCTGAAGAGGGAGCCCAATGCAGGGCTTGATCCCAGGACCCCGGGATCATGACCTGAGCCGAAGGCAGACGCTTAACGATGACTGAGCCACCCAGGCGCCCCCATAAAGAACTTTTGTATATCATAGGATACCATCAGGAAATGAAAGACAACCCCCTCTAATGCCATTAGAGGTATGCTATGATCCTGGTGAAGAAAATATTTACAAATCATATATCTGATAAGGATCTAGTACCCAGGATATATAAAGAACCCTTACAATTTAACAACGAAAAGACAAACAACCCAGTTTTTTAAATGGGCAAGGAACCTGAATAGACATTTTTGTAAGAATACATAAAAACAGCCAACAAGCACATGAAAAGATGCTCAACATCATTAGTCATTAGGGGGATGCAAATCAAAACCACAGTAAGATATCACTTCACACCCACTAGGATGGCTATAATAAAACAGATGGACAACAAATGTTGGTAAGTTTGTGGAGAAATAGAAATTCCCATACATTGCTCGGGGTAATATAAATTGGTGCAGCTCTGTGGAAAACAATATGGTAGCTCCTCAAAAAGTTAAACATAGAGTTAACATGACTCAGCAATTCCACTCCTTGGACTATAACCCCAAATTGAAAACAAATGTTCAAACAAACCTTTTACACGAATGTTCACAGCAACACTATTTCTAATAGGGAAAAGACAGAAATAGCCTAAATGCCTATCAACTGATGAATAAACAAAATTCAGCCATAAAAAGGAATGAAGTACTGATACATACAACATGAAAGAACCTTAAAAACATGCTAAGTGAAAGAAGTCAGGCACAAAAGACCACATCATATGATTTTATTTATATTAAATACCCAGAATAAACAAATCCATAGGAACAAAAAGCAGAACAGTAGTTGTCCGGGCTGTGGGATAGCAGTGAATGCTTAATAAGTACAGAGTTTCCTTTTGGGGTGATGAAAATGTTTTGGAATTATATAGTGGTGATGGTTGTAAAACATTGTGAATGTACTAAATGCCACTTAACATACCAAGAAGAGAACTGTATACTTCAGAATAGTTAAAATGGTGAACTTTACATTTTGTTCATTATACCACAATTTTTAAAAAAAGAGGGAAGATAGACGTGCCTGGGTGGCTCAGTTGGTTAAGCGACTGCCTTCAGGTCAGGTCGTGATCCCAGGGTCCTGGGATTGAGTCCCGAGTCAGGCTCCCTGCTCAGCGGGGATTCTCCTTTTCCCTCTCTCTCTCTGCCTCTCCCTCTGCTCATGCTCTCTCTCTCACACACACTCTCTCTCAAATAAATAAATAAAATTTTTGAAAAAACAAAAATAAGAGGGAAGGTAAATATGGCCTGTCTTCTTGCAGCATCATTTTTACTTATTTTTTCCCTTTTTTTTCCCCAAAGGTTTTAATGTCAAACAATTACAAATACTATGAGGTAGAATGCAAATTTTACATATACTTAAAAATCAAAACATAAGACTTAAAACATTCCAAGTTAATGCCAGCAGCTATTTGGGTTACAATATGTACTTTCTTCTCCATAGGAATACTTTGGTGAAAAAAATACTGCATGGAGATATTAATACACAGAACTAAGATGCTGATCTCGGCCACAATCATTTCTAGAGAGTGGAATAGAGAGGAGGGTGAAATCATTTTTAAGGATGACAGACAGACAAAGATCACCACCACTGAGCTTAGAACTTGCACAAAGACCTCTGCACAAGAAAGCCCTGTCTCTCAGAACAGACACCAAAAACCCCTTCACAGTCCCTCCATTAAATTTAAGGTCCAACTCAAATCTTATCTATTCTACAAAGTCTTCCCTAATCATTACAATCCATGTTCATTCCAGACTACCATAGAATCTACTGTTTATACCATAGGTACATACCATATACTAACTTGATATGACTTAATTCTTTAAAGTATTATATTTGTTTTTTTTTTAAGTGCTTGCAAGATATCCATGGAGGTACCTGAGGCATAATTGAATGAGCTTTCACTTGGAGGCAGAAAAAAATGGGTTCATGTTTTAGTTTGCCATTAAAGGTATGCTATGACCCTGGTGGACACATTTCTCCTCTTCAAGCTTTAGGGTCTTCATCTACAAATCTATGTAGTAGTTAACAAAGACTATACAGCGCTCCATGATAACTGAAAGAGAATTATGTACATTTTGCAAACTGCCAAATACTATGCAAATGTGTGGGATTCTTAGTACTTATATTTCAGTAGGTTAACAGCCCTGTAACTTCACTATAAAAAAATTTGAAAGTACAGTCTATATGTCTATTCCCTCTGTGTCTGAGCACAGGATAGAGACTCCCAAATAGTGAAATGAGTTAAAACCAAACCTAAGAAGCCTATGTCACAATTCAGTTGACAGAGATAGATAAACAAATCTGAATACAGGAATAAAGTGAATTAATTGAATCGGACTGTGAAGGTGCCAGGAATGCCCTCAAAGACAGTGGAGTTGATCCATGAAATAGAACAATGGGTAGGAGGATGGCAGATAGTCAACCTGCAGCCTGATATTTTACTTGCACACAGGTACTGTGCTTTTGGATTCCAAGGATCTAGACTCAAAGCATCTCTGTCAAGCCTCTTCTTAAGTTACGCCACTCTCATGCTTTTCAGCATTAAACACTGTCCTACTCTTAGAGATTTTAGGGAGATAAACTATACCAACAATCACCCAGGGTGGGTCTTATCTAGGAGTTTCTCCTAATGTCTTAAGTAGTTTCAAAAATTTGCCTTCCCAGAAGCCTGGCTGACACAATGATGCCATGCCCCAGATTCCATTTCACTTTATCAGACACTGAGAGTCCTTTTCCCAGCGACTTAAGTGCCTAGGGATCCCACAGTGATTCATCATACTACATTGACCAAGGATTCTCTGATTCTTCAACATGGATTAGTAGCCAATATCCCCCAGAGATAAATGGCCTAATGCGGTGAACTGATGCTTAAGGAGTTCCATATTTCTCCTCCTTAAATAACATCCCACTAACTAGGACAATTTGAAGGCAGGTAGAGTGGGCAATATATTGACACCAAAAGCCCATTCAAAGCTTTTGAGTCAGAAGTCCTATTTAAGATAAAGAAGAGAAAGATTTATAAAGGAAGACCTGCTAAAAATGAAGACCATTTTCTCTGAGCCACCCTATCAAACTGTTTAGGAATTGCCAATTCTTTAAAAGTTCATTTAGGATTGTCTAAGGACCTGAAGGGGATCTCAGTTGGATGATGTTGATAATACTAATAATGATAATGATAATGGCAACTAACATTCATTGAGTGTCACAATGTGCCAGATACTATGCTAAATATATACAAACTACAACTCTACTAGGTAAATATTATAAATATTGACATTTTAAAAGGGAAACAAGGGGCGCCCGGGTGGCTCAGTTGGTTAAGCAACTGCCTTCAGCTCAGGTCATGACCCTGAAGTCCCAGGATGGAGTCCGGCATCAGGCTCCCTGCTCAACAGGGAGTCTGCTTCTCTCCCTCTGACCCTCCCCCTCTCATGCTCTCTCTCTCTCTCTCTCTCTCTCTCTCAAATAAATAAAATCTTTAAAAAAATAAATAAAAGGGAAACAAACAGAGGTGCCTGGATGGTGCAGTCAGTTGAGCATCGGACTCTTGGTTTAGGCTCAGGTCATGATCTCAAGGTTGTGAGATGCAGCCCCAGATCAGGCTCTGTGCTCAGCAGAGTCTGCTTGGGATTCTCTCTCTCTCCCTCTGACCCTCCCACTCGTGCTCTCTCTCTCTCAAATAAATAAATAAAAAATTTTAAAAATAAATTAAAAAATAAAATAAAATAAAATAAAGTAAAATAAAATAAAAAAAGAAGTTTCATCAAAATAACTTGTCTTGGTTAGGGGCACCTGGGCGGCTCAGTCCGTTAAGGCTCAGTTCATGGTCTCAGGTTCGTGAGATTGAGCCCTCAGTTGGGATCTGCACTGAGCAAGGAGCCTGCTTAAGATTCTCTCTCTCGGGACACCTGGGTGGCTCAGTCAGTTGAGTGACGGACTCTTGCTTTCAGCTCAGGTCATGATCTCAGGCTTGTGAGATCAAGCCCCCATCAGGCTCAGGCTCAACATGGAGTCTGCTTAGATTCTCTCTTCCCCAGGGTACCTGGGTGGCTCAGTCGGTTAAGCGTCTGCCTTCGGCTCAGGTCATGATCCCAGGGTCCTGGGATTGAGCCCTGCATCGGGCTCCCTGCTCCATGGGAAGCCTGCTTCTCCCTCTCCCACTCCCCCTGCTTGTGTTCCCTCTCTCGCTCTCTCTCTCTGTCAAATAAATAAATAAAATCTTAAAAAAAAAAGATTCTCTCTTACCCTCCTTCTGCCCCCCCCGCTTTCTCTCTCTCAAATAAACAAATCTTGAAAAAACAAACAAAAAAAGATTCTTTCTCCCTCTGTCTCTCCCCATTCCTCCCTAACAAGTTTTAAAAATTAAAAAAAAAAATAACTTGTCTTGGTTATTCAGCTAGTAAATTATAGGAGCCAGGATACAAATTCATATTGAATTTCTCCTGAGCTTGAGTCCTGAATCTGTATGCTTTGACTGGCAGAGTTTCCTCCTCTTGTTCTGTATCTACCCAAACCCATGAGAGGAGTTGTCTGTATAGTTGGGTCTTATTCTCTTCCTTACAGAGGAAACAGGTGGTACTAAGAGATAAATCAAGGAATTTGGTGGTAGGGAGTGTGTTGGAGAAAGAAGGAAAGGAGAGAGGAAAAAAGAACCAATTGAGCATTTAATAAATGTCTGGCACTTCACATAATTCTTTTTTATATTAAAGCAAAAATATCTTTACTGGTTTTCTGATACTACATAATTATCATAAATATTTCCAAAAAAGGAGAAATTATAAATGCTTCTCAATCTCACTTCTCACAGGCAAACTCTAATTGATGAATATGATAATATAATAAATACTCATACTTTGATTTAAGTAATCTTCATAATCCTGAAGATAAAGGGGTATTATCCTCATTTTAGGGAACAGATAATGAACCCAGAGGATTAAATGCCTTATCCACAATGACATAGCTAAGAATCAGAAAGTCTGGTGACTTCAGAGTCCAAGTACTTTCCACTATGGTGCCTTTGGTAGCTGTGTCTCCTGTGCCTTTCTTTCTGTTTCTTACCTTATACCACTCCATGTCCCCAGGCCCTCAACTGTGTTCCTATCCTGAGTCCAGCTTCTTTCAATTTCCTAGAAAATATTCCCTTAAAATGGTTTCTGACGATGGCACTTTCTGGCAAAAGAAAGCAAGAATAAAAAATCTTCAACATGGAGGTTCCTGGTTGGCTCAATCAGAAGAACGCTCTTGATATCAGGGTTGTCAGTTTGAGCATGATGTTAGGTGCAGCGATTACTAAAAAGAAATAAAAAAACTTAAAAAAATCTTCAACATGTAAAGAAATAGATATTTAGAGATGGAATTACAAACTGTAAGCAGGGGCAACCTGCAAACCTTGTTGAGTCTTTATGGCTACATTTTCTTTTTAATCAGAAAGCTCAGTATTAAGAATAGATATTTGAGTTTTCTCCATACAACTTCCCTCCCTGAAACTTTCCATCTATATCCCCCCCCCCTTAAGTATAGGGTCAAGAAAAGCTCTGGGAAAACTGGTTGCCAGACCGATTACACCTTAAAAACCAACAACCAACAAACCAAACAAAAGGAAATTAAAAATAACCCCCCAAAAAACATTAAATAATTTATGAAGGATGCAGGTCCTCACTTGGAACACACATTCTAATAGTATAGATGTTAGAAATGAAGATGGCTGATTAGTTTACACTAGAGTCTGATAACTTAATAACAGCCCTTACTCCTGAAGGGAGAAAGGGAGATAAGAAAACCTTGCTTAAAAGGACTTCACATACAAAACAAAACAAAACAAAAATTAAACTGGAACTGAAAACGGCTATCTTGTGACATTCTTTAAACCAAAGCCAGTATATGCTTTAAGTCAAAGCCCTCTTTTCACTCCTATCCCCAAACGGAAGCCCAGTCAATGTTAAAGGTATGGTCATTTTCAGCAAAAAAAGGGCTTATGGATCATAGTACCTAGGTGATTTTATCTTTTTATTAAGAACTGCAATATAGTGAGAAAAGCACAGAAGTGAGAGACAAGTTATCTGGATTACTTTGATCCAAACACTGTCACCAACTTATTATCTTGGGCAACTCTCTTCAATCCAAGATTTCAACCAGATGTCTAAAGCTACCTCTAATGAAAGTACTCTATAATGCTTCTATGAGTTGGTCTTAGTTTCTTAGATTAGAAAAAAATCAGCCTTTCCCAAACTGTGTTCTATGAGATTTATTGAGTGTTCTGTGTCAGGGCTTCTGTAGCCAAATGATTTTAGGAAATGTTGGGTTAAAGGTGAAGGGTGGAGATGATAAATAAATCATATTGCTCCTCCTTATTTAGTATCCTTGAAAATACAGTATCATATGCCAGAAGTCTCCACTTGAGTCATCTCAAATGGGAATGACCTCTCTGGATGACCGTTAGCAACTGAGCTAAGCAGAGAATTAAATTACCCAGCCTGATTACAGTGACATCATTACACAGACAAGCCCTCTGATGGGATTAGTATCTGCTAATCTATTATTTGAGCAGATAGTCAATAAGGGCTGAGCAAATGTCATTAAATTGCAACAATAACCATCACTCAAAACTGCAGGTTAAAAAGCTACTCCAGCAGGAAGGAAAACATTAACATTAGATAGTCCCCGGGTAATAAACTTTCAATTGCAAAGATAAATTTGTCTTGGAAGCTATTGTTGGCATCCATTAATCTCTCTGGTACCTAACTTCAAGTATTTTTTCCTTTAGTTGGAATACTTTTGCTGGGTACCTGGAATGTATAAGGCACATTGTTATGTGCAATAGTATGTTTGAACAGTTGAATAGTGTATGAACTATTAGCATTGGACATTGGAATTAAAAGATTATGTAATCCAAATTGTCTTCACCCTGAAAACACACACACACACTCCTCTAGTTAGTTAGTGGCTGGGTCAAGATTTGAATCTATCTTTTTTTTTTTTTAAGATTTTATTTTTTGACAGAGAGAGAGACAGCGAGAGAGGGAACACAGGCAAGGGGGAGTGGGAGAGGGAGAAGCTTCCCGCCGAGCAGGGAGCCCGATGTGGGGCTCGATCCCAGGACCCTGGGATCATGACCTGAGTCGAAGGCAGATGCTTAACAACTGAGCCACGCAGATGCCCCTGAATCTATCTTTCATTTCCTATTCCAGTGCTCATTTCTTTACACCAGGAAAAAATATAAAACATATTTATGTGAATAAGTAATTTGTAGAATTTTGCTTTTAAAGCGTCAATTGAAAACAAGACTATAACTAAAGACTAAAAGACTATAATTTTATTAAATCTACAAAGAAATTGCAAACTTAATTGTACATTATTTTAGAAAACTATATCTTGCTATATAACCATCAGAATAGTGGCTATTGCTCTGAATTACATAATTATTCATTCTATCATTTATTCATCTAAGTATTTGCTAAAACTATACTATAAATCATACTCTATACTAGACACTAGGGATTAAACATGAATAAGATTATAATCTCATACTTCTAACACATTAATTATTAGTCAGTGATAATGTAAATATCAGAATTTACTAAGTGTTATGTGCCAGGCGTTAACCTGCCCTAAAGACTCTTCCCATCTAGTAAATTAGATAAAAGATTTATCCAAATGCAGTAGGCAGAACTCTAAGGTGGTCCCAGATTTCCCAATCTAATCCCAGGATTGTTAAATAGGATGGCTTTTACTCTCATGGGTAGGTTATTATATGGCACAATGGACTTTAATATAGGGAGATTATTTAGGTGGCCATAAATAACCTGTGATCAAGTTAAATCACAGAAGCCTGTTAAAAGCTGAGACTTTTCTTCAGCTGAAGGGGAAGCCAGAGATTTGAAGCACAAGAAACATTTGAGGTGCCACTGCTGGGTTAAAGATCGAAAAGGCCACACAGTAAGGAACTCAGGCAGCCTCTAGATGCTGAGAGTGGCCCCTGGCGGACAGCTAGTAAGAAAACAGGATCTCAGCCCTATAATCACAAGGAACTGAATTCAGCCAACATCAAGAATGAGATTGGAACTAATGAATCATTGAACACTACATCAAAAACTAATGATGGCTAATTGAACTTAAAAAAAAAAAAGAATGAGATTGGAAGCAATTATTCCCCTGTATCTCCAGCAGCACAACTAACACCTATCATATACCCTCAGCAGAGAACACAGCCACACTATGTCAGACTACTGACTTACAAAACTGTGAGATAATAAATGGGTGTTGTTAAGCAGCAATAAATAACTAATACAACAAAACATTACAATAGGAATTGTATGTATATTCCCTAACTATTGAAAGGAAGATCTGTAAAAAATGCCTATTAGATCACGCATATTAATTATATTGTTTAAATGTTCTATATCTTTACTGCTTTTTTGAAGCTTGAATTTAAAAAATTACGAAAGATGTATTGAAATCTCCTAGCGATATACTGCATTTGTAAATTTCTCCCTGTGGTTCTATCAGTTTTGCTCTATATATTTCAAGGTTGTTTTAGAATTAATCAATCTTCTGAGTTGAAGCTCTTCCCCTACAATGTATTTTGTCTGATATTAATCTGGTTACCCAACCTTTTTTGTTTTTCTTTCTAAATAGTTTTGTCCGGGTGGTATTGCTACCTTAGCATTCTTATGTTTAGTGTTTGCCTGGTATACCTTTTTGATATTTTCACTTTCATGACCTTATGTTTTGGTGTGTTTCTTGTAAAAAGCATACAGTTGGGTTATTTTAAAATGCCATTTGAGGGGCGCCTGGGTGGCTCAGCCATTAAGCGTCTGCCTTCGGCTCAGGTCATGATCCCAGGGTCCTGCGATTGAGTCCCACATTGAGCCCCACATCAAGCCCCACATCGGGCTCCCTGCTCAGCAGGAAGCCTGCTTCTCCCTCTCCCACTCCCCCTGCTTGTGTTCCCTCTCTCACTGTCAAATAAATAAATAAAATCTTGGGGCACCTGGGTGGCTCAGTTGGTTAAACGGCTGCCTTCGGCTCAGGTCATAATCCCAGGGTCCTGGGATCAAGCCCCGCATCGGGCTCCCTGCTTGGCGGGGAGCCTGCTTCTCCCTCTCCCTCTGCCTGCCTCTCTGCCTACTTGTTCTCTCTCTGTATCTCTCTGCCAAATAAATAAACAAAATCTTTTAAAAAAATAAATAAATGCCATTTGATAATCTCTTTTATTTATTTATTTTTCTCTCTTTTAACTGGCAAATTTTGGCCACTGACATTGAATGGAATGACAGTTACACTTCAGCTGAACTGTGCTTTTCATTTGCTCTGTTCATATTTTTTCTCTTTTCCTGCCCCCTTCTTTTTAAATTTAATTTCCTGAGTCCTGTGCTAATTTGGAAATTATATACACGTTATTTCTTTTCTTTCATTGGTTATTCTTGAAATTATATTGTTTCCTTTCATTACATTTGAAGTTAATTGATATCATAATCCTCCTTCCTAAACAATTCAAGGACCTTGGAAGAGTGCTTCTCAATCTTTAATGTCCATACGAATCACTTGGGGAGTGTTAAAAAAGCAATTCCAATTCAGTAATTTTGAAGTGAGCCTAGTATTCTGCATTTCTAAGCTCCCAAATGATTCACTGCTACTGAGAAGCAATGCCTTAGAATACTTTACTTCAATCATCCCCCTTTAGACTGGCATGCTATTGTTGTCTGGGATTTTAATTGTCTTTTTAAATTCCATAATTATACATTATCATTATTATTTTATACAATGTTCATTTAGACTTATAGAGAAAAGTTTCATTTCTTGGCTCACCTTTCTTTCTTACATCTAAGACTTTCCATCTGGGATCATTTTCCTTATTCCTAACATTCTTTAAACAAAGCTCTGCTAAATGGTTCACACTCATTCTTGAGAGACAGTATTAAAGTAGTTGACTACAGCAGATGCCTGATTTTGAATACCTGCTCTGTCTGTTACCAACCACTGACTTTAGGAAATTCACATTGTTTCTCGGTCCTTGGTTTCCTCATCCATAAAATGAGGATAATAACTTATAACTGTATCTGGCACATTGTAAACTCTAAATAAGCATTAGTAGTTATAGTTACATAATGCTAAGTTCTTACTTATTTTCTCTTATCACTTTGGAAATAGAATTTTCATTCCTCTGGCTCCTATTATCACTATTGAGGATCTGTAATCTGTATCAGTCAAATTAGCTAGGTTATGCTTCAGTAATAAATAATCCCCCAAGTCTCTGTGGCTTAACACAACAAAAGTTTATTTCTTGCTCACACGACATTTTCTACACAAGTTGCAGAAGTTTCTGTCCCTCAGTCACTCAGGCACTCAGGTTTTCAAAGGCTCTGTCATGACACTTTCTTCCATAACAGCTTAGACAGGAAAAAGGGAAATGATGAATCACATACTGGTGTTCCAGGAAGTGACATTCATTTTGTTCACATTTCTTTGGCCAAAGGAAATTACATGTCACACTCAACTTCACAGAATAAGACAAAAAGAAAATGAAATATTTGTAACAGCACTGCTGACTACATAAGTCTAACTATATAGTTCTTCTATAGGTGATTTTTTATTCTGATTATTTTCAAGAAGTTCTCTTTTTCATAGGTATTCTAGTTTCACTACAATGTGTATAGTGTAAGGTGGTTGTTTTTTTCCCCCATATTTAAAAACATTTTGTTTTGTGCTTTCTTCAGAGATTAGGTTTAGCAGCTCAAATTATCTTTTTTGGATAATGTCTCTCTTTTTTCCCTTCATCTCTGGGACAACAATGTAGATGGATTTCAGACCTTTTAATTCTATTCTCCATATCACATAACTTCACTTTCATATTTTCCATCTACTTGTCTCTCTGTGTGCTATATTCTAGGCAATTTCTATAGGTCAACATTCAATTTATTAATTTTCTCTGCAGCTGTATCAAAGCTGCTATTCAATCCAATCTATTGAGTTTCTTTTTGCAAGTAATTTTTATTTCTAAAAGTTCTATTTTAGTATGCCTGGGTGGCACAGTAGGTTAAGCTTCTGCCTTTGGCTCAGGTCCTGATCTCAGGATCCTGGGATCAAGTCCTGTATCAGTCTCCTTGCTCACTGGGGAGCCTGCTTCTCCCTCTGCCTGCCATTCCCCCTGCTTGCTCAGTCTCCATTCTCTCTCTCTCTGACAGAGAAATAATAAGAAAAAATAAAATAAATAAAAGTTCTATTTTGTTCTTTTTCAATTCTTCCTAGTAATTTCATATTATATTTCCTCAAACATATCTTTCATAAAGATTTTACTTTCTTTACTTGAAAGCTCTAATATCAGAAGTCTTGGGATTCTGAATCTGCTGTTTGTTATTTCTGATGTATCTTACTCATGGGTGCCTTGTTTCCTCATAAGTTTCATGATCTTCGCTTGTGAGCTCATATTTCGTTGAATTTAATTTTTGGTAATCCTCAACACCTAAGTTAAGGATGCTTTCCTCCAGAAAAGCTTTGCACATAAATGCTTTCAGGAGTTGGGAGTGGGATGAAGTATCACATCACCAATTTTATCATGTTAGACTTCTCTGAGAAACTACCTTAATGTGGTCAGCAGTAAAGTTTCAGGGTCAGGAACCACCTTTCAGAAGACACAACACTTAGTCTGTATATCCCAGTGTTGATATCAGTCAGCCTTTTCCCTCAAGGCTAATTCAGCCTTTGGAGTTGTTTATTGCTTACATTTCTCAATTCAATTTGCACTCACTTTTTCCCTTACCCTTTTTTTTAAATTCATAGAGGGATGGGGAATAGGGGAACTTGGAGATTTTCCTTATGTTTTTGAGGGTCTAATAATGGTTAAAAATATTATTTTTACTGTAAGCTATCAAAGATATAGTTATAATGGGAAGAATCTTCAAAATAGCTCTGCCACCATGCTAACAGTTTATTACAGTAAAATCCATCCAGTTCCCATCACCAAAGGCAGCAAATGTCTTCAACTTCTTTGCCTCTTTCCACAGATATTCTATGCTTATGTAAGTAATAAAACATATAATTTTTCCTTTTAATGCAAAGGGCAGCATACTGTATATACTTTGTACTTCCTTCTCTTTTTTAATTTAAAAAGGTATCTCAGAAATTGTTCCATATCAGTACATAAGGAGCTTCCTCATATTCTTTATGGCTTCATTTTATTCCATTTTATGGGCCATTTGAAATCTCGCCTGATCCCTCAATGCTCTTTATTCCTACAGGACTATGTCTTTTTAATACTTCTTTCCCCTCTCCTATCTGTTGTAGTTCAGTGTAGCCTCTGTTTCTGCCTAGCTTTTAATATTGCTCTAACTCCATATCCTGAGTTTAAATGGCATGAACATTATACTCTATCTTCTACTTCAAGTTCTCACAATATTACATTAAGTGTAAATTCATCTGAGTTCCAGGACTTGCTCATTTAAAAAAAAAAAACAACTCAAAGACAACAATTCTCAGCCATCTACTCAAGAAGAAGATAAATAATAAATCTAAGGAATGAGACCTAATTATATCCGATTATTTCCAAGACTTTGCATTAAGGTATAGTAAAGCAATTGTTTAGGGTATAATCTGGAAAAGGAATACAGGTTGGGGGCTAAAATTCAGGAATGAATGACAGAAACAAATATTAGTTTGAGTTTGGGGCAGCCTGAAAAGAGGAGAATGAAATATATTGCTATTATTTTCTCTTTTCTTCTGTTTTCTAATAAACAGTACCTGTAAAGCACAAACATGTTTAATCTTGATGACATTTATCATTTTTTATTTGTATTGCTTATGCTTTTGGTGTCCTAAGAAACCATTTTCTAATCCAAGGTCAAAAAGACTAACATCTCAGTCTCTTCTAGGCATCTTATAGTTTCCACTCTTTTTTTTTAATTTTTATTGTTATGTTAATCACCATACATCATTAGTTCTTGATGTAGTGTTCCATGATTCATTGTTTGTGCATAACACCCAGTGCTCCATGCAGAATTTGCCCTCTTTAATACCCATCACCAGACTAACCCATCCCCCCACCCTCCTCCCCTCTAGAACCCTCAGTTTCTTTTTCAGAGTCCATCGTCTCTCATGGTTAGTCTCCCCCTCCGACTTCCTCCCCTTCATTCTTCCCCTCCTGCTATCTTCTTCTTTTTCTTTTTTCTTAACATATGTTGCATTATTTGTTTCAGAAGTACAGATCTGTGATTCAACAGTCTTGCACAATTCACAGCGCTCACCATAGCTAATACCCTCCCCAATGTCTATCACCCAGCCACCCCATCCCTCCCACCCCCCACCACTCCAGCAACCCACAGTTTGTTTCCTGAGATTAAGAATTCCTTATATCAGTGAGGTCATATGATACATGTCTTTCTCTGATTGACTTATTTCACTCAGCATAACACCCTCCAGTTCCATCCACGTCGTTGCAAATGGCAAGATCTCATTCCTTTTGATGGCTGCATAATATTCCATTGTGTATATATACCACCTCTTCTTTATCCATTCATCTGTCGATGGACATCTTGGCTCTTTCCACAGTTTGGCTATTGTTGACATTGCTGCTACAAACATCGGGGTGCACGTACCCCTTCAGATGCCTACATTTGTATCTTTGGGGTAAATACCCAGTAGTGCAATTGCTGGATCATATGGTAAGTCTATTTTCAACTGTTTGAGGAACCTCCATACTGTTTTCCAGAGGGGTTGCACCAGCTTGCATTCCCACCAACAGTGTAGGAGGGTTCCCCTTTCTCCACATCCCCGCCAACATCTGTCATTTCCTGACTTGTTAATTTTAGCCATTCTGACGGGTGTGAGGTGGTATCTCATGGAGGTTTTGATTTGGATTTCCCTGATGCCGAGCGATGTCGAGCACTTTTTCATGTGCCTGTTGGCCATTTGGATGTCTTCTTTGGAAAAATGTCTGTTCATGTCTTCTGCCCATTTCTTGATTGGATTATTTGTTCTTTGGGTGTTGAGTTTGATAAGTTCTTTATAGATTTTGGATGCCAGCCCTTTATCTGATATGTCATTTGCAAATATTTTCTCCCATTCTGTCAGTTGTCTCTTGGTTTTGTGGACTGTTTCTTTTGCTGTGCAAAAGCTTTTTATCTTGATGAAATCCCAATAGTTCATTTTTGCCCTTGCTTCCCTT
The DNA here is from genome assembly GCF_037043125.1 of Eumetopias jubatus. NCBI lineage: Eukaryota > Metazoa > Chordata > Mammalia > Carnivora > Otariidae > Eumetopias > Eumetopias jubatus. The sequence goes on from NW_028274807.1 coordinate 164,987,037, forward strand.
GCCTTTGGCGATGTTTCTAGGAAGAAGTTGCTGCGGCTGAGGTCAAAGAGGTTGCTACCTGTGTTCTCCTTTAGGATTTTGATGGACTCCTGTCTCACGTTTAGGTCTTTCAACCATTTGGAATCTATTTTTGTGTGTGGTGTAAGGAAATGGCCCAGTTTCATTCTTCTGCATGTGGCTGTCCAATTTTCCCAACACCATTTGTTGAAGAGACTGTCTTTTTGCCATTGGACATTCTTTCCTGCTTTGTCAAAGATTAGTTGACCATAGAGTTGAGGGTCCATTTCTGGGCTCTCGATTCTGTTCCATTGATCTATGTGTCTGTTTTTGTGCCAGTACCATACTGTCTTGATGATGACAGCTTTGTAATACAGCTGGAAGTCCGGAATTGTGATGCCGCCAGCTTTGCTTTTCTTTTTCAATATTCCTCTGGCTATTCGGGGTCTCTTCTGGTTCCATACAAATTTTAGGATTATTTGTTCCATTTCTTTGAAAAAAGTGGATGGTATTTTGATGGGGATTGCATTGAATGTGTAGATTGCTCTAGGTAGCATTGACATCTTCACAATGTTGGTTCTTCCAATCCATGAGCATGGAACGTTTTTCCATTTCTTTGTGTCTTCTTCAATTTCTTTCATGAGTATTTTATACTTTTCTGAGTACAGATCCTTTGCCTCTTTGGTTAAATTTATTCCTAGGTATCTTATGGTTTTGGGTGCAATTGTAAATGGGATCGACTCCTTGATTTGTCTCTCTTCTGTCTTGTTGTTGGTGTATAGGAATGCCACTGATGTCTGTGCATTGATTTTATATCCTGCTACTTTACTGAATTCCTGTATGAGTTCTAGCAGTTTTGGGGTGGAGTCTTTTGGGTTTTCCACATACAGTATCATATCATCTACAAAGAGTGAGAGTTTGACTTCCTCTTTGCTGATTTGGATGCCTTTGATTTCTTTTTGTTGTCTGATTGCTGTGGCTAGGACTTCCAATGTTGAATAGCAGTGGTGATAGTGGACATCCCTGCCGCATTCCTGACCTTAGGGGAAAAGCTCTCAGCTTTTCCCCATTCAGAATGATTATTCGCTGTAGGTTTTTCATAGATGGCTTTTATGATGTTGAGCTATATACCCTCTATCCCTATACTCTGAAGAGTTTTGATCAAGAAAGGATGCTGTACTTTGTCAAATGCTTTTTCTGCATCTATTGAGAGGATCATATGATTCTTGTTCATTCTTTTGTTAATGTATTGTATCACGTTGATTGATTTGTGGATGTTGAACCAGCCTTGCAGCCCAGGGATAAATCCCACTTGGTCGTGGTGAATAATCCTTTTAATGTACTGTTGGATCCTATTGGCTAGTATTTTGGTGAGAATTTTTGCATCCATGTTCATCAAGGATATTGGTCTGTAATTCTCCTTTTTGATGGGGTCTTTGTCTGGTTTTGGGATCAAGGTAATGGTGGCCTCACAAAATGAGTTTGGAAGTTTCCTTCCATTTCTATTTTTTGGAACAGTTTCAGGAGAATAGGTATTAATTCTTCTTTAAATGTCTGATACAATTCCCCTGGGAAGCCATCTGGCCCTGGGCTTTTGTTTGTTGGGAGATTTTTGATGACTGCTTCAATTTCCTTAGCGGTTATAGGTCTGTTCATGTTTTCTATATCTTCCTGGTTCAGTTTTGGAAGTTGATACATCTCTAGGAATGCACCCATTTCTTCCAGGTTATCTAATTTGCTGGCATAGAGTTGCTCATAATATGTTCTTAGAATTGTTTGTATTTCTTTGGCGTTGGTCGTGATCTCTCCTCTTTCATTCATGATTTTGTTGATTTGGGTTATTTCTCTTTTCTTTTTGATAAGTTGGGCCACGGGTTTATCAATCTTGTTGATTCTTTCAAAGAACCAGCTCCTAGTTTTGTTGATCTGTTCTACTGTTCTTTTGGTTTCTAGTTCATTGATTTCTGCTCTGATCTTTATTATTTCTCTTCTCCTGCTGGGTTTAGGCTTTATTTGCTTTTCTTTCTCCAGCTCCTTTAGGTGTAGGGTTAGGTTGTGTATTTAAGACCTTTCTTGTTTCTTGAGAAAGGCTTATATTGCTATATACTTTCCTCTCAGGACTGCCTTTGCTGTATCCCAAAGATTTTGAACAGTTGTGTTTTCAGTTTCATTGGTTTCCATGAATTTTTTTAATTCTTCTTTAATTTCCTGGTTGACCCATTCATTCTTTAGTAGGATGCTCTTTAGCCTCCATGTATTTGAGTTCTTTCCGACTTTCCTCCTGTGATTGAGTTCTAGTTTCAAAGCATTGTGGTCTGAAAATATGCAGTGAATAATCCCAATCTTTTGGTACCGGTTGAGACCTGATTTGTGACCTAGGATGTGATCAATTCTGGAGAATGTTCCATGGGCACTAGAGAAGAATGTGTATTCCGTTGCTTTGGGATGGAAGGTTCTGAATATGTCTGTGAAGTCCATTTGGTCCAGTGTTTCATTTAAAGTCTTTATTTCCTTGTTGATCTTTTGCTTAGATGATCTGTCCATTTCAGTCAGGGGGTGTTAAAGTCCCCCACTATTATTGTATTGTTGTCAATGTGTTTCTTCGCTTTTGTTATTAATTGCCTTATATAATTGGCTGCTCCCATGTTAGGGGCATAGATATTTACAATTGTTAGATCTTCTTGTTGGATAGACCCTTTAAGTAGGATATAGTGTCCTTCCTCATCTCTTATTACAGTCTTTGGTTTAAAATCTAATTTGTCTGATATAAGGATTGCCACCCCAGCTTTCTTTTGGTGTCCATTAGCATGGTAAATGGTTTTCCACCCCCTCACTGTCAATCTGGGGGTGTCTTTGGGTCTAAAATGAGTCTCTTGCAGACAGCATATTGATGGGTCTTGTTTTTTAATCCAATCTGATAGCCTGTGTCTTTTGATTGGGGCATTGAGCCCATTTACATTCAGGGTAACTATTGAAAGGTATGAATTTAGTGCCATTGTATTGCCTGCAAGGTGACTGTTACTGTATATTGTCTCTGTTCCTTTCCGATCTATGCTGCTTTTAGGTTCTCTCTTTGCTTAGAGGACACCTTTCAGTATTTCTTGGAGGGCTGGTTTCGTGTTTGCAAATTCCTTTAGTTTTTGTTTGTCCTGGAAGCTTTTTATCTCTCCTTCAATTTTCAATGAGAGCCTAGCTGGATATAGTATTCTTGGCTGCATACTTTTCTCATTTAGTGCTCTGAAGATATCATGCCAGTCCTTTCTGGCCTGCCAGGTCTCTGTGGATAGGTCTGTTGCCAATCTAATATTTCTACCATTGTAGGTTACGTATCTCTTCTCCCGAGCTGCTTTCAGGATTTTCTCTTTGTCTCTGAAACTCGTAAGTTTTACTATTAGATGTCGGGGTGTTGACCTATTTTTATTGATTTTGAGAGGGGTTCTCTGTGCCTCCTGGATTTTGATGCCTGTTTCCTTCCTCACATTAGGGAAGTTCTCTGCTATTATTTGCTCCAATATACCTTCTGCCCCTCTCTCGCTTTCTTCTTCTTCTGGGATCCCAATTACTCTAATGTTTTTTCGTCTTATCGTATCGCTTATCTCTCAAATTCTGCCCTCGTGATCCTGTAGTTGTTTCTCCCTCTTTTTCTCAGCCTCTTTATTTTCCATCATTTGGTCTTCTATATCACTGATTCTCTCTTCTGCCTCATTTATCCTAGCAGTTAGTGCCCCCATTTTTTATTGCACCTCATTAATAGCCTTTTTGATTTCGACTTGGTTAGATTTTAGTTCTTTTATTTCTCCAGAAAGGGTTTCTCTAATAACTTCCATGCTTTTTTCAAGCCCAGCTAGTATCTTTAAAGTCACGATTGTGAACTCTAGGTCCGACATCGTACTAATGTCCGTATTGAGTAGGTCCCTGGCTGACGGTACTACCTCTCGTTCTTTTTGCTGAGGTGATTTTTTTCGTCTTGTCATTTTGTCCAGAGGAGAATAGATGAATGAGAGAACAAAATGCTAACAGGTTAAAAACGTCCCCAGCAAATATACTGTATACAAATCAGAAAAGACCTGAAACCAGGGGAAAAGAAAGGAAAGAAAGAGGAAAAAAAACAAAAACAGAACAATACAAAAAAACCAGAATATGATCAAATATGATCAGGCTAGTGCATAGATCAGTGCCACACACAAGATTTTGGGCATATTTTGGTCTGTTAGAAAAAAGTGCCTCCTAAAATTTTAAAGGGAGAAAGACTTATATATGTATAAAATAAGGGTTGATACAATGAAGGGATGGAAGATGACTGTAAAGATGAAAATTATAAAAGATTTTATAAAAGGAATTGATACGATAAGAAGTTGTTTGAAAAAAGAAAGAATAATATTTAAAAAAAAGAGAGAGGAAAAAAAGGGAGAGAATGTGATCAGGCAGGAGACTAGAACAAAGCCATACACTAGTGATTTAGGGTATATTTTGATCTGTTAGAAGAAACTATCTCAAAATTTTAAAGAGAGAACAACTTATATATATATGCCAAAAATAAGGGTAACTACTATGAAGGGATAAAATATGACTCTAAAAATGAAAAATAAAAAATGTTTTTTTAAGAAAAAAGGGATTGATAAAATGTTGGTTGAAAAAGGGAAAAAGAAAAATTAAAAAAAAAACGTTTAAAAAAATTAACTTTGAAAAACTAATGAATCATGGTAAAAAAAAGCCATGAATTCTATGTGCAGTATTCCCCTAGTGCTGGAGTTCTCCCGTTCTCCTTGATCGGTAAACTTGGTCTTGGCTTGCTAGCTGTTCGTGCTGATCTTCTGGGGGAGGGGCCTGTTGCTGTGGTTCCCAAATGTCTTTGCCGGAGGCTGAATTGCCCCACCCTTGTGGTCTGGGCTAAGCAGGCTGCTCAGGTTTGCTCTCAGGAGCTTTTGTTCCCTGCAAGCTCTAGTACAGCTTTGGAGGACCAGGGTGAAAATGGTGGCCTCCTAATCTCCACTCGGAGGAGCTGAGAACTCGGGGCCCCGCTCCTCAGTGCGCCCCCCAAGAAAAGCAGTCACTCCCGTGTACCCGGTCTCCGGCCGCACTCCGTGCTCACCTGGCCTGTGACCGAGCGTTTCTATCTCTGGCACCCGACCCACTGTGGAGTCTACAAACCCAGCAGATACCTGCGGTGCGCTCCTGCGCCGCTCCTCCCGGGGGAGTGGGGAGAGTCTCCCTGAATCTGCCGCTTGTTGGGTCCCTGCTGGAGGAGCAGTGGCCTGACTGGGCCGCGGATCACAGTTTATGGCAACCCCGTGCTAAGAGCCCGCGCCTCGGCTCCGTCTCTGCAGCCGGCTTCCCCGCTCCAATACCTGGGAGCTCTGCCACACTCAGGCACCCCCGGTCTTTCTGTGACCCCGAGGGTCCTGAGACCACACTGTCCCGTGAGGGCTCCACCCCCCACTTAGCCACTGGAGCCACGTCCCTCCGCAGAGCCGGCTTCTAAAAGTTCCGATTTTGTGCTCCGCGGCTCTATCACTTGCCAGAAGCGGCCGACGGAGGCCCCCTCCCCCGCCATCTATCCTCCCGAATATCGCCTCGGATTCACTTCTCCGCGCGTCCTATCTTCCAGAAAGTGGTTGCTTCTCTGTTCAGAGAGTTGTTGCTACTCTCTTCTTCGGTCTTTTGTTGAGTTCGTAGGTGTTCAGAGTGGTTTGATCCCTAGTCAGCTGAATTCCTGAGACCAGAGGAAACCCAGGTCTCCTACTCCTCCACCATCTTGCTCTGCCCCCAGTTTCCACTCTTATACTTCAGTCTATGGTCTATACTGTTAGTTTTTGTTATACTGTGAGGAAGGAGTCCAATCTAATTCTTTTGCATGTAGATATTCAGTTGCTCCAGCACCATTTATTGAAAAGACTTCTTTCACCATTGAATGGTCTTGGCACCCTTGTTGAAAATCATTGACCATAGATATATGGGTTTATTTTCTGGACAATCAATTCTATTTAATTCACCTATATGTTTATATGTTTGACCCATATGTCAGTACCACACTGTTTTGATTACAATAGCTTTGTAATCATGCGCTGTAGTAACTTTTGAAATCAGGAATTGAGTCTTCCTGCTTTGGCTATTCTGGGTCCCTTGAATTTCCATATGATTTTAAAATCAGCTTGTTAATTCCTGCACATAAAACAAAAGAAAAAAGAAAAAGCCAGGTGGAATTTGGGCATGGACTGCCCTAAACCTGAAGATCAATTTGGAGAGTAATGTCATCTTTTAACAGTTTTCTGATCCATAAACATATTTCCATTTATTTAGATCTTCTTTAATTTCTTTCAACAGTGTTTTATAGTTTTTCAGTGTAAAAGTCTTGTGCCTTTGCTAAATTTATTCCTGAGTATTTTATTCCTTTTGATGCCATTATAAATGGAATTGTTCTCTAAATTTCATTTTCAGAGGATTAGTTGCTAGCACATAGAAATGCAACTGAATTTTCCCTTTCCAACCTAGAAGACTTTTATTTCTTTTTCTTACCTAATTATCCTGGTTGGAATCTCCAGTTGAATAGAAATTGTGAAAGTGGACATCCTTGTCATGTTCCTGATCTTAGGGGGACAGCTTTCATTCACCATTAGTATGATATTTCTTGTGGATTTTTTATAGATGTCTTTTATCAGGATGAGGAAGTTGCCTTTGATTCCTAGGTTACTGAACGTTTTTATCAGGAAAAGTGTTGGATTTTGTGAAATGCTTTTTTGGTGTCTATTGAAATAATCATGTGGGCTTTTATTATATTAGTATGGTGTATTATATTGGCTGATTTTCATATGTTGAACTAACTTTACATTCCTGGGATATATCCCACTTGGCTGTGATATATAATCCTTTTTATATGGTGCCAAATTCAATTCTCTGTTATTGTTGAGGATGTTTGCATATACGTTCATAAGGAGTATTGTAGTTTTCTTTTCTTATAATGTGTTACCTGTTTTAGTATCAGGGTACTATTGCCTCATAGGGTAAGTTAGAAAATGCTCCTCTCTCTTCCATTCTTTTGGAAGAGTTTGTGAAGGGTCAGTTTTAATTCTCCTTTAAATATCTGCTAGAAATCACCAGCGATGCCATCTGGTCTTAAACTCTTCTTTATGGGATAATTTTAAAAATTATTATTAATTCAATCTCTTTAATTTTACAGGTCTCTTTGGATTTTCTATTTTTTCTTTAGTCAGTTTCAGCACTCTGTGTCTTTCTAGGAGTTTGCCATTTTAACTAGATTATCTAATTTATTGGCATAAGAGATCATAGTGTTCTAATAAAATCCTTATTTCTCCAAGACCAATAACAATGTCCCCTCTTACATTCTTGATTTTAGTAATTCGAATCTTGTATCTTTTTTTCTTAGTCTAGCAAAAGATTTGTCAATTTTTGTCGATCTTTTTCTAACTTTTAGTTTCATTGATTTTTCTCTATTGTTTTTCTATTCTCTATTTCATTTCTTTCCACTCTAATTTTTACTTTCTTCTTTCTGCTTGCTTTGGATTTAGTTTGCTCTTTTTTTCATTTTTTTAAGGTCAAGGGATAATTATTCATTTAAAATCATTCTTTTTTCTTAATATAGGCATGTACACCTGTAAATTTCCCTCTAAGCACTGTTTTAACCACATACCACAAATTTTGGTATGCTGTTTTTGTTTTCATTAATCTCAAAGTATTTTCTAATTTCTCTTGTGATTTCTGCTTTATCTCATTGGTTGTTTAAGAATGTGTTTAGTTGGGGGTGCCTGGGTGGCTCAGTCGTTAAGCGTCTGCTTAACTAGGACCTGGGGTCCTAGTTAACAACCATCACCTTACACAGTTACAATTTTTTTCTTGTGATGAGCACTTTTAAGATCTACCCTCTTAGCAGCTTTCAAATATGCAATATAGTATTATTAATTTGGCTCAGGTCATGGTCCTGGGGTCCTGGGATTGAGCCCTGCATCAGGCTCCTTGCTCCACAGGAGGCCTGTTTCTCGTGTTCTCCCCCTGCCTGTATTCCCTCTCTCGCTGTGTCTCTCTCTGTCAAATAAATAGATAAAATATTAAAAAAAAAAAAAAGAATGTGTTTAGTTGGGGCACCTGGGTGGCTCAGTTAGTTAGGCCACTGAAGGCATGATCCCAGGATTCTGGGATCTAGCCCTACATTGGGCTCTCTGCTCAATGGGGAGCCTGCCTCTCCCTCTCCCCCTGCTTGTTCTCTCTCTCTCTCTAATAAATAAATCTTTTTAAAAAATTAAAAAATTTTAAAAAAGAATGTGTTTAGTTTCCATATTTGTGAAATTCTTAAATTTCCTTCTGTTATTGCTTTACAATTGCATTTCATTGCAGTTGGAGAACATACTATGTAAGATTTAAATTCTTTAAAATTTATTGAGATTTGCTTTATGGATTAATGTCTGTTACTTTGAAGAATGTTCCACATGTTTAGAGAAGAACAGGCATTCCTCCATTGTTAGGTAAAGTGCTCTATAGATACCTGTTAGAGCTAGTAGGTTTTTAGTGTTGTTCAAGTCCCCTATTTCCTTACTGATCTTTTGTTTAGGTAATATATCCATTATTCAAAGTGAAGTACTCAAGTTTTCAACTATTATTATTGAACTGTCAATTTATTCTTTCAGTTCTGTCAGGGTTTTTTTGAGGCTTTGTATATTTAGATGTATGTTTATAATTGTTATATCTTCCTGATAGATTGACCTTTTATCAATATATAATATCCTTTTTTGTTTCTAGTCACAATTTTTATCTAGTCTGTTTTGCCCAATATTAGTATAGCCACTCCCACTCTTTTGGTTACTATTTGCATGGCATATATTTTTCATGCTTTCACTTTTAAATTCTTTTTTTTTTTTATTTATTTATTCATGAGAGACAGAGGAGGAGAGAGAGAGAGGGAGAGAGAGAGAGGGAGAAGCAGAGGGAGAAGCAGGCTCCCAAGGAGCAGGGAGCCCGATGCGGGACTCGATCCCAGGACCCTGGGACCATGACCTGAGCCGAAGGCAGACGCTCAACCATCTGAGCCACCCAGGCGCCCTGCTTTCACTTTTAAACTATCTGTGACTTTTTTTCTCTTTTTTAACTTATTTAAATTCAATTAGTTAATATATAGTGTGTCATTAGTTTCAGATGTAGAGTTCAGTAATTCATCATTTGCATATAACACCCAGTGCTCATCACATCATGTGCCCTCCTTAATGCCCCCCAGTTACCCCATCCACCCACCTATCTGTGACTTTAAATCTATTTTTTTTAAGCTTTTATTTATTTATTTGACAGAGAGACAGTGAGAACAGGAACACAAGCAGGAGGAGTGGGAAAGGGAGAAGCAAGTTTCCCGCCAAGCAGGGAGCCCGATGCAGGCTCGATCCCAGGACCCCAGGATCATGACCTGAGCCGAAGGCAGATGTTTAACGACTGAGCCACCCAGGTGCCCCTTTAAATTTATTTTAAATCTGTTCATTAACAGCAATGAATTCATTCTCTCTCCCCACCCTCTCTCTCTTGCTCATTCTATCTCTCTCAGTTAATCTGGGGATGTCTTAATTTCTCCTACATTTTTGAATGATGATGTTGTTGGATATAGAATTCTTCATTGACAGTCTTTTTCTTTTGGCATTTTCAGTATGTCATCCCACTGCCTTCTGGCCTCCATCATTTCTGATGAAAAATAAGCTGTTAATCTTTTTGAGGGTCCCCTATACATGATGAGTCCCTTCTTTTTTATGCTGTCAAAATTATCTTTGGGTCTGGCTTTGATAATTTGATTATGATGATTTAGGTGTATATCTCTTTTGACTTTATACTACTTGAGCTTCTTGGGTATTTCATCAAATTTGAGAAGTTTTCTACCATTATTTTGTCAAATATTCTTTCTGCTTTTTCTCTCTCTCCTTTTGGGACTCCCATTATGTTTATGTTGGTATGTTTGATGATACTCCACAGGTCTCGGAGGCTCTGTTCATTTTTCTTCTTTCTTTTTTATTTCTATTCTTCTGACTATATAATCTCAATTGAACAATCTTCAATTTCACTGATTCTTTTTCTGCCTGCTTAAATCTGCTGTTGAAACTCTCTAGTGAATTTTTCATTTCAGTTATTGTATTTTGAAACTGCAGAATGTCTATTTTATATACCTTTACATATCTATATATCTTTATATATCTATATATCTTTTATATCCATTTTATGTACCCTTATATATTTTTCTGTTCATTGTTATTCTCTATTTGGGAATACATAATTCTCATATTTTCCTTTAATTCTTTTTTAAAATTGAGGTATAATCGACATACAACATTATATTGGTTTCAGGTATACAGCATGATTCAGTATTTGTATACGTTGTGAAATGACCACCACAATAAGTCTAGTTAACGTCCATCACCTTACACAGTTACAATTTTTTTCTTGTGATGAGCACTTTTAAGATCTACCCTCTTAGCAGCTTTCAAATATGCAATATAGTATTATTAATTATACTCAACATGCTGTATATTATATCTCCATAAGTTATTTATAATGAGAAGTTTGTACCTTTGGACCCTCTTCGACCGTTTCTCCCACCCCCATCCCTCAACTCTGGCAACCACCAATCTGTTCTCTATATCTTTGACCTTGGTTTGTTTTGTATTGGTTTTCCTTTTTTCTTTTTTAGATTCCACATATAAATGAGATCACATGGGAATAAGTCAAAGCACTGCTGCTGCTGTTTGTTTAGTGACTTTGATGGGAAAAGTCTGTATTCTTTGTGTGTAGCCAGTGAAGTCTCTGCTCATTTAGCTTAGTGGTCTGTTAATATTTGAACAGAGATTTCCTTAAATGCCTGGAACCAATAAGTCTAGTCTTTCTTGAAGGATCTCTGTGTGTTGGGATAGGACTTCAATACTCAGCCAGGCAGCTTACAACTCTGCTGTAGCCTACAAATCCTGCACATACACACAGCCCTGCACATGTGCATGGCCTTCTAAATTAAAGTAATATTCCAGAGCTTTTTGAAGTCCTCTATGGACATCTCATTCCTCAATTTTTCCTTTTAAGTTTCTACTACTTCAGGCAGCCATGATGTTAAATAAGCCATTGCCACTGACTGTTTTTAGAAAATGCCCCCAGAGAAAAGACTTTTCTCACTGGGCAAGTTTCCAGTCAGGTCAATAAAGACAAGCCTTACAAATGGAGTCTTCCAGGGAACCATCAAACAAGTCAAATAATGGCAATTCTTTGGCTATGGGGCTTTGAAGGAGCTCCATCCTCATTCTCATGGAGATTCAGCCATTTTTCTTGAAGATGCTCTTTGGATTGCTGTAGACCTATAGTTAATTTCCACAGTTCTGACAAAGTAGATTTTGACAAGTTTTGCCCAAAAAGCACATTGCTTTTTTTTCCCTACTGATTCATAAAGGTGATTACACCACTTTTATGGAGAGATTTGTCAGATAGCTGCACTCCATCATTCTCACTGACATAACTGTTTCCTTTTTGACTTAGGCAATTCTTAACTTGATCCACTTTTCACTTTTCCTTATTTCTGTTTCCTCAGACTCTTTACCTTCTGGTGCACAATTTCTTTCCTCTGGGATTTAGAGTCACTGTGTAATTTTATGAAGTATTTCCGTATCATTATCTGATGTATTTTTATGCCTGTGATCATGTTTTCTTGCAAATGCCCTCTCTCTGTTGTGGCAAATGCCAATTCATCCTTTATGATCTACTATAAGTGTTAATTCCTCTGTTAGGTCTTCACTCCATCTACCCAAGAGCCAAATCAATCACTCCTACATCTTCTTCTACAGCCCTCTTCATATGCATTTATTATAGCTAATATTTAATCTACCCTGTTTGCTTTACTAGACTGTGAATTTTGAGGACAGATATAAGGTATAGACCTTACTCATCTTTGTATAGCTAAAATTTAACACAGAGAAGGAACTGAGGAAATGTTTTTTGAATTGATTCTCAATAAAGAAGTCTCTGCTGCTATCA